>NW_028185994.1:144420-182620 GCF_003343005.1 Rhea americana | reverse complement strand
TTTTTTTTTTTTTTTAACTCTAGAAAACAGGATTCATTTTAGGACAGCCAAAGTAAGATTTGCAACACTAACACAGCAGATATATCAGATAACATGTGAAAGAAAAAGCCTCACGCTCCCAAATGCTCTTATATGAGCATGGTTCCCTCTCAGACCATCATCCCTTATTTTCATTAAGACAAGGAAGAAAAAAAAAACACACAGTAGTTTTAAGTGCATGAAAAACTCATGTGCTGTACTTTTATATAGTCCTAAGCTCTGCTCCATCCTGGAAAAATCCCAGTCAGTTGTATTATCATAGCTATGAACCATTAGTCACACATTTCAACTACAGGTATATGTAAACACTCATGTATTGAAAGCAGACGTAGAGTACCTAAACACTGTGCTTGATTTTTGTGATTAGATCTGAGGAACAGTGCTCTGACACATCTGTTACTGTAAGGGAACAGAAGATGAAGAACAAGAAAGCTTCACAGCTGAGCTCTAACCCTCTGCTCTGTAGAGATTCACATGCAAAATTCCTGAACAGACAACAGTCTTGATAGGTGTTTTGGGTCTGCATCGGAAGATTTCTCCTGGATCTACACTCATCCACTTTAAACTTTGCCATCTGTCTTCAGAAGCTCCTTCCACAACACTACTGAATAGCTGTTCCTACTTTTTTACCACTGTCCAACCTCTCTATTTCCCTTGTTGTTCCATAGAATATCCAATGGAAATACACCTTTAAATACAGAATATATGCTCATCGCAGAAGAAGACTATATATTCAGCATATTTTTCTCTTAAGAATCTGACTGAGATAAGATGTTCATCCTTCACTACTCACCCAAAATTGTAAGTGCTAAGTGAAAAAAGTTATGCAGGGCACAAACTAAGAATAATGAAAACATATACTACAGCTTTATGATTTATTGTAATGATTTATTTTTACTACAATATGGAAGAAAAATTTGAGTGGTTTTATTAGAAACAAACAGACCTGGTAAAGCTGTCTTGCAAAGATAAAAGATTCTGGACAGAAGACGGCACTGAGTTCATGCAACTGACGTGTTCACCTGGACAAACTGTGCCAGAGATTTCAGATGCAGGAACAAAACTACAAGACTGAATCACTTACAACTGCAGCTTTGCAACAAGATGAAAAGCCTCCTCAAAAAGAAAGCAACTTGTATGTCTGTATAGTGGTAGTTAGGTGAAGAAGCACAGCAAAACATCTGAGGTGAGGGTGGGAGATGGAAAAAAGCAATGTTATCACAAATGAACCAGAAGGTTAATAGTTCTTTGAGAGTAAGCCCTAAAAGTGCCAAATGAGAATCAGAAACTACAGAAGATGAGAGACACTGAATGAGAAATGAAAGAGAAAAAGCCTTGATTTCATAAAGACGTATTCTATTCTTCCAAGGAAATCAAGTATAAACAAAATCCAAGGCAGCAGTCTTTCTGCAGCTGGAAAGCCTGACAGGCGAGGCAGCTGTATACTGTGTAACTACTTTTCTACCAAGCGAGGAACAGCTCCAGTGCTATCCAGACAAATTGGTTGGACTGTAATCAGCAACAAGTTTTATGTACAGAAAGGTTTTTTCCTTTTCCATTCTCTCCCATTATTTTGAATCTCTCATGAACATTTTTAAAGAGTTAGCATTTCACTGCTATCTAGAAAAAAAAGTCCTAATTTTAGATGTTCTGGCAAGCAGAAATCAGTAGAGGGCACCAAAAAGTAACGGGAGTTTACTTGATGATCTTTCAGGGCGCTCTCAAATGAAGCTAAAAAGCATGAAACTTACCCTGCTAACCAGAGAGCTATCTTGGTACTTCATGGATAAAGCTGAACACCTAGCTTAGTCAAGTTTTGTTTACAATACAATTTAAACATGCCCTATTATATCAGTTATTGTGATGTAAGCATTAACACATAGTACTAGGCTAAGTTGTACTTCAGCATGCACTAGTTACAGCTTTTCACCAGTTTCAGGATTCACTCCTCTACAATCAAAACAACTCTCCAACTGAAAACAGAGAAAAAGAAAGTTCACATTCCATCTGTACCCTTACTCCTACCTATCAAACCCCTTCTCTGGGAAAAAAAAAATCTTTACAAAGTAATATTAAATGAAAAAAATGTTTAAGAATCTACTTGCTGGGCACATATTCCCAATAGTTTCACTATCAATGAAGCCCACATATTCCCTATTTTTGTGGACACATAAGACAGTTTTCAAAACAGTAGACTATACAGTTTAAGTCTCAACTTTAGTTCTCCTTCAACATTACAATTGAAAAGAACTTGCCTTCCTAACTGCATTTAGGTTTTTATATTATTTTATTATGAGCTTCTAACTCTGCGCCTCTAGTCTCACTGCAGGTGCAGAATAAGGACTGTTAGGGTTACAAGTTCAAATTAGTGTCTATTATATTCTTCCTAAAAAACTCCAGGCAAACTGTAGAGAAACAACAGATTTAGATCAAATAAAGTTTAACCTGCTCTGTAAGTTAGAGATACAACAAATTAAGTTTCACACAGCAAAACCTTGAGAGTTCTAACTTATGAACCCCTTTTATACTAGATTTCTTGTCTCACAATCAGCACTCTTGTTGGGCACTATTTGCAGATAGCAACTCCCTGGAAATCCTTCTTAGACTGTTCTATATAAGCAGTTTATTTTTCTCAATCTGCACCTACAGGGGTTTTGTGATTAAGAATAATCAACTTTTGCTGTTCATTTACTCTCCCATTGTACCTACTTACTCAGTTGCCCCAATTCTTGATCTTTGAATGACAGTTCCCTGTCTCCTTACTTTTCTATCTCCTCTCTCTTTTACACTGCTCTTCCACGGATAGCACAGGCCTCAAAAAATAGATTTTTCCTTTTCTTCGGAATAGAAGGTTTCTAATATCAGCTGCAATACTCTACTGATCAAAAAAAAGTTTTCATTCTTGTTAGTACTGCAAAGCAGCTAAGGAGTCTGTTGGCCAGCAGACAACAGAATTCCTTGCATGTTGGTAAGCACAATGTATCTTGCAACTGAAACCAAGGTAATACTCATATCAAATGCTCCTTTAAAGCACACACATATGCAACAACACCTGATCATAGCAGACCAAATACTAGTAACCATCACCATTTCACTGTTGTAGTCACCTCATGATGGGTTTAAAGAGCACATAAAACATATATTTGCTCCAATCACCACCCTCAAAATTCTGTTTCAAAATCCAAATGCTAGAAGTCAGAAAGCCTTTTGTGAGTTAGAGCCAGGTGAACTTCTGCAGAAGCAATAGCTAAATTACTGACTAAAAAAAGCTACAGATTCAAATAAATGTCTCCAGAAAACATCCCAATGCACAGCAAATGCTAAAATAAACTTCTTCATTAAGTAACCAACATCCTTCTGATATAACTACCATTTCTCTAAAAATCCTCCTTCTGCTACATTAGAATTAAGGATCGAATGACACACAATGACAAGAGTTAACAGAAACCCCCCAAACCTSCCTTGCTAATACGTTTCGTGGAGCAGCCTGGCTTCTCCTCTGAAGCGGTATGAAGCTACCGGAGGTTACAGTCACAAACCGGCTACCTGGGCTTCCCGCTGACGAGCCCTGGTCCGGGCCCTCGCCGCACCGTTACAACGGGCGGCCCCACAGAACTGCTGTCGCGACCCCCGGCCCAGCTGCCGGGGGCAACGCCGCTCCTCCGCGCGGGCCCACTGCCCTCTCCCCTCCCCCGTGCCGGTACCTGCGGCTGCGGGGCGCGGCGGGGCTGCGCCCCCGCCTCCTCTGCGGAACCCCCGGTCACCGCCAAAGCGCTCTCTCGCCGCCTCCTGCCGTGTGGGCCGCGGGGCCCCCCCTGCCGCCACCGCCACTGCCAACAACTGGGCCGGGCCTGCGCCGCCTGCCCGCGCGCGATCACTTCCGGGAGCGTCGGCCCGGCTCCCCCCGCCCATCACAGAGCAAGCCGCCCGCGCGCCCCGCGCCCGCCTCCTCTCCCCGCCGCCGCCCGCCGCCCGCCGCCATGTTCCGCCCCCTTCGGGCCGCCGCGGCCTTCCCGCGCCGCTGACGTCACCGCCGCGCCGCGCCGCCACACCGCCCTGCCTCGCGAGGGGCGGGGCGTAGGCACACTTGGACCCGCCCTTTGTTTTTGCGGGGGGCGGTGCTCGGGACGGCAAGGCCCGCTACGTCACCACGCTCGGCCCTGCCCCCGGCCGGAAGAGACGGAAGAGTTGGGAGCGAGGGGCGGGGCCAGCCGACGCAAGCGCAGCATGCGGAAGCCCTTCGCGCATGCGTATTCGGGCGAGCGCGGAAGGCCCTGATGCCCGCCTGCCCCGCCCCGCCGCCAGTCGCCCCGGGGGCAGTCAGGGAGGCGGAGGCACACGCCGCGCAGGCGCGTCCCCGCCCCCTTTTAGTTTCGATTTGGCGTTCCCACCCTGGCGCGCACGCGCGTCGGGTCCCTGTGGTAAGCGCGCGCCCCGCACCGCGCTGACTGGAGCGCCCGACGGGGTATACTCAGCGCTTGCAGACACACAGCTCGTTTTCTCAGTCTTCCGTTACTTCTTTCAAGGAACTCAAATATATTTTTTCTCCCCTTAAGGTTTCCTTAAACATCTGTAAATGCAGTTCCATCAGAAAACAGTTCTAAAAGCAGCAGAGAGAAAAATAACTATCCTACAGAACCATTTTAAAGGCATCTTCTTATCTTCTAAATTATAAATCCATTTTAAAGGCATCTTCTTTTAAATTATAAATCTGTTCATTATATCATTAAAAAAAAGGAGAAAATGGTATTCTTGAGGCTTCAGCCTGAGTGCCACAGGCACAGGATTGTGGCTCCAATCTGTGGGGAGTACTGAGATCTTCAAGACTGGACCTCAGAATAAATTTAAGCCTAGAGATATTTTCTGTTACAGCTCTACTTCCTTTTTAATGAAATGTACAAACGTAAGGAAACTGAGGTAAACCATCAGAACCTCACTGGCAAGTGCCCAGTCAAGCTGAAAGAAATGGTAACCAGAAAACTAGGGCATTAAAACTGCAGAAACTGGAAGCTGCCACCTCCAAGAAATCAAGTCACTCGTCCATTTCCCTGTTTCTGCCTGACACTACCTTCACCATTGCCAGGCTTTGTGAAATACACACAGACAAGAAACACCATTATAGCACTAATACATACTTCTTAACAAAGCTCAGGCAGGTTCATGCAACATCACTCTTCTTCCCACCATGGCGCTATGAAAACTTTGGGAATAGTTTTCAGTCAGTAACAGCTCAAGAAGGAAACGCCATGAAAACCATCCAGACCCCTGGTGACTACTGCCTCCAACATCTGCCCAGCTCACACCTCTCTCCTCTCTGAGCCTTTCCCCRTATGTTAAAGGGAATGAATACAGAAAGCCAAGAAAACCTACAAAACCAGAGGTACAGGAGGAGTTAGGGAAATACAACCACCCTTGTGCTATCAGCACTGTTGGAGACTGCCTCCTGACACAGAATTGCTCACCAAGGGGGTGAGGATCACTTAAGCACCCCCTCTAAAAATAAGATATCACCTAGCAGTCTTCAGCTTTCAAAACCGCCTGTGTTCTCTGTTCCTCCTGCTAATTACATTTTTTCCAAATCTGATCCTGGAAAACAAAAAAGAGATCCCCTGTAGATCACAGAATCATGGAATCAAAGAATGGTTGAGGTTGGAAGGGACCTCTGGAGATCATCCAGTCCAGCCCCTCTGCTCAAGCAGTGTCACCTAGAACATGTTAGATAGGATTGCATCCAAGCAGGTTTTGAAGATACAAGAAATTAAAGCTCTAATGGAGACAAAAACTTCCTTTGACATGCAAGTGGCTACAGTAAACAGTATTGTTGGGGCTGCCGTATCTGAAATAGAAATAAAAAAGCATGAAGAAACGCAGCAAAAATATATAGACTTAACTGAAAGTATGTATAAAGAAAAAAAAAGAATAAAAAATAGTGCTCTCCTAAGTAGAACAGTAAGAAATTTTGCAGTTTTGAAATTGGAAGGAACAAAAGGAACCCCTTCTAATATTCCTGTTCTTCTATGTGCTGTCCCTCATCCATAGAAAGAGACACCACAGAAGAGGTGAGTAAATATCGTATTATTTTATAGATGAATCTTAAAATGAATTCCTGATGTGTCTTGAGTTTAGCTATGGACAACACAATTTGCCTTATTCTCCCTGACTCTGCTCCCTCCACAGAGAAAAAGAAACAACACGGATAATTTTCTCAGGATTAGATTTGTGATGCACTTTTTCTCCTGTGGAAAAAAAAAATAAAACCTTTATAAGGAATTGATACAGCACTTTGCATTACTATTTAAGTACTGAGTAATTCCCTACAACCAGGAGTAAATTCAGGAACAAGAAATTACTAAACAAGTAGAAGATGCACTCATCGTAACCTCTGGATTTAAAGATTAGAAATAGTGAATCAAATCATTTGGTTGAGTGTTTGAGTCATAGGAATTTGGATCTAAAAAGGATTATGGATATATAAAGGATTTATGTTCCAGCTGGAAAGAAATTTCTGACTTGCTATAATAATACTTTATCTAATAATATAATTGAATAGAAGTAATACAATGAAATTAAAATAAATTATAATAAATTAAAAAGGAGCAAAGCAAGGTACATATTTAGAACTAACAATATTTTCCAATAGTAAGTCATGCCTAACCACATGGAAGATTTCCAAAAAGACTGGCAAAGCACAATAACATCACCATCAAACAAAACATTAGAAAGTATTAAAGTGATGTATTGGTAAGTGAGTGCAAGGCTGAACCACTGCAGCTAAACCCACCTAGCTTCTGTCTCTCACTTGTCTTAATGTTCTAGGGTTCATCTGTACATTTTACACACTCTGTGTACTTCATTATAAGTATTTTACTTCATTAAACTGTAACATATAAATATCTGCCTATTCCTTATTTAATGCCTCACCCTACAACCTTCAGTGGCAATGAAAAATTTTCCACTGCATCACAGTTTTTTCCTTACTACCAGGTGGTTAATTTATTCCTATCTGCCTGAGAACTAGGGAATATACAACTGTATGAGACCACTGAAAAGAGATGTCCCAGGAATAGTTACAACTTGCATGTTTGTAGGTTTGTTTACAAATGAGAATAGTGAGAAATTAAATAAGCATGCAGGCAATTAATTGATTGCTCACTCCTGCTTCTATTACAATAGTTACTGTGCTATTGTAACCAACTGCTTTCAGGAAGCACTATTTACGGATGAAGAAAAGTGTGTCTATTTCCACAAGTTCTTCAAAAATTAACAAGTGGAGGAGCAGACATTGACTTGACCAATACTTTCCCAGTGACATTAACTGAGGATTAGTGCTTGATTGTCTCTTGTTAAATAAGAATGTGGTATCCAATACCATGTCTGAGAAGAGCACAGATGCTACTTCTGAAGACTGTTCCCTATTTTTCAAAAGAAGTGGCCATGTGTGGCCATGTAGTCAATGGATCAGCTGGGCTTGTCTATAAAATGCAAGGAAAACAGTTTCATGTATTCTTACAGGAAAAAAAAAAAAAACAAAAACAAAGCTTCTGTCACATAACACTGACACTTGACAGAAAACACATTTGTCTGAAACCCTACCCAAATGCATTCTTCTTACTTTTTATGCTAGTTCGACTTTAATCAGCCTTGACACAGAATGATATTCTAATCTGGTACAGAATTGATAACAATGTGAAGGATGGATTTCTCCATCCATCCCCAAATACACGAAAATATAAAGCTCTGGCCCAGTTCCTCTGTTAACATGGAGGCAGGTGGTATGCCAAAGAAATCTAAAAGGCTGTGGACTGTTGTGGAGTTTAAACCAGGTAAGCTTCCACTCCCTTCCCACTTCCACCCCCAAACCTGTGAAGCACCTAACAAACATAATTTTCAACAGGACTGAAAACAGTTTTAATTACCCTGATACGATAGTCTTCCCTCAGTTTTCTGTCAATCCAGCATCTAACACAGAGTTGATCTTCCATATAGAAATATGGTAGAAAAGGAAGAATGTTAAAAGGCAGTGCCAGTCTGAAGTTGGTGCACTAGGATCCCTCTGAAAGGAAATTTCCACCACCTGCTCCTCACTCAAGAATCTTCCAGGAACACAGTGCGCTAGGACCAAAAGAAAGCTGTGAATATAAGGCAGATAAAAGGAACTAATACTTCATTATTCTTTTCCCCACGTAGCATCACCATGTATGGACAATTGGTAACTGCGTAAGTGAACTTATGATAAAGAATCTTCCCTTCTTATTATTCCTTTTCCTTTTCTCCCACATTTTCCCTTTTGTTCCACACTTCTGACCTATTGTTTAGAAGTGACCTTCAACTCTGCCAGACTGAACTTCAACGCTACCTCTGCAAAGAGGCAGTATGCTAAGGCTTTCTATTCAGGAAGCCCACTGCAAAGCAAAAGAGTGCTTTCACCTTCTTTCACCAGCTTTCACCTTTGAAAATAGCACCAACAGCGCAGAAAAACAAGAGTTTAACTATTTTCCTTTTTTTTTTAAAAAAAGGATATTTTCAGACATTGGAAACACCGTATGGAAAACAGTTCTGTCACTGTTTCTCAGTGCATGACCAACTAATCAACTGAAAACTTAAAATCATTTTTTTTGCTATATTCTGTATAGCTTCTTTGTCCAAGCCCCAAAATCTAGGACGTAGCTTCAAAATCTCCTCCTCTACCCCCCTCCAAAAAAAAGTCAGTATGGCAGTAAAAGAAATTCGCACTGAAAACAAATCTAGTTTTAGGATGAACTGGAAAGGCCGTAAAATTATTTTTAACTTACTCCGTCAATTCAAAATTCAAAGATTTGTGCAATAATAAAGGCATGGATAGCTAGATAGTGTTCCAATTCCTAAGAAAGGCCATTTTAAATTTTGCTAACACATACTCTTTCCCAGGTTTGTCAAGGCAACCAGAAAACTTCCTATATATTGTCCTATTTGCAAGCAATGTAGTACATATTACATGTTGAACTAATATTAATCAATTTGTGTATTAATGATAGGAAAGTTTAAGTGAAAACAACAAGACCAGGAACATGGTATCAAGTCTCAAGCAGTTCACCAGCAATTTCCTTTCTGTACGCCACAGTTATACTACTGACTCAACTGTCACCGAACATTTTGACTAAAAACATTCAGTGCTCTACTGACTCAAAGGAGACTAGTCTGAGAGCATGATCTCTTCACAAAAAAAGTTAGGAAAACACTTGTACACTACTAAATAGATAGGTATTTTAGGCTGCAGCACTGAACAGTAGGTTCCTGTCTGTAAAGCCTGGAGTATCCAACTCCAAAACAGGAAGGAAAAGCCATTGCAAAGAAACTTTGAGAACATAGTTAAGTTTAAACCTCAGAAGTCACAAACTATAATATATACCAACTTACCTAAAATAGTAGTAGTGACATTGCCATCCTTTATTACCTATAGGTGTCAGTATGGCAAACCACATATTTAGAATAGCAACAGAATGCAAGCAGAAAGAAAAATACACTACGAGATAAATTTCCCCTTAAGTGATTAAAAGAAGTGTATTTCTTAACAGGCCAGAGGGATGTCAAAGACTAAGAATTAACTGCCAGGCCCGGAGAACAAATAATTTCAGTACAGTAAAAGCAGTACAGTTAAAAAACAAACAAAACCCCAAAACCCTCATCTGATGAAGGAAACAATTATGTAAGCCTCACCTTGTCACTGTCATCATTGCAAATGTGATCTTGATGGATTGACTGGCATTGAAAAGAAGTACCAATGCTACCTACAAAACAAGGTGGAAAAATGAAAAAAAAATCATTAAAATGATAACTGAATTCCTGTGAACACTAAAAATAAATACAGGCAGCTGTAGCAGCCAGAAATTTTTCACCCAGCGAGAGACTTAGTTTCCAAACATCTATGTCAGACCACTCTTGCATTTAATTCTGATGATGGAATAAGCAGCAGAGAGACATTGTTCACGATATGCCAGCAATATTTTCACACAGATCTTTTTTTAAAAGCATTTAAATGGGACAAAATTAGCACTAGTTCATCAATCCAAAACAAACATATGCAGTAAAATACGTATGTCCAATCATAAGTACAGGAAAGCTATCCACTTGTGTTAAGGTAGTTTAGTCCTGTTCCATTCCCTTTATTCCATCACAATTTTCAGCACCCTGAGCAGCCACACAAGAACAGTCTCTATCTAGTGATATGTTAAGAATAACAAGGAGTGGAAAAATCCAAAGTCAAAGCAGAAGAGCATAGTTTTGCTGTAATTAGTTGTGTTCATACTGGAATTTCTTCCTGCTTGTAGGTTTTCCACAAGTTTCTTTATGTTATATTCTCTTATGTGAGACATCAAACCCCTACAAAGGTATACCCCAGTCCTGAGACTTCTGTCCAAGGAGGAAGACAGCTTAAGATTTGGCTGGATCCACAAAGATAGTCAAACAGTTTTACTGAACTCTTACTCATACTGTAAATTTTGCTTCATGTGCTTCTTGTCTTGCTCAGCAAATACACGAATGGAGTAACAGCTCATGTTGCCCTTATGCTTCCTGAAGCATCTTAAAATCAAAATTATAATCTACACATTATTAAGAGAATAGCTGACAATGTGGACAACTTCTTGTGTTGCAAATTTCTGTGGCGCATGTGTTTATACTGTCCAGGTGTTTTGCTAACAGAATAAAGGGTTGCCAGTGTTCTGGTTCCAAGGAGATTCTTTTCTCCTCTGTTTCTTCCTTTATAGTCTCTGGAGCATTTATAAGACTTTATTTTTCACAAAGTGTTTTTATTTCATCAGGATATACCTTACTATCATGCCAAAATTCTGGATAATCAGGTAACGTCTTGTACTCTGGAAAGTACATATACTTGACCATTATACTCCCAGTACTGTTTAGCAGTCCCTCATCTGTCATCTTCAATCCTGTTGTGATTTTAGCTACAGTTCTCAGGGACTGCTGAAGGTAGGAGCTTCATACTTCACACCACTAGAAAATTGGGACAGTCAGCTGCTTCTGATTGCACAGACGATGGGGGATTATCTGTCCTCACCTGACACATGTGAAACTGCTGAACTGCAATGAAAGCCAATCATCTACCCTTCAGCGTAGTGAACAAAAAAGATAAGAAGCTAGAGACAGATAATGACTAACACGGAAATTAATACATATATCAAGCCTATGTGTCATATGAGGGGAAAAAGTAAAAAAAGTCTCCCTTTTCTTACGAACATTGAGCAAAACACTTCTCAAAAAAAGGAAAAAAAACAGTCTCATTTGTAAAGCTACACCATTTTACAGTTTTCCTTCCTTTCTATCTACCTAGAAACATTTTCCCAGCAGTTTCTCGTAGTCTTTCAATTTGGTAATGTGGATAGTCCTGTTTTGTACCATATGTAAGTATTTCCACATGTACCATTTTTTGTAGATTCACATATTGTTCTAGGTGCATTTTTATGCACCAGAAGAAGCCTGATCAACAAAGAGACTTACCTAAACAGGCAGCTAGCCATAAGCAGAAGTCATAGCAAATAAGTGCACAACCCCGTAAATCCCCCTCTGAATATAGTTACTTGGAAGAAGAAAATCTTAGTGTGTCACTGTTTATTGTCATTACTATCTCAAGTAAAAACAATGTATCTAACTTTAAAATTATATTATATGCATGTATGTACGCACACATGTAYACACACACACAGACATACACACACGAAAATATTCTTACTCCTAAAACAGAAAGAAAGGAAAAGGAGAGAAGGGAAAAAAGTGTCTTTCTACAGATATACATACACAAACACGTACATGCCCTTACACATATCATATGCTAAACTCCCAAAGAATATGTTCCTCTGTATTTCTACAGCAATTGCTACTGCTATTATTATGCCACATGAATTTTATTGACTTCAGTTTCTGTATTTTTCCCTTCTTTCCTTAGCTCTAGCACAAAGAATGGAAAAAGCAGTACTGTACTGCAGTAGGCATTACGAAGTCACTGAAAACATTTTGAGACCTCTCCAGCTCTTAGCCCCCGGATGTTGTTCATTGGTGGACTTGAGCCAGTTCGCATCATTTTAGGCTTGAATCACACCACTTGCAGACTAGCCAGCTTTACCACAGCTACTGGGAAACAATTCATTTCATGGCAGTATGTAAACACTGTCCTGGGAGTTTCCAAGTTTCATATAACGACTAACAGTTTCCAGCTTTTCTGTCCAAAAGTTTGAAGCTGCATATGCAAGCTGAACACAATTCATTTAAACAAACTTCTAAGTAAGTTTCCTCACCATTTAAACAAGCTTTTTTAAAGCAGAAAGTCTCCAGCAGTCTAACAAGAAATCTGACTACCTCTATAAGAAAATTCCAACACACCTTGACCTTACTAACAGGAATAAAATGTTCAATTTCATTTTCCCTGAAAAGTAATATTAATATTTTGATTCCAACAAATGGTATGGATTTTCTTCTTTTCCTTCATGAGTTTCTTTTATACTAGACAATTCTTAGATCAGCTTTTAATATCTAACATTGTACTAGTAGTATCTTACAAAAAATTCATTGGTACTTTAGTAAATAAGGTCCATAAATCTCTTAAAAAAGAAAATATAATAAAGGACTATAAAACCTATATGAAAGGAGCAGAGCAGTTCTTTACTGGGCTTTTCTTGGATTGAACAAATTTGGCGCCCATTACTTTTTGGTTTTTGTTTATATCTGTTTTCAGAATCCAAACTCAAAAAAACCTGTCACAGCTGGAACAACCTATTTAAAACTGTTAAGCATTTGGGCTCACAAACAGGCTTTGAACTGAATCTAGATTTATGGGTTGTATTGCTATTTCTTTGGTCTAGCTGGTAAGGATGAAAAGGAATCTGATGAGAAAGTACATATTTTTACCCATCTTGACAACCTTCCAACAAGCTTGGATCAGCTTATATGAAGCTTAATTTTACAGCTTTTATTTTTACACATCTAGCAATCTTGTTCCAAACATGGTCTACACAGACAGTTACTTCTTAGCCAGACCCATGTTAATTTACAAAGGTAAAATTCATATACATATATCTAAGTATTAAAAGTCATGTAGCCCAATTCTAAAATTACTGTAATGTATTTTTTTATGGAACAACTAAGAAATTAATTAAGAAATACCAGACATGTAATGCTGCTTGAAACAAAGCTTCTTCTTATCCTACCAAGAAAGTATCATTTTGTCAACCAAGCAAGAAATTAACAATAACAACTCAAAATACCACAGGGTACTTCTTATCATTTATATGAAAATCATAACTACATATTCATATAATTTAATCTAAACACATAATCCCTCTCTAGAAGACCCTCACAATCTGCTCTCTCAGGGCACCAACTCTGGAAAAGCCAAACTCTGCTACAGCTAGCTGCAAAAGGCAGAACAGGGAAAAGTAAAATGTAGATCTGAGGAGGCATCCTTTTTTCCCACAACTGTCTAGATTACCTCACTTACATCCACTTAAATATAAGCAACAAACATGGTGTACTAGAGCAGAGGTCAGGTCTAGTTCTTTTGTGATCTGGACTGTGTGCTTTTACGGCCTCTCAGGTGCTAAGAACCATGGGCATGCAGAAGTGTGAAAAGAAAGTTGCTCTGCTGCTCACCTATGTGAGAAAGAGTCTGCTTGTACATAACCGGAACGAAGTATAGGTATCAAGGCTAAAATAACGTGAGTTTGTCTAGTAATTGAATAAGGTAATGACAGGGCATTTTAGAGTGCAAGACCAGTCGCACTCAGGTAATCCTATCAGCAGCACCATCTATCGTCAACATTGTCCAACTGATGCTTTTGGGAATAGTGAATTTGCATATGAAAATAGCAAAACTGGGATCAATAAGGAAAAAGGAATTGGAGTGGACTATGTCTTGGGAGGAGGCTAGGGGAAGAGTAGGAAGTGCCAAGGCAGAACAAGGGTGGGCCAAAACTCAGAAGAAAATGGAGAATAAGGCAGATAATCAGGGAGAGAAAAAGGGATAGAGGAATCTTCTGACAGCAAGACTGCAGATGCCTACGCTCACTAGTGATGCGAACCTGAGGACCCAAGTACATGAGGACACTTGTAAGGACCCACCTGGAACAACCTGCTGGACTCTTTATCAGGTCTGTGTCCAGAAGACTTGGTGTGGGGGTGTGTTGTGGCATAGATTTATACCCCAGTGTTCACAGAACTATAATTCAGTAGTGATCATATTATGTGAAACATTAAACTGTAATTACCAACTTTTCAGATGAGCATCTGCCTTGTTATATAATTGAAAATTGATTATGTTTTGTGGCCTACCATTGATTATTTTGCAGTTCTACTGATTTCCTCATAATGTACTCATTAATCAAAAATCTTAGGTAGTTTACATGAATTATGTGTCAATACTCCAGTCTCAGGAGTGCACGTGGTATGTGCATGTGGTAGACACTCATGCCATGTATTTTCATCGCTTTCCTGTGACCATCCTTGTAACTGTGCAGTATCTTGAGGCACTAGCTCACAGTGACCCAGAACTCCCAGTTGATAAATACTACTATGGATTTCTTGATGTTTGAGGTTTCCTTCAAATATCCACCTTCTAAGTAATGTAGTATGGAACAACCCAGAACACGCTAGCTTTAAATTTATAAGCAAGATAAGAAAAGTGTGAAATTTAATGCAATCCATTTGTGGAGGGAAATATACAAGAGAAAAAAAGATTATACACACATACATATTTCAGTTCCCTTTGTAAACTGTTTACTCTAGTGGCCAACTTCATTTTGCAGGACTTTTGAATTGGCTGTACAGTCAATTCAACACAAAGTTATTAAAAAAAAAGATGCTGCTACATAACACTGTTTATACTTGTTCACTCATACAGTCAACATTCAGAATAGCTAGGGCTTCACAGATAATTGGATATGAAAGAATAGTACCTTTATAATTGAGACATTAGAATATAATATTTCTGAAATGAAGTTTGATGAAGATTTGGCATATAACATGAAAAAGTGCATAAATTTGTAGAAAGGCTTTGCTTTGCTTTATTTACTCTGTGCAAGAAAAGAAACACTAGCAAATTTACCTCAAATTTATGAGATGAGAACCAACATAAACTCCTCATATTTATTTTTCTCAGCATTCTGTTTCACAGTCAATATTACAACATTAAGCATAGATAATGTTGAAGCTCCTCTTCATGCCACTCAAAAATATAGCTACTGATGCCATTTTTGAAATGAGGACAAATAGGAAGACTGACACTAAAAAGTCTGTAGATCTGCATAGCAGGACTAAATTTTGCCGTGTATGCATGCCCATGCAACCAACAGCAGAAAATTAAAACAAACTTCCTTTTTTTTCCCTCTGTGTGTGTACGTGTATGTTGCATACACCCCCCCCGCATATATATATATACATATATATATACACACACATATGCACACATATTATATTGTCTTTTATAAATTTCTATAATGCATCATTCACTTATAACTTCACAACCAGTTGCTGGGAAGGTAATTGTGGACTTCAGTTAAGGAAGAGATAGCAGGAGCATGTGAGCAATTGAGACTGTTTTCAAAGTGTCCTCAGTTACATAATGATTCTGAAAATTACAGAAAGTGTGATTTGCAAGCATAATTTTCTCCTACGTTCTGTTACGTATTACTTACAGAACAAAGTCTGCACCCAGAATATAGCCCATGTTAAAATACAAAACTTAAGAAAAACTTTTGGTGGAAGGAATAACTAAAAGACAAGGATAGTAACACTGAAGTTCCCACAAGACTCAAATTATTTAACTAGCAAAGCATAGGTAATTACTGTTTATCATCAACCTGAATAAGCAGGCTTGGAAAAAAGGGCTCAGCAACACTGAAAAAGAGGTAGGTTCTACAGATTCACTGCAGAACTTCCAAGTGGGCAAAGATCCTTCAAGGGCAACATGCCAGAGAAAGGAACTGATTTTTATTCAGAGTTGTTAGCTTTAAAAAAGCAAAATACTTTTTTACCATTATTTTTCAAGAAACATGCACCAGGAAGACCCTTGGAAGAAAAGAGAAACGCATTGTAAGAGCCAGACGTCCCCCTGAGTTTACTCCAAAGGCTTCTAAGAACATAACACACAACACACATCTCAATTCCTCAATATTCTGACAGTAATGTTCAGTCAGCTTTGATACAGAGATAAAGTAGGAAAAAACACTAAATAACACTCCTACATAAGTAACTGAACATGGCACGTGGGCCCCTGCCCACAGCGACTTTGCCAAATGCAGTTCCTTGCTGTGGTGTCGAGAAGGTGTAACACCCATGCTCCCTCCTGTGCAGCATCCCAGGCCAAACGACATCTCTTGTGACCAAACTTACATGAGCATCTGAGTACTTCATGACAGTCTGCATGTATATTCAGACTCACAGCTTCCCAGCCCTAGGGGACAAAGCTGTAGCCTCAAGTTATGCTGATTGAGGAAACATCATGGAGCCAAGGCATCTGTGAAGCATCGCTGCAGGAACACTGCCAGTGTCACAAAAAAGGGTACAGTGCAATGCTCTTCAAGTGAAACAGTCATATACACCTACACACACATACAAGTATCAAAGATAGATTTAAGGAGAAACCGGGTTTACCTTTTCTCACTTTAAATGCAGTTAGGTTCTTTTTAACCCCCTTGTTCAAAGAGATACCTAGGTGAACACTGTCTTGTGCTTAGGAAAAAACATGAATTCTTTGACAATAAGTAAAAAATATGCTGTGCTCCCCAGCCATCACAGAAAGGCACTTGTTTTTTTTTTGAAACAACGAAAGGCCTTCTAAATCCACACAATGTAGAGAGCAAAAAGAACATCATTTCAGAATCTCCTGGATTCTATTTAATTTGTTCATTGTAATAGAAAAAGAATGAACATCAGGTTTGAAAGACTTGTGTCATACCTGCCAGTATTTAGCATTTTCAGCTTACACAATGCCAGTCCAAGAGGAATTCAGTAATTTCTGTGCTACTAGAAGTTCCCCACTGCTTAACTGAATGACAGATTGATATACTGATGACACACTGCAGCACTAATCTGCCAAAACCATTTGTATATGTTACCTATACCATATTATACCTAATGTTACCTAGGATAATGCTGCTGAGCTTCACCAGTTTGCATTAGTCAGAAGAGTCGCAGGGTGAATGCTGGAGATCTGCAGACTAATAGAGTTCAGGAGGCTGCAAGTATATTGGTAACAACTAGAAACTGGACTGGAGCATGTTTAGACCATTCATCAACCTTTCCCTTTGCAAAACTTGGGAGTTGAGCAGAGCATGTATTCTGGTGAGAATACTCAAAAGGTAGAAGGAATGGTGTCCAGAGGTTAGATTCTCCATGATCTCAGGACTTACATTCGAAAAACAAGGCCCACAAACTTTTGCAGATGTCATTAGCTGTGTTAGCCAACAATATTCCCCTGTTCAGAGCACACTGTTTAGATTTTGGATGCTCTCCTAATTCAAGAGCCTTTCAAACTGCAGTGAAGAAATGTTTAACAGGAAAAAATGATTATTTTACCATCACAGAAACTTTAGAGGCAAATCCAAGAAATGATGCAGTGCCAGTCACAGCAGCTAGTTTGCCTGGGCAAGGAGAAGCTGGCAGTAAGGTTAACCATGTTAACCTCGGTCCAGCACTGCTCAAATTCTTCTCTATGCATGGAAATCTGAGCACAAAGAAAGATTATGCTGTGTCATCCAGACAAGATGGACAGTTACATATAATGCCTAGTAGGACTGGCTTTCTTTCCTCTTTCTTTGCTCTTCTCTTTTCATATCCTCCAATAAACTGAAAATCCCCAGTTACCCAGAGGTTTTCATTCACACTCTATTTCCTGTCGTTTATTAAACCCCGGAAAGAAAGTTACTACATGCTAGGAAGAGCTGATGTTTTCCAGTCAGTGGTGCGGCACATCACTGGTAACTTTCAGCAGGTCCTGGGAATACGGAGCACACATACCTAGGAGGTTGTTGTAAAACTCTGGATCACATACTAGCTAGGAAGTAGGCGAATATTGCTCTCTGTGTGTATATATATATATATATATATATATACACACACACACACACACAGCTGTGTATATTTACATATATATATACACACACACACACACACACACACACATATATATATATATGTAATCAACACACTTGTTGAAAATTTATGTTTGGTAGGCATCACAAAGGCAAAGCAGTACCAGAAAGCCTGATAAAGGTCAGCAAGAAACACTTTCTCTGCAGTGACTAGGGAAAACAGATTGCATGCCTAGTAACCACTACATCAAGAAACACTATGAAAATTAGGCAAATGTAAGCTCATGGTGAAAACTGGGCCCATATTTATTTCATAAAATATGTTAAAGATTGGAGTTAAACCTCCAATCACACTTTTCACTGAATGATACCTCTCAGATATTTTTGGAGAAAAGCAGAGCAACCCTAAGGAGATACTTTTCATTTAAAAAAACCTTGAAGTTTGATATAGTTTAGGAGTGCCAGAGCCCCAAAAAGGAATACAGAAATTTAGGGAAATTTACTTCAATGCAGTAAAAAAGAGGCCTGCATACTGAAACAGGCCACTAAGCTTCACAAGTAAGATTGTTTATCTGCAAGTTAATCCTGAAGTAAGGCTTTTTTACTTCAGATTTCTGCTGTTTCTCTGTAAGTCTGCACAAATACTTCTACTTTAAAGACCACTGTATTCCAATGTAATTAATTTAAATGAACAAATACATACCAGACTGCTGACTCCAGGAACAGTCCACAGATTTTCCCTCACAATACTATGTGAATGTAATCTGGTTCATCTACTTCTTTCCAGTGTGTGTACAGAAACCTGCGGTAACCTCCTACTCACCTGGTCAGGGAATCACTATGGCCAAGCTGCTAAATCCCTTTCTCTGGGTTAACATCAGAGCATGTCAGCTCCATCTTTTACAGTAAAGAGTAGCAGCAACTACCATTTTAGGTGGATTTGGTAATCCAGAGGCTCAACCACACTGTTTCATCCTTGGTTGAATTTGATTTTGATCTGACCTTCCTGCCCCTGTTTCCTATGAAGTGGAGCTACCACTTTAGCAGTCATCCTATTTCACCCTAYCAGGTTCCAATCTGCACATTTTTAAAATTAAGCAAGTATCTATGTTAAAATTTGTGCCACTTCCATGCAAAAATGTCCAAGAGATTCAACCTAAAAATAACACGCTTTCCTATATATGCAGGAGTTTGCAACTCGTTATTTTGAAAGATCTATGAAGATTTTTGCATTGCTAAGGTTCAAAAGTCCACTCTCTCTCTGATCTCATGAAGAGCAGCTCCGGTCTTGAGACTGAAGTGTTTTATTTCTTTCAGCTTTTTTCACTTCACCCTATCCTCCCCCTTCACAAAAACTATCTGAGAGATTTGTTTGAATTAAATTGTTACTATGCTATAAAGTTAGATATCTAGTACTACATCAGAAGATCTTTCCCCCTTGACTGAGGTATTACTACCTAAGCAAAGATTTTTAATGAGCATATAAAAAGCTTTATTACCAAATTATTATAAGCATTTCTACAGAAGCTTTATATGCCCAAGTTCTACTCACCAGCATGCCTAGGGCAAATAATCAGATTTTATCAGACTTCAAATAAAATCAACAACCCCTCTCTCAACGTGTAAACAATTGTTGAAATCAAAAAGTGTTATAGACTAAAGAATTTACATTTACTTTTAAAAATTCTGTCTATATTCACTGTGAAAATCCCCATGAAAATTAGATTATTGAACATGCTGAACACAGATGTTTTCAACCTTCTTCATATAACGAGGTTATATGAAAAGTATCAAAATACACAAGAAGTCAGTCGTTACCATCAGCTCCTTTCATTTCAAATATTTTTCAAAATTCTATTTGGCTGTAAGTGTAAAACTAGTATTTTAAAGTTTGCTTTTTCATATCTTTATAGGATACATATGAAAGTGCAAATGACAAAAACTACACAGCACAGCATCAACAAAATCTGTTAGATGGTTTGTAGTTAGAGGCGTAGTTAGAGGAAAACCAACTACATAAGGCAGCAATGTCTGTGTCAGACAAGCTACCTAACCTTAGGACAAAAGTAGGAAGTCACCTTCTATTCTGAGGACAACCTCACAGAGTTTCACTAAGAAGCATCTTCCTAAAGTGACATCATATATGAAGTTCTAATATATTAAAAGGATATTGTAAAAAATGATATTATAACTATGTGGCTATTAACAGGTAGATTTCATTGAAGATCTATTTTTGAATAGAAATTTAAAAGCCATTTCTTGAATTTTTATATAACATGACAGTGTTTATAGATCACTCCCACTTGCTTTGTCACTCTATAGTAAAACTTCCTTCAAGTACTGCAAAAAATGTATTTAACATACATTGCTTATAAATAAAAGCTGTTCAAAGGAATATGTCTGACAGATAGACCAAAATATTAGACCATTCCACTTTCACTATGTCAGGATTTTAAAAGAATTTCAGCATTCTTTTGCATTCTCCTATCTCTGACGAATTGGGTTCACAACATAACGCTGTTTTGGGGCTAATGCAAGCATTAAACACAGAAGATTTTTAGTAGCCTGAGGAGCACATTTGCAGCAGCAAGCCCTGAGTCAAACAACCAAGTAAATCTCCAGGGAAACTCAGAGTGGACTATGTAATCATTTAACATGACATCAACTTATCTGCAAAAGGCAACAAATAAAAGTGCCTGTGTGATTACTGATAGAAGATGTATGAACCTGATCCTCACCAGCTGCTCTCTGGGAACACAGAAACAGCACTGAACGCACATGCCAACCTTCAAGTGAGGGAAGGAAAACAGGCAGTTTTCCAAAAACATACTTATTTCAACAGCTGGTTGTTTATGTTTCTAAAGAGGTGAGCTACCTGTACATTTAGGTATATCCCTTTGCAGAAAACTTCTGCACTGTGGGAGAAAAGGACTACAGAYACAAAGAGGATTTTCCTGCTGGACTGCAGTCAGGTACTTGGACCAAACCAGCAGCACAGGGGTCAGTTCCTCCTGCCTGAAAATTCATTCTACTGAAATCTTTTCGAGTAGAGAAATCAAAGGACAAAGCGGAACAAAGTCCTTCTGAAGCTATTTTCTAAAGAGCTGACATCAACTTAAATTGCTGCTTGAAACATAACCTGCTTCTAAAATAGAGCACAAAAACATACCACTTCTTCATAGCTGTATTACAGGACTCCTATGAGATTTACTTAGACAGAAACTGATACTTTGAGGAAGACCTGCCCAGAGCAGCATCTCCAGCTCTGTACAGATTCTGGCCACTGCAGCCTCTCGGTTTGGAGTTTATTGCATGATTGCCTTGATGTTCCCTGGTGGCTATTTCCTCAGGCACAAGCCCAGGCTAGGAGGAAGTCTCTAGCTGTGGGGATCTCACCCCATTGGACTTCACATCCACATATGTAGCTCCAGAGTGAGGAAAAACCTCCATTTAAGTAGATACATAGTTGAGTGTATCCACTATCAAAAACGCAACCCTCAGATCCAAAGTGCAGGAATGCTCCTTAAGGTAAAGCCCCTCCACCAGGGAATTCAGTACCAACCTAATGCGGAAGGAAACTTTCTTCCTCTTCTTGTCATCTTACAAAAGGAGTCTAACGGCTGTCCAAAAGCCTCAAAGATATGCACACACAGTTATCTGAAAGCATGTGTAAATAGCTATAAAGGGAAAGAAAGTACATATTCTAGTAAATAAAGGCCAGCTTTTGCTGAAAGGAAATCAATTCCACAAGGAAAAAAAAATCACATAGTCACATAAAGTCACATAGTTTTTTAGAAAAATCTTTTTTCATCTCATCATGAACTTCAATTTTTGTCATCAGCTATGTGTGAACCCAAGAGAGAGTGGCAGACAAACATCCAGAACAACCACAACAAAACCAAGATATGAGGAGACAAGAGCACATGGAGTGCTTAAGAGTACTCTATTTCCATCCTTGTAGGACTTCGTATTAATGTCTTTGAAATTTCAGCTGTCTCAGCTTCTGACCCACTTGAAGTAGGTTATTTTTCAAAAGCTAAAAAGCTACCTGAAATTTCCAGCTATTCTTAATAGCTTATATTCTTAATAACAGCTACTTGTTATTAATTTTCTTTAAATTCATCTTCTTTTATGAATCTCATTAAGATGCTGAAAAATTAAAGACTGCTTATGCATACTGTCTGGGAACTTCTTTTTGAATGGAATAAATGAAGTGTTTTCTTTGACTTAAACTTACTGCCATTTTTTTATCACTACAACAAAAAACAAGAACAGATGCGCAGTTTCATGCATTAAGCTCTAAAYCTTAGCTTCTTGCTTCCTGGCTTTTCATGCTCAATGTCCTTGGCCTGTCTGCTTTTTTATGGCACTACCTGCCAAACCAGCAAACCCACCGTTAATTCACACACAGATCTTTCACAGATAATCCAAGCTCTCCCACACAGGCAGCCTGGATGAAGAGAAAGCCTACATTCAGACTTCAGTAATAAAATTTGCTAGTACTGTCTGACTCATGCAGCCTTTAACACAGATAGGAAATAAGAGATCTGAAGCATGCATTTCTGAGTAACTTTTTCCAGTTTCCTACTTATATCGTGAAACAATGTCAGTGAAACTTTGAGACCAACATTTTAAAGATCCCTCATTTATTTTTCCTTTTACTACATGTTCAGTCTAGCCACAAGCTAAAGACCACTGATGAAGCACTGCTTACTTAAAGGCTGACTTTGCAGATACCAGTTTTAAACAGGACAAATTCTGAAAGTGTGTTTGTTTAGAGGTACATGACCAAGCCATCTCTAGCAAGTTATTTTAAGTAAAAGCAAAAGCTCTCTCAGGATGACTTATCTCCTAAAATAGAAACACCTGAATACAGTTAAAATTGATCTCACTCCACAGGGACCAAAATTAAGTAGCACTTTGTTAGCATGTATGAACTTCTCCCAATCCCAATCTCCTTGCAGTCAATGAAATGCTTAGTATTGCAACTTGCATTAATAATCAGTGGGAGTGACTTACCTGGACAAAATGGAAAAGTTATTTCATGGCCCATCAAACATAAATGAACTTTATCTCTTCCTCCAATTAGTGAGCATCTGCCCCAGTCTTGTTTCCAATGCTCATTTTCAGTATTTTAGCTCTTTTTCTTCTTATTACATCTGCAATAAGGCCATCAGCAACCAAAGACTACCTCTCCAGTTAGAGATTTTAATTACATGATATTACATTATTCCTCCCATTTTGGATAAATCCTGTCTCAAATTGATCAGCTTTCCATAGAGAACTTTCCTGAAGAACATCATCTTTCTCCATCAGAACTATGAGTATTATTGTGAGGAACAAGGCAAAGATTCTGAGAAAGTAAGAGCTGGTGATCAGGACAGTTGAACACTGTTCTGGAAAACAGGATTCTGCTTTTTTGGAGTGATTTTCAGAAAGAAAATTACCCCATATTTTATCGTTCAACAGTTCTACATCAATTTATTGTGTATCTCACAATGCAATAGTGCAGTTAGCTCCAGCTCTTTCTTCCTAATGTGGCTTTTAACACCCAGATGCATTGCCATGCTCTTCATCTCATCTCAGCCTTCCTTTCCCAGCTGTTCTTCTAATCATTTTTGCCCAGGCAATGCCACTGCTCCCACTCTCTCTCAGCATCGAGATCCCACTGGTTCTTGTCCATACTCTACTCGGACCAAAAAGCTTTCTCTTCCAAACTCTAGTCCAAGAAGCGAGCAAAAGGTGTACAAACTCCCTAATTTTGGCTCCAGTGTCAATAGGAGACACATAGTTGCAGCCTGTAAATCATCCAGCATCCAGGTAAGCAGAAATCACCATTTTCATTGCTTTCATTTTCTGACATTTCTACATTATGATTTCTTTTCCTATGATTTTGATTTTTAATGACTCTTCTTCACTCTAATTGAAATGGATTTCTGTAGGGAATTGAGCCACAACAGTGACACAAGAATCCAGGCCTCTGCCAAATTTTAAATCCCAAGAGCATAGTGCATAGCTTGAAATTTTCTCATAAATAAATACACCAAGGACCTTACTGAATGGGGCATAATACATACCTGTCTTTCCTGCACCTTGGAGATAGCAGAACATTTTTGCTGAAGTCTTTCCAAATGTTCCACTGGAAAATTTCCATCTGACAAGTCACAATTCAGAAAGAAACCCCCAAAACTATGAATAATTGAACATGATATCGTAGAGGGAACTATTGCAATCTTACCAGCTCAACTATCAGGAATTCAAACACGGTATACTTAAGCTACACACAGAACTTCTTTTTTCAGTAATACCAAGCTCTTATTTGTAGGAGCCTCAGCTTCTAATTTAATTTCAAAGTTAAAAGATCAAACAAATTACATTAAACAAATTAAACTACCTTTCCATCCTATCTCACCACATCTGTTTGAAAAGGTCATCATTTAATGTATGTGCCACCAAGCACTGTGTCCTGCCACTCCAGAGTGTTTGGTTCTTCAATGCTATATCCTCCTTTGCTTTGAGAGCAGATGCATCGATTTACATTGTCCAGCAATACTGAAAAGCTAAAAAGAACCTCTGAACAGAGGCTACAAAAAAAGCCATATGCATTATGATGGTGGTGAGAACAGATCAGGATTAAGCAGGCTATTTTTTTGCCGTCAGCAAAAATCCTGTGCCACACTACTGAATAGCAGTATGGTATGTTTCAGTATGTTTAAAGCACCCTCTGTTTTTCTGTGCTATCACTTTTTCTATTTTAAAATACCCAAACTCTTTCGCCTGTCTTTTCTACTTCTAAAGATTACCAAGTCTTAACTGGTTTATTAAATGTTAACACAGGCACTCCGTGGACATATGTACAATATCCAAATTAGCAACCTGTCAACTATAGAATGGGTTAATTTTGTAAACTGGAGCAAATGAAGAAAATAAACAAACACTTTATGTTTTCATTTATTTTGCTATTACTGAATATCAGAAATTCTAGTAAGGGCACTCTCAAAATTTTTTACCTAAGATTCTCAAAAATATCCGAAGAATGGATAGTTTGTCTAAATCACATCTTATTCTACTGCTGGCCCATAACAAATCTTTCAGTAAGGAGTATGGAAGAGCAGTACTCAGGTTTTTCTTCTTCTGGCATAGCCATGTCCAACCATTTTCTGGGCCGCTTGGTCTTTTCTAACAAAGATGATGGCAGCATTTTGTATGCTCAAATCTTCCCCTCTGATAAGCTTTGCATCTTCCAAAGCTCACTTTCAGTATGTTTTTTTTTTTCTAATTTTTCTTTTTTAGCAGAAAGAAATCTGTTTTTGCAGAGAGCATATTAAAAAAGAAAAAAGAAAAAAAAAACTCTGACCATGCTTTATCAACTGTATCTTTCTCCACTCTTGCAAACATTCTTAATTTAAGCAGTTAAAGACATGCAGGATGTGAAAGCTGGAATGTAACACAGGAGCAATGCCACAAATGAACAGTCTGAGTTTTCATTCACTTCATAGTTATTTGGAATTAACTGGCTTCTCAGAACTTGCAATCAGTACAGTGAAAATCCACCAGAGATTTTATATATCCTTCTGCCAATTGTCTAATGAATGCTGGTTGCATCCATTCATCTAACTTGCAAATTTGGAGTCAAGTGGTCCAATATTTGCATTACTGAAATCATCAGGGGGWCAATAGCAAGGCTAAAAGAAAGATTCTGTTTGTTTCTACAAGGTATGCAGCACACGAACAGGTTCTTGTTAGCTCAAACCATGCAGAAGAAGTCCTCCATCTAGACAACTCCTGACATACACAGTCAACTACATAGCTCCACTTTTTGGCCTGAATATTCAACTTTCCAGGATTTTAAAAGCGTTGAGTACTATGGCGTTCCGAAGACAGCATCTCCTTTCCAAACTCTTTCTTAAGAAAGCAAGCAATGTGCAGAATAATGGAATCACATAGTAATAGTAACTCTAAAGAAAAAAGATGGACCAAAATTAAAGCTGTTTGTTCAAACTGGATATCAATCTCTGACCTAAAAAACAGTTTTCAAACATCACAACTCTGCTAGCAAAAAAAGTCAAGACATAATTTTATATTAAGAAACTGGATTTAAACAGAATCCAAAGTATTCAAAAATTATTTGAAATTGCAGAAATTTATATAAAAGTCTAAGTTCTTTACAAAAAGAAAAAAATATATTTGCCCTAAAGTATGTAAATCAGCCAAGTGTCTGAAGGAAGTTCTTGGCTAAACAAATGAAAACACAATTGCACTTATGGTCCTCTTTCAACAGTAGTAGATTCTCCCTGCCCCACCCTCCTTGATGAAACAAGAATAATTTCTCATTTCAGTTTAACAGTTTATTCAGTCAAAGTTAAGAAATTTATCATGAATTGTAGAAGAAAAGAGGCTAGTTTTCCTAAATTAGGAAAGGAAGGCAAAGTGCAAATGCTGACTAAATCACTAGTTCTAAAGAATATTGCACAGAGAGCATAGGCAATTAAATTCACAAATTCCCAACATATCTTTCTTTGTTTCTATTTTCCTAATTTTCCTTCCTTTTTTCAGCATACTGACATATCAACTTATCTTACTATTAAAAAACTTGTCTAAATTTAATTCCATTACAGTTCTACTCAACAGCAGCCTAGCACCAATTATGAGGTAAAAACTAATCTAATCAAGGAAAAAAATAATGGTCCAACAACATAAAACACAGAACATGAGAAACCAATAAAATGCTAGCTACATAAATTGTTTATGAATGCCAGTAAATAATCTCCTTCCTTAAAAAAAAAAAGAAAAAAAAGAAAAGAAAGAAAAAGCAACAAATTTAGTACAAAAGCTAGGTTTAGCTGGAAATATTCCAGTTGCTGGCTAATGAAAATCACATTATTGAATGTTAAAAGTGAAAGTTTTAACCAAAAGTTAAACAGAAAACTCAGATTCAAATAGTTTTCCTATTTAGCAATTTGAACCAATTAAAATCAACTTTAGCTAATTTTTAGGTTAAGGCCTAGCTGTCTGGTGATTTGAGGGCTTTGTTGGGTTTTTTTTTTTTTTTTTTTTTGCTCATTTCTTGAAAGGTGGGAATAAAATGTGCACAAATTGGTCTTTGTTGCTAATGGCTTGCCAGTTGTACACAAAGAATATTCTCTGGTTTTAGTCCCTCATTCTTTATGCTTCAGTTAGTTATCAATTCTAAAATGTTTATCTACTAGTTAACAGGCTGACTGACTACTCTACAGTCTATAGATAGAAATATTATGAAAAGAACAATTTAAACTATTATTTATTTCTTAAGAATCAAAAGTGAGTTCAGTACAGGGAAGATTCTGATCCTTGATTTCTGATCCTGAAAGAACACATCCTCTTTGATTATAAAATTATAACTTAGAAAATTTTACTAACAAATGAATTTCCCAGTATAGTTATGTCCCTTGATGTAATTAATATAGTCATTATCATGAAAAAATAGAATGAAAGCCAATTAAGCACCAGCAGAGCTGAAATACCTCATTCGCAAAATGTGCATAATGCAGGGTTTCCCTGTGAACGCCCCCCGGCTCAAGCAGGTTCACCTAACCAGGCAGGTTATCATATGTCAGGCAGAATGCGAAGTGCCTTCAGCTACCAAACAAGAGAATAAAAATCCTAAAAGGATGACAGTGAGTCCTCTCCTCTCCTCTCCTCTCCTCTCCTCTCCTCTCCTCTCCTCAACTGATTATTCTCTTGCCTACTTGATGGTGTGAAATACTGGTGGAGCTGTGTGAATACAATGCATACACTGACACAGATGATAATTTTAAGATTATAACACTACTAACAGCTTAAAACGGTGAGACAATATGTGTAATTTTTTTAGAGTATTTTCTTCCACAAAAGAATCCCCAGGTTAGAGGCAGTTTTTACATATGAGACTGAGGCAGTTCATATACTGGCAATGCTTTTGGCTATATAAACTGCTTCAGCGCGATGGGGACTTGGTTTCCTAATGTTACCAGTGAACTCCTACCAGCTGGGCCCTGTGACACAACACCATGGTGCTCCCCTTAACCATGGAACAATGTGCGTGGATGGTCCCAGGCCAACTGCTCCCCCCACGGGCTTCTGGATGCAAAGGCACACAGAGAGTATACACATTATGCTAAGCTTCACCCATGCTTCTGCAGAACTGTCCCAGAAAGCTCCAGGAAAAAACAGAAAAGCTCTGCAAAAGCCATGCTACCTGCAGCTGTACTCTAAGTATCAGCTAAAGATTTAGGTTCCCATCAAAATACCTGCTTGCAAAACAAGTCACACAGACGCTTCACCTACCTGAAATCACTGGGATCTTTGAACAACATCTGCAGCARGAGCTGAATTGAAAGCAAAATACATGTGCACATGCTAACATGACACGAGACCCAGTGCAGAAGTCCAGCCTCACTGAAATTGCTTGGGAGCATACATCGACCAAGTCCTGCAGGAAGCCACTGGACAATCGCAGCTCCATCTGTACTGACAAACAGGAGGTGCATGTGTATGTATAAAAATATATCCAACTGGGGATAAAATAAATCCCCAGGATGTTTCTCTTGACGTAAGTAACAAGTAAACATTCAAGTAAAATTTTAATAGTGTGTACATATAATGGAAACAAATTAGATCACATTACGGAATTAATAACCCAGAAATTATTATATAAACAAATCACAGCTATAGGAACCACAGACACTAGCCAACACCATTAAATCCACTTAGGTTTAATTGGGGCTCTTATAAATCAAAATAAAATCATTTTTTCAAAATAAGAAATAAACAGAAAACAACTAAATGGCAGCCACATTTCCTTGGGCTATAGCCAGGAGCACCAAATTTCAACTGTCTGCAGTATGTTTTTACCACAAAGCAATAATTGCTGCTATGGATGAGATTATAATGGAAAGGGATAGAAATTTTTAACTACAGTACTACTAATGGGAACAGCTTTTATCATGGGTCAAGAGGCTGATAATCCTATTCTGAGGTTAATAAACAAATATCTTTCCTCTCTCTTTCCAAAGTAGTCTTAAAAAAAAAAAGAAAGAAAGAAAAGAAACCCTTCTCCCAGTAGCTCCTGTCTACTTTCAGGCATTACTTTGCAGAGTTACTGCCAACTGTTTCATATTAGAAATGGGGCATTAACAGCAGCAAAACAGGAAGAATCAAGAAGTACTCTGACAGCTTCAAGTTCTACAGTGGCTTTTAAACAGGAACTAAAAAAAGACACATATATATTTTTATATATTATATATATATTAATTATATATATAAAGTTCAGTTCTATCTCTCATTTTACTGACTGACCTGGTTTCAGACTTTTTGCCTTGTATGGTTTCTATATCAAAATATAAATGAAATCCTTATTGGAACAAAATGCTGAAAAGGATCCTTATTTTGAAAAAAAACTCATTCTGTTAAGTAAAGTGTCACGTCATTTTTAGTCTTATTTGCTYATTGTGCAATTAAAGAATCATAAAGGTGCCTTTAAAGAATAATAGAAGTGCATATATATTCACACCAGCACAGCAGTAGTATTCAAAGATCTCACCCTGAGGCAAGCAGGAGTATGAGGAGTATATAATTTTGGGACAGTCCTCTGGCATAATGGGTGCAGACCACAATTTATTTGTCCAGATAAGAATGGTACTGCCAGCAGCCAAYACTATAATGCCAAGCAAGCATTAAATGGTAACGACAGATCAACATCGAGGTAAGATACAAGGTTTCCTTATGAACTGCCTGCGCCCTGCAACAGCTCTTCATCAACACCATGAGCAGGATATCATGTCAGATGTTTCCTTGGCGCTTCARATGGGTAGCCAAAGCAAAAGTAGTGAAAATAACCCTTTACCACAACAGATATGGATGAAAAACTGTCACTGAAGTATCAAGACATGGCCCAGTCACTTCAAATTTCAGGCAAGTCAAAACCAATTATTGATGGAACTGAGGCACCTGAAATTCTTCAAGCGTTGCCACTGTCAGAAATCTAATGTGAGCCAAAGGCTTTCAATCTCTGCCAAACTGTGACAAACACAAGCAACCCAGCTCCATTCAGCATGCACAAGAGTAACACCATTGCTTCAAATGAACATAAAAACGTCAAGAACAAAGTTAAAGGTGTCAAGCAGCCAGCAGATCCAAGAAACTAAACGCACAGTGTTAAATGTACAAAATAGCTAGGATAAGGATGTGAAGACTTTGGCAAAGGAGATATCAGCAGATACAAAGGCAGAAAGTAGTCAGAGAGAATGGACACAGGATATTAGGCTTCCTGCTTTTTTCTTTCCTAGCAACATCAGTGAAGGGAACACATCAACCTGTTCAGTTAAAATACTTTGTCAACTCACATCGTCTCCAGGAAGGGAGATTTTGACTCATCATTGAATGAAGAACTAGTGGACAGYAGTAGAAAGTTAACAATTCAGTGACAGGAACCTCAAAAGTCTGTCTAAAAATGCATGCAGCTTAGGAAAGGCAAGAGGCAYGAGAGCTCTGCATGCAGTCACAGCATTACAGCCTGAGTGGAATAAGTGAAACGTGGTGGGACAGCTCTTCTGATTGAGTGGTACGATGGAGGGACAGAAGCTCTTCTGGAGAAGCAAGCAGGCAAGATGAGGAGGGCGGGTTGCCTTCTATGGAAAGAACCAGTTTCAATATATGAAACTCTTTCACACCATTGACTGAAAGATAGAGMTTGTGTGTTAGTGTCAGAGAGGAGTCCAGTAAGGGTAGCATGTGGGAATGTGTTACAGACTTCCCAAGTGGATAAAGCACTCTTTATACTACTTGAGGAAAGATTTTCATCAGAGCCTTGCTGGACAATTTCTGGAAAGAATACTTTCTTGATACGGCTATTGGATGGGCTAAATGAGGTGATGCACAGCTGGATCACATATTTTCTAACAGGGGATTACTCCTCAAGGCTGTGACAATTAGTGGCAGCTTTGATGGTAGTGACCAAGGCATAGAAGAGATCAAGACTTGGGGAGCAGTGAGCAAAGCAACTAGCAGAGCAGAGACCATGGACTTCAGGAGWGTAGACTTCAGCTTATTCAGGGAAGTGGAAAGTGGGATCCCATGTGCAGCAGATCTGAAGGTTAAAGAATCTCAGTAAAGCTGGCAGGTCTTTAAGGATATTTTCCAACCAAGCAGACGCATCAGGAAGATGATGCATCTTCCTGCATCAACCAGGATGCATCAGCCAAGAAAAGAACTTATGGTGGAGCTTCACTGCAAAAAGGTAACATACAGGAACTGAAACCAAGGGCTACAAAGATGCAGCCATGGGCTRCAAAGCAGGAATATAGAAACATACCCAAACATGCAAGGATAGTGTCAGAAAAAACAAAGTTCAACTGCAGTTAAGACTTGCAAGCTTGCCTTGACTGAGACTTTACTGCTACATTAGCAGTAAAAGGCTGAGCATGGAAAATGTAGGACTGTCACTGAGATCAGTCAACATTTGCTTCAGTATGGCCCTGAATCTTTGCATACAAGTRTTCCTCATCAGAAATTTCCTCCTTCCACATGCAGTCACTAACCAGCAGAACTGATGACAGAGAAAGGTAACTATCTCAAGACTACTGCTTATCTTGCATTTTGACATTTTAAGCTTATGGTGAAACTTAATCTCTAAAACTCCTTCCTTGATACTTGTCCCATTAATGTCATTGCAGTTTTGCTTAAAAGAATATGTTCAAGGCAGCATCAAGATTTAAGATCTAGCTAAATTCTTCCTTAGCCATCTCTTATGAAAGAGATCTCCGGTAGGATGCATACACTTTTGACCCTTAAACCTCCTCTTTTTTCCCTCCATARCTTAGAAAATGTATTAGAAATTAAAATTTGGCTGCTTACTCCTTCAACTAACAGGTATGTAAAATTCAGATCTTAGGTGATAGGCTCCTTCAAGAGAAGATATCTGGTCACAGTTTGGAATCAAGTTAACTTAGTATTAAGCATTCAAAGTGTGAGGCTGCATCTGGAGTACTATGGTCAGTTCTGGGCTCCCCAGTAGAAGAATGACATGGAGCTAGTTAACGGTGGATAGCATGTCTGAGCATAAGCTAGCAATGTGTCCTTGTGACCAATGGTATCCTGGTACACATTAGGAAAAGAGTTGCCAGCAGATCGAGGGCGGTGGTCCTTTACCTCTATTCAGCCCTGGTGAGGCTGCTAAGATGATGAGAGGACTGGAGCAACTCTCATGTGAGGAAGGGCTAAGAGAGTTGGGTCTCTCTTCAGCCTGGAGAAGAGAAGGTTGGGGGAGGGGGTCTTATCAATATGTATAAATTCTGAAGGTAGAGTGTCAAGAGGACAGGACCAGACTCCTTCCAGTGATGCCTGGATGAAAAGGCACAAACTGAAACACAGGAAGCTCTGTCTGAAAATGAGGAAAAACTTCTTTACTGTCAGGGTGACTCATCACTGGAACAGGTTGCTCAGAGAGGTTGTGGAGTCTTCATCCTCAGAGATGTTCAAAAGCTGTCTGGACATGATCTTGGGCAAGGTACTCTAGACGCCCCTGTTGAGCAGGGAGGTTAGACTAGATGACCTCCAGAGGTGCCTATCAACSTCAACCATTCTGTGATTGTGTGATTAATGCAGTTAATTTTTGTACCATACCATCTTTGACCATTTGCTTTTTCTGACCTTGTGCAAGTAAGCCTTTCTTCATCACAAAGGGAAAAAAGGAGGCCTGAGAGGGGACAATTTTTCTCACATTAGCATACATAGCACCAAAGAAAAAGCCTAGGAGCTTACTAGATCCAGGCGTAGGTGTATTAATCAATGCAACGGAAACTGGACATCAAAGCAGGAAATGAAACCCCTACGTACTCCAACTGAGGAAGACTAGATACTGGGAACTATTCTTAACCTTCCTGTTTCTCTCAGAAAAGGAAAAACAATTTGCATTTAGACCTCAGAGCAACATCTCCATTGCATACTCAAATGCAAGAAGGAACAAGGAGATTTTGTACAAATAAAACCAGAAACATCTTCCCCAGCAATGTACAGCTTCATTTAAACCATGACTACTAGCATTACAATGGTTACTGAGGAGAAGAGTTATGTACTATAAATCAATAAATCACTGAAAAGTAGAGAATGGTAATTTAACAATTTGTTCTTCCCCAAGCAATATGATTTCCAATTTTCATGGGGGATGCACAACTACAGAAACATAAACCAAGGACTGCAGGACTTTTTGCCGGGTTTCGCAAAGAAAGAAAGGCTAGAAATTAACCCCAAATTTGGCAAACAAGAAAAGCTAATCTAAGAGGAAGTCTAACAGGGTTTCCATAAGAAATTAATTATCTGGGAAGGCAAAGAATCACCTACACAAAAGCTAACATGGTAACCAAAAACAGTAACTGTCAACATTGAAGAGCAATAACAGGGTTCACGTTTTCAATAAGGTAATAGACTTAGCCAAAAAGCTGGAAATTTTTTCTTCGTATTAATACCTGAAACAGATGAGTAACAGATGAGTTCATTTACCTGAAGTAAATGAATGCTGCACCTCTGCTAGATCGCTCTCCAATTCAAAGTTTCCCTGATCAATATAGACTAGTTCAGTAACAGAAAGATTGCCCGATCTTKCAAATTCCTCCACCCACACCACCACACAGGGATCAACAAGAAATATTCTGCATAAAACACCTTGTGCACATATGGAAGAAAGAAAAAACAACACACCTGCCTTTTCAGAGAACTTGCTGGTAGTTGGAAGCACACAGCAGAAAAGACTTGCAAGGAGGGGAAAAATGTGATGTTAATTACTAAAATATGAAGGCAAAATAAGGGCAAAAATTGATCCAATCTAGTTTCTGAAAGATATATTCTAGTTGGCTCTATAATGCAGAACTCAAAACTTTTATGCAACAGTTATGTCAGAAAGACTTTGTCTCCATAGCAAAGTTGAAAGAAGAAGCTATCCTRAAATTGGTTTCAGGATCTATATACACTGATACAGATTATTTTACATTTATTAAAGAAGTCATCTACTCCAGAACAAGTTATATGAACCCACACAGATGCCATGATGTATTTTAAAGCTTGCTATATCCCTTTGTCAAGACAAGCCCACCTGAACCTTTGCTGGAGGAAATGGACTTTGCAACCGAGGAGTTGGAGGCTGAGAGTTTAGCTTCAGAGTGTGAGCACAGAAACTCTTAAAATTGTTTCCTCAAAGGTGAGTCATATTTCTATTGGAATATTCTTGTAAGCATTCTTTGCTGTGTGGGACTTCTTTTTCTTAATGGGAAAAGTAGGTGAGGGTGGAGATTTAAAGTGTATTACCCAAAGAAATGAATTAGAATGAAAATAGAAAAAAAATCCTCTCCACACCTTAAACAAACAACTTCTCGACCTTCCCCCAAAACAAATAAAAATTTTTCTCTTCCTTCACCTTATGCTGCTCTACCCTGCAYTCTTCACCCCACTAACCGGGCAGATAGAGTTCCTACAGATATCTCATCAGTTTTCCCTTTTGTTTGTTTGCTTGCTTTCATCTTCTATGTTTTTATTTTCACTCCTCTTTGGAATTGTAACTTACTTTTCCCCACCTTTCTCTTATTTTGCCTCTGGATCTGAGACACGCAGAGGCAGTGGTGACAACAGGGGCATATGTAGATGGTAGCTATTGTGTCCAATATAAATAATGCCACGTTAGCTGCCCTTCTGATCCTCAGATCAGGCACTGTGAGGATTTCTTTGCTTTTGATGCTCTTTTGCCTTCTACCTTCCCAAGTGCTGTAATGTCAAAACTAATTTCCAATGTCCCTCTACTTGAGTAACATGTTTTCTTTTTTTCTAGTGTGTCAATTGCAACGTTTTACAGCTCYTAAAGCCTTTGCATTTTTTGTTCAAGTCCTCTTTTTATTATCTTTTTTTAAAAAACTTGACATCTTCAATCTATCAGGAAACAGGAAAAATAATTTTAGTTTCTGCCCAAATYTTGAGTGTGAGATTTTTTGTATGCTCTCTCATGAAGTTAGTAACYATCCCATGGGTTGGTAAGTTATTTTGCATGTTGGAATGGTGCAGAGTTATATATTGTTCTCATTAATTAGGAAAAGTCTTGCTTCTTATTAGCAGAGCTTGCTAYACAGGGAAAAACACTTCTAAAAGAAAAATTTGTCCATGGAGACTTGAGTAAGCTGGGCAGTATTGAAAATTTCTTTCAAGACTATCTAAGGATTAAATGTGCTTGACGGTAGTAATTCAGTGCTGCAGTTCAAAATACTATTGTTTTTATTTGAGGACCATGCCACCTAAAAAGTACAGGAGGAGAAGTGCAGTTTATTATGTAATTTTTGCTTGCATGAGGAGTTCACACTAGCTACAGAGTAGTTAAGTTAGCACCCTTCCCAAAAGGCTACTGGGCAAGTTTTAGAAATGTAGTAGTGAATTCTGATACTTTTTTTTAATGGAAGGTGTTAGATATTCCCAGAGTACCAGTAAAACAACTTTTGTTACTTCAGGCATATGCTCCCTGTGCACACAGTGCGGAAGAAGATTGAATGACTGACTGGCCCGTATTCTCCAGGGACTGTAAAAGCTGTGAGTGAAGGAAACTARCCAAACGCAGACCCACAGTTCTTTAAAGGCAGCTTGCAGGCTAAAGCACAATTGGGTCAGGCTAAAGCTCTACACGCTCCATTGAGAGCTCATTCTTTTACAGCCACAGATACTATATGCCAAAAGAAAAGCAGCAATTTCAAAAAGTCTTACTMTGAACACTACTCTGTAAGCAGCAGCCTGTCAAGGAACTTGTAGAAAAAACATCCTTTTTAGGGTAGAAAGTGTCCTAYATTTTGCAGCACATAATGGGTGACTCACTGCAGGGTTTAAAGCAGTTCTTCAAAAACTGAACAAAATTCTGAGCTATATACATATATAGTGTGTATCTGTATATATTTACATATTCAATGTATATATAGTATGCATACAGTATAGTATAGTACATATAGTATTTACTATCTATAATTTGTATAGTGTGTAGAGATAMTGTGTGGGGATGCATATATTACATACATGCACACACTCATTATAAACTATGTAGAGAGTATATTATATGCTGCGTAGACTAGCCTAAACCAATCACAAGGTCCAAACAATCTTCCTAAGATGGTTTGGCAACTTAATTGCTGTTTAGAAAAGGCAAGACACTTCTTTAGTCAGGCTGATATGCTTCTGCTTGCAACACCTATACAAGTCTCTGACGCGCTTGTCAACTGAACCTCCACAAAGAAGGGYATTGTTATAAAGGAATAAAGAATAAAAACTCCAATCCATGCCCTTGGCTAGCTGAACCATCCTCTGCAGTTCACTGAATGTAGCGTTGCTATTACAAATGACTATTACAGCACAGAATGTGCAAATACTTACAGATGCTACACAGAAACTTACATAGCCTTCAGCCCATTTATCAAAAACCAGCTGTTCTCACTTCCTAGCAAGTGATTTTATACATATAAATAAATAAATAAATATATATATATATATACACACACATATATATATGGTTGTGCATGTGTATCAATCTATACACATATCAATCAAACTACGAAAAAGTGAGACTGTACACACTATATTTTAATTAATGATGCTTTCAGTAAGTTCCCTGCTAAACATTCTCGCTCAGCTGCTGAAAGTGGGACTTCTCTTTTGAATTTATTTTATGACTATTGTAAAACACCACACAATATCTTAAGAAAAGAAAGAAGGGAACTGGACCTGAGGCTGGAGAGGATGTGTTCTCAGTGTGGAGATAGCCTCCCAGGGAAGTGCAAACTGCATCTCTTTGTGCTCAAACCCTCAGCTTCTGCAGGGCAGAAGGTAAATGGCACTTTTCACCAGCTGCTGGCTTGTCCAGTTTACGAAGTATTCTGAATGCCCTTCGCAGAGCAGCTCTGTCACAGCAGAATTTGCCAAGACATTCACAGGGATTCCCAGTGAATGGATTCACTGTGATTCCATTTGTACTTATCTCTGTCAGCCAGTACGAAGACTGACAAATGAAATCAGTTATATTAATTTTAATCTGTTCCTGCTAATCTGTTTTAGCAGAAGTACTCAGATGCTAGAACATTAATGCTGATATACATAGCAGACAGAAGTATTTGGATTGCCTGTTTTGGAAGCACAAAGAAAYGCAGAATTTGGGAGTTTTCTTTTTCTTTTGTTTTCTTTCTTTTTCTTTTTTTTTTAAGACTATTTCAAAGATGTCTCTATGACCGGCACAACTCAGTGCTGCATCTGAATACCAGTGAACCAAGCAGACACCAAGGTATGGTACTTCCACAGCAATTCTGCTCTAGCTGTGAGGAAGTATTTGCAGCTGGACAGCCTATATATCTCTACAGTGTGTATATTTAATAGGCACTCTTAAGGACCATGGGAAATTCTACGTTTTGTAGTGTTTTGCATACCTTCTAATCTAAAAGCTGATCATTTGCCAAGCAAATTGAGGCCTAATGACAGACCTGAGTCCCACTTATTCCTTCATATTGCAACAAAAAAGCCAAGTGCATGTGTGCCCATACATACGCATGTGCAGAGAAGACAAATACCTCTGCATTTTCTAACAAGGCTCACAGAAGCTAGGTTTTCTGATTTATTTCTTCCATGGGAATGCAATGTTATAGGTATGACTTTTTAAACAACAAATGAAGATTCCTAATGCTCAGCTTCATTCAGAGATCATCTTCATATATATGGAGTCGCAGCTCAAGAAATCTGCCAGTACAGGAAGAATGACCAAGAGACAAAGCAGAGGGAAAGGAAAAGATCCTATTACACTAGATACTAGTGTTGTAGGTAACACAAGCATTCTTGCAAACCAAATCAACCCTTTCTGAACAGAACTCCCCAATTTCATAAAAACAGTGTAAGAGAGGGATGGTATGGTGTTCATCTAAATATAATAAGAAAAAAAAAAACATGAACAGTTTTATGACCAACTAAAGCAGCAATACCTTTCAAGCAATTCTTTAAGTATTACCGCACCGATTTCACAGATAAAGCACAGATAAAGCATCAGCTTTTTTTTTTTTTTTTTTTTTTTT
>NW_028185994.1:135642-144383 GCF_003343005.1 Rhea americana | reverse complement strand
AGCAGCTGAGAAGAAGTAGAAGTTTTGGAAAAGAGTGTAAACATTTTAAAATTCCAAGTGAAACCTTTAAATGGCTCTACATCAAAATCATACCAGAAATAAAAAGTGGACTTCAAATCAGGAAATGGTTGAATTGCTATGACTAGCGCAGTAATTAATTTCAATCTCCTTTTATGCATTTTTACAATGTGATAACAATCACATTTGTTGCAAGGCTTCTAACTCATTCACACAGGACATGTAGCACAGAGGGAAAGACCATCCACCATTCTCCCTGTGCCTCCTCATACAAAGTTCAGCTGCACGTACCACCTGCCCTCCCCACCCCCCCAAGCCTGAACTTGCATCCATCTCCTCTGCAATACCACCATGGTAATATCTTACATCTCACTCTCCTGGAGTCATCATACTCACTGCTCACTTTCCCGTATTAAATGAAGAACGTTTTCTGGAGCCAACATACTCTTGCGATACAACCCTGATTCTTTCTGCATAAACCATCTCTTCTCTGTTCTGTACACAGGGCTGAAGTGCGGTGGGAAAAAAATGTMAGAAGTACCTTTAGTTTTCTCCTCTTTTAGACAAATACTGAACAAATTTTCATTCTGCAGAATGAGGACAATGCACAAACTCTGATGCATGCAGAAGACATCAGCAAAGTGATGCAACCTCTCCTGTGTTTTCTACAAGTACAGTAAACTGAATATCTAGAGACATTCAGGACCAGCTGATACATCAACAAGGACCAACACAAGGAAAGAATAAAAGAGACTACAACCTTCACAAGTACTCATTGGGCAACTCATTGTGATCCAAAACTCAACTATGGTATGAGAATCTTACCTACTGGCAAAAGGGGGGGTTTTGTCCTTGCACCAAAACATGAACATTTTTCCACCTAGACCCCTCTACAGTACCAGGTGATATCAAAGAAAGATTTCCTTCAACCTAGGAACTAGAAAATTAATCCTCTCATCATTCATCATAGAGTTAAACACAGCAGCTATGAGGATTGTGCCACATAGCGCTCTGTTCAGGCAAGTTACCAACAAAGAGTTTATACCAGCACTTGTAAACATGCTCATAAACTCACCAAATTTTCACTTGGAACACAAAAATTGCCAAGTTCAGCCACTATCAGGTTCAATAGTTCAGATGCTACAATTTCTTTGTGAAATGGCTATAAGAACATTTATCACAAAGATTGAAGGAAGGGAAATACAGGGCATTTTCCTCAATCCTGTTTCACTCAAACATAGTCACTCATTACATAGGTTGTAAAACAACTCAGCCTGAGGCAGAAACTCACTATGAGAAATAGACCAAAAAAGTAAGATYTTCACAGGTCCAGGGAAGCGAGTCTTACCATCCAGAAGAGCAGACTTACATAAGATAAGGTACTGTTACCTAGCATGTCCATGTAATTATGGCTCTGCGCATCATATATGAGATTAGAGAGAACAAGAGCACTGCACAGCAGTAAGGGAGTTTAGTCTCCTTGCAGACAATTCAAGTAGTTCTGTGCACAATTTAGTTTAAATTTTATTTCTAGAGAATCTTTTTTTCCAGTATTTGCATTCTTTGGGKAGCTTTTTTTCATATCTGGAGTTCTTTCCCAAGCTCTGCCAAACTAGTTACTGGAGCAGCTGGCAACAGCAATGTGTCCACACGTGTGCACCTCTGGAGTGTGAAAGTTTTCAATATGATCAGGAGGTCTCTCTCCACTTTCAGACTCCATGAATAACATCTGTCTGGTGAGATCTGTTAAAAAATTAGCATAGAGATGGAGAGGGGGTGAGATTAGGCATTATGGAAGAATGAAAAATAAGCAGTCCATCACCTTGTATGAAGGACCAGAGAAGCTTTTACTCCCAGACATTTTTGAACTGCTATCAAAACATTCCTATCACCAGAGAAACGTTAGTTAAAAAATAAAGCAGGAAACTGCTCTGATAAACTAAACCAAAAAAGGTCTCTGGATTGAAACTGCACATGCAAAATGTCATCAAAGGAAGAGTTTTTTTAAAAAAAAAAAAAAAAAAAAAAAAGGTAGAAAAAATAAGCCAAATTTGACTAATGTTGCAGTAGGTCTTGAAAGAAGTACAGAATACATTTTGTTAGTGTTAGGAAATACCAGGTTTGTCTTCACTCAACATCTACAGACTACATGCACAAGTAATCAGGTTCAGTACAAAACTTGTGACTATAATGTTTCATATGCCAAGAATCCAAACAGATGTTCTGCATCTTGATGTGTTAAAGCACTTAAAAAGTAATTAAGCATTGTCATGTGCCATACTCTGTGCATTCACTGACAACCGCTTCACAGTTTCAAGAGAAAAAAAGTCACAGGAACAGCTCTACAAAGCATTCTGTTCCAGAAACACTGACTACCCAGACAGTCTGTTACAGCTGATGCAATTTTCTTTCAATAGTGACCATAACCCAATAGAAAAGATTAAACAAATCCCAAAGCAGCATCTACAGAGGACAGAAAAGAAGGCATACATAAAGAACTTGTTAGTATGCAGATTATAGAAAGCGCAACAGTTAAGGAAAGGTATAACTAATGTAGAATATTTGGCTCTTGTTTTAGGTGATAATTGAAATCTAAAAAAAAAGTATTCTAGCAAAACTGGAGAGAAAAGTATTTTCCAGTTCATTTTCTATGAATGTACAACAAGAGATTAACTACACCCTTGAAATAAACTAATGATGTATTAACTGAGAGAGCAGAAACATGATTTAAAGACGATGATTTCAAAGGGACTGTTTTCTCTTTTGCCATTCTTCTTGCAACTTGTTTTCTTAGAARTCACCCATTTATGCACTTATAGTCTTTTTCTGGACTCTTCACCAAAAAGCTGTTCCTAAACTCCTTGGTGGTTCTTCAGGGGAGATAGCCACTAAAAAGGAGAAGCCCTATCACCATGACAGCACCTTCTGCAAAGCTGCATCATAATGCACAGCAGCTTCTGGCACTGTTATCAATAACATGATGTAAAAATCACAAATTGAGTTCTTAAAAGAAAGGAAGGAGAATACAAAACCTCCTACCATTTAGTAAAGGTTGACTGCATTTCACACTTTAGCTCTTGCACTTATGACCCAAGACAAACACACATAGCTCAGAGAAATTACAAGGCAAAGGTGCACCAAAACCATCAAGCATTCAAATTGTCGTAGCACAACCTTCCTGCAGTTGTATCCAAGAGCTGGCGTCAAAGGTGACCACTTCAAAAGCAGCAAAATTTGTAAAATTGTACACCTAAACAATTGCCTAAAAAGGGTCTGTACTTATCCTCTGCTTCCAAACACTCTAATTCCCACTTGCTTACCTTCCAAGATACCCTTGCAAGCAAATTTTTAAAACACAGCAACTTGCAACAGTGTTATTCTCCAATCTTGAAACAAGGATATTCACACAGGAAAGCTATCTTTTCCTGAAAGTATTTCATTAAAACTAAGAAAGCAGTTAAAGCCTTTCCGGATTTTAGAATTGTTTTGTATAACATTTACATAGCAGACATCACAAATAATCCTATTGCATAGAAGGCTTTATAGTCTACATGCAAACACCACACTGACGACACTGACTTTACTAACACTCACAGATGGCATCTTAACATACAATCTGTGTAATTCCATGGACAGAAGTAATAAAGGCCAAGTTTCAAAGAGAAACATTAAAAATTCAAGAATCAGTGGGCAGAGTTTAATTACATAAAAGGCATGGAAGCATAAATCAAATTAGGATTATGAAGAGCAAGAAAACCTTCTCTGCATTACTTTTTGTTCTGCTGCAGAGATTTATGAGGGAGGCATGTGACACACAAAGTAACATAAAATGCTACTTCAGTATGAAAGCTGATGATGAAGAATTTCAGGGGAAAAAAAWTCTGAAAACAGTAGGAAAAGACAAACAAATAGAAAAAGGTCAGTAGGCACATTTTCAGATTGAGGAGGATAACTTTGCATAGGTTTGAAAAGAAATTATCCAGAAGGAGCTTTAATAAAGGAGTGATTGGAAGAAGGCTGAAGTGTATCTGGCATAAGATAAAGATTACAACAATTTCTGGTGGAATCACATATCACAAAATTTAAGCTGTAATTTCTTAGGTTACACAAGCAGTTTTAAAAGTTAAAACTTCATAAGGATAAGAAATTCCTGATGCTATTTACAGGAGAAAAACAGGAGAGAAAGAAAAAGGAAAGATAGTCTAATAATCAAGAGTTGAACTGTGTTCACAAAACAGTGTTTCTCTTCCCAGAACACAGTTTGGCTCAACCTAAACCATCCTGGCTAATTCCTGGAATTTTCCTTCCTCAACCATCCTGCCACTCTGTGATAAGACTTCAGAGAAAAATTCACCCAGGAGCAAAGAACAGGAAAACCGTTCTATGTTGGTATGGCTATAGCAAAAACTAAGCCATGGCACTGAAGAATAGTTTCTTTAGCATTATCTGAAGCATGCAGAAGTTCAATACTAGACATACAACTTTAAAAGTGCATTTTTTTTCTCTTTTTTGGTGTCCCAAATGTTCCCAAATTCTTTTGTACAATGACTAGATCTGCTATGACATCCAAGATCAGTACCAAAATGTCCAATTCCCTCATTGCAGGACTTCTTTCTTTCTTTCACTGATTTACCTTTTAGCCTGGACGTTAATAACTACATCAGACAGTGCCAAGTAATACAAGATAACATGAAGTTAAACATCTGACTAGTAACCTAGGACAACAAGCATGTTAATGATGAGTTGCACCTCACAGAAGACTTCTTTTTGAAAGGTGTTTAGGCTACCCAGAGTGGATGCTGTGGTCACCCCAGGTAAGCAGCAGCAGCTTCTGGAATACTTTATTTGCAGATTACTGCAAATATGCACTCATTTTCTTCAGTCATTTTCTTCAGTCAGATGGCAAACAGGTGGTGTGTACTGCAAAGCTCAGAACTCCAGCAAGTCTTATTTGGAAAACAAGATAGACACACCTGCAATTTTTATGATGCAGTTCCCTGGCATGAACTCCTTTGCCTTCTTTTTTCCCACCACCTTAGCTGCAGATGCAAGATGTCAGAGTGGCCTCCTGTACTTCTACAGCTCCAGAAGGGCTCAGACCAGCCTCCTTTCGTGAGGCTACCTCAAATTAGAAGTCAATATATTCATAAGCCCATTGTCAGAACAGAGTTTACTCTGTCTCTGAAAACCACAACTTTTGGAGCAGAGAAGACTGCCCATAGCGTGCCACTATCAGATCCTATGAGTTCAGAGGACATTTCCACAGCAGCATTGTTTAAACACTCTTCAAGACACTTAAACAGCTCTCATAATAATTACTACATAGGAAGTATTATTTTGTTCTCAATTAAAAAGGAAAATAATGCAGACTCAAGACGTGCATTCTGAGTTTGTTTATTTCAAGGAAGTAACAGATTGTTTTAGCTGTGGGAAAAAATCAGAATTTCTGAACAAGGTATAAAATCACAAGCTACAATGGGAATATAATAAGCAACTGCAAGCATCTCTCTCAGCAGTCCATAGGATTTGTGCAGGCATTTTAAGATCTTCTAGGCTCTGTTCAACCACAGAGAAATTACAGAGCACTTTGTGTATGGCACCTTAACAGCCCATTTATATCTGCTAGGATGTCTCTGAGAATGATATGGAAAACAGTCAATCTCAGCAGTGGGATTTGGAAGGAACACATTCCCAAAACGCAGATAAAGGAGGGATCAACAGATTTGTAAGCCTTCTTGGGGAAGATGTGGGGAGCTACTATAAAAGCCTGCTAACCTCTCAGAGCTATTAGAATCAAAGCTGTTAACCAGAAAGAYGGTTATTTACCAGTTTCACAAAGATAACGGTCTGACTAAGAACAGTTTAAATCAATCTATCTAAATACCCAAGAGAACAGAGCTGTGGAGCACGGGTCTGCAGTAAGACCTGGACAAAAGTCTTTAAAGTTTCTAAGTAATATTCATTTTCTGGTCAATTAAGACCTGAAGCAGATATCACCTGGGGTCAAGAGACTTGACAGTACAGAGTTATGAAAAGATTTACCAACAGTGAGTAATAGGCAATAAAGTGATAGATGAAATTCAGTACCAACAAACACAAAAGGACACACACAAGAGGGAAAATAACCCCAGTGATATATATGAACTGAAATCATCCTTTCTCTTCCYCTCATCAAATGAAAGCAGTCTCTTTGTGAAACTTTTGATATAATTACTGAGTGAACATCTAGAATTAAAAGATCTAGAATTAAAAGCACTACAGAATAAGACTAAAGATGTCATACATCCAGTCAGTCATCTRTACCTTGAAAACTGCTTGCTTCAGAGCTATAACAGAGGCCACAGAACAAGGCAGAAATAAAATAGGAATTAAAATAAAATTTTTAAAATTGGCAAAAAATAGACTTGGACTCTACAGCTTAGAAAAGAGATGACTGAGGGGTATCAGTTCAAGACCAACAGAGGGAGAGTGGAGTTAAAAYATAGGTAGAAAGCTATTGAAGTTGGCATTTGTGTATTAAGGAAATTCCCATAGAGGTGTGTGGTTTAGACTACGCATGAGGAAAAAAGGAACTGGAAGGGAATACCTCCCAGATACAAGCTCAATCCATGGATGCTCTTGATATTAAAAAGTGTCTCTTCTGCCACAGTGGAATTACCACAACTACTCCAAAGAAACAGCACATCCTTGACAGAGACCCATCATGGAGCTTAAATGAAGAAAAGTAYTCTCGATACAGGAAGTTTCTTGGAAGTCATCAGAAACATTGGAAGGCCCTACTTAGTGTTCCTAATTTTCCCAAGTCCAGATCATCTCCTTACGAATGCTACCTTGAGGAAGAAAAACATGACTCAGCCTTTATAACTCGAGCACTATCAGTAGCCTGCTTTAATAAGGCTTTGAATGTTAGTTCTCATTGAGTCAAGACTAAGCTATGCCCTGGACAGATCMTCAGTTGCCTAATTGTCAATGTTTTCTAATATATTTTCATAACAGCAGTGCTCTCACAAAAGGAAATTCTCCCAATTATAAGAGGAAATTGTTTTTCCAATACTGGTAATCAGACTACAGATCTTATCAGGGTGAACTCTAAGGTGTTGCTGAGATGCTAGAAAGAYGTAGATCAATGGTTCAACCAGGAAAAACAAAAGTGTGGTCAGATGTTTAACTCTGTAGGATAGAGACAATACACTTTCGTGAAATGCTAACATGCTTTCAGGTGACAACAGTAAGAATAATTCAGATTTTCTACTATACACCTGATAAGAAATGAAAGTCACCTAAATTTCTTCCTCTGCCTTCAGCAAGTTCAAACACAAGGCAAAAAGCACCAGGAATGTCTGAATACATGTACAGACAAGAGGAAAGCACTGGGGCCTCCCAAGCAAACTATACTGCAGAGCCCTGTAAAAATTACATTCAGTAGTTCAGGCAGGCATCTGCCAGMCCATAGGTTTGTGGTCTGTTGAGAGTTACCAAATTGCTTGTGAGGCAGAGAGGGAGTGGTGAGGACCRACACCCTCAAAAGGAAAGGTCTCTAGCCTCACTCTCTCAAATAGTGAAGATCACCCAAGGCCACTATAGAGTGGAGACCAAGCTCTTCCTTTTGATTTATGCATAAACTGCATCATGTGGAGGATTGTATCATTCAGAGATGTTATCTGCACATTGATGTCATCACATTTCTGCAGTCATTTTAAAGACCATACATTTTAATTCACTTTGCATTCTTGTACAGCTGCAAGCAACAGAGAACAGAACCTTTTCTTTCTGACATACCTAAGTACTCCTTTCCTCTCTCCCTCCAAGCATGTACTGCTTTATCAGTGAAGCTTTCTCTATCACTATCACTATACAGAGAATAAATACATATTTTATTAATAGACAAAAAAATCAAGGTAATTAATATTTATTCATGTCTACAGAACACTCATTTACTGCTRAGATCTGTCCAAAATTTAATCTGTATACATTAATAGGCCCCTAAAGACTGCAGAGATATTGCCTCTTGCAGCAAATCCTCTTTCAGATCATTACRAAAACAAAAGATCTCTGTATTTCACACGATAGCAGCCTGTAGCCCTTCCCTCTTCCTCAGTGCCCCCAGTGACCTATGCAACAGGTACAACAGTGGATGCAGAGAGTCAGAACCAGAAGTCACCCGGCAATAACTATGGAGATTGAAAAGGAGTGGTTGCAGCCTCTCTGCCCCACTTCTTGACCACACTGCAAGGCAGTGCCATCTCTGAGGAAAATGCATTCAGCCCTCCCAYGTATGTGGATGCATTCCCTAGGAATGTCTCATCGTTGGAAACCGACCTCAGCTAACACCTGGTGCTCTTTGTAAATTGCAGCAGTTTATTGGTCCACCTTAGGAGAGAGTGGGCCACAAGCCAGAGTGGTAAGAGGCACTGCTTTTTCCTATCCTCCTATCTGCGTTTTTAGCTATGGCTTAAGTGTGCATGAAGTTATGACTTTTGAAAAGCGCTTAGTTTTCAGGCTATTCCTTATAACAAAAGTAACATGCTTCTGAAAGGTAATTAACATTATTGATGTTAATATCAGAGCTTCACAACAAGATCTGGAGCAAATACACACAGGAGAGGGAAGGCAAACGCTTCATGAACTCCAACATGACCAGAACTGGCTTTATCTGCCTTTTATGAAAACGATGCTAGTTAAACTCTTCAAGAAGAGGAAGAAGGAGGCAAAAAAGAAGAAAG
>NW_028185994.1:112576-135117 GCF_003343005.1 Rhea americana | reverse complement strand
CGGGCCTTGAAGATCTCCAGAGAAGGAGACTCCACAACCTCTCTGGGCAACTTCTTCCAGGGCTCTGTCACTCTCACGATGAAGAAATTCCTCCTCATGTTCAGGCAGAAATTCCTGTGGTTCAGTTGCTGCCCATTGCCTTTTCTCCTGTCACACGGGACAACTGAAAAGAGTTTGTCCCCGTCCGCTTGACACCCTCCCTTCAGGTACTTGTGCACATTGATAAGATCCTCCCTCAGTCTTCTCTTCCCCAGGCTGAACAGGCCCAGCTCTCACAATCATTCCTCATAGGGCAGATGCTCCAGCCCTCTGATCATCTTCGTAGCCCTATGCTGGACTCTCTCCAGCAGCTCCATGTCTCTCTTGTAGTGAGGAGCCCAGAACTGGACACAGTACTCAAGATGAGGCCTCCCCAGGGCTGAGCACAGGGGCAGGATCACCTCCCTTGACCTGCTGGCAACACTCTTCCCAATGTACCCCAGCATACCATTGACCTTCCTGGCCACAGGGGCTCACTGCTGGCTCATGGTCAGTTTGTCATCCAGCAGCACTCCCAGGTCCTTCTCTGCAGAGCTGCTYTCCAGAAGGTCAGCCCCCACCTTGTACTGGTGCCTAGGGTTATTTGTCCCTAGGTGCAGGACTCTACACTTGTCCTTGTTGAACCTCAGGAGGTTCCTCTCCACCCAACTCTCCAGACTGTCCAGGTCTCTCTGAATGGCACMACAGCCCTCTGGTGTGTCAGCCACTCCTCCCACCTTGGCATCATCAGCAAACTTGCTGAGGAGGCRCTCCATCCCTTCATCCAGGTCATTGATGAAGAAGTTGAACMGGRTGGGAGCCAGTACTGAGCCCTGGGGGATGTCACTTGCCACAGGCCTCCAGCTAGGCTCCACRCCACTGATGACAACCCTCTGAGCTCTGCCTTTCAGCCAGTTCTCAAGCCACCTCACTGTCCACTTGTCTAACCCACACTTCCTGAGCTTGCCTAGGGGGATGTTATGGGAGACAGTGTCAAAATCCTGGCTGAAGTCAAGGTACACAACGTCCACCGCTCTGCCCTCATCTACCCAGCYAGTCASKCCATCAGAGAAGGCTCTCAGGTTGGTTAAGCAGGATTTCCCCTTGGTGAATCCACACTGGGTACTCCTGATCACCTTCTTCTCCTCCATATGTCTGGAGATGACATCCTGAAAGAGCTGTTCCATCACCTTTCCAGGGACGGAGGTGGGGCTGACTGGCCTATAGTTGCCTGGGTCCTCCTTCTTACCCTTCTTGARGACTSGAGTGACAYTGGCTTTCTTCCAGTCCTCAGGCACCTCTCCAGTTCTCCAGGACCTTGCAAAGATGATGGAGAGCTTCCTGGCAACAACATCTGACAGCTCCCTCAGTACCCGTGGGYGCATCCCATCTGGGCCCATGGATTTATGGATGTCTAGCCTGCCCAGAAGGTCTCTAATCCGATCCTCCTCAACCAAAGGAAAGTCTTCCCTTCTCCAGACTTTCCCCCTCACATCCAGGCTGCAGGATTCCTGAGGGCTGCCCTTAGCAGTAAAGGCTGAAGCAAAGGAGGCATTCAGTAATTCTGCCTTCTCTGTATCCYTTGTCACCAGGGCCCCTGCACCATTCAGTAGTGGGCCCACATTTTCTGCAGTCCTCCTTTTGCTCCTGATGTATTTGAAGAAGCCCTTCCTATTGTCCTTGACATCCCTTGCAAGACTCAATTTCAGCTGAGCCTTAGCCTTCCTCGCAGCATCTCTACATACTCTGACTGCATTCCTATAATTCTCCCAAGTAACCTGTCCCCTCTTCCACAGTCTGTGTRYTKTCTTCTTCTGTCTGAATTTGGTCAAGAGCTCCTTGTTCACCCGTGCAGGTCTCTTGCCCCCTTTGCTGCACTTCTTACTCATAGGGATGCACCACTCTTGAGCTTGGAGGAAGGGAYGCTTGAATATTAGCCAGCTCTCCTAGCYCCCCCCCCTTCCTTCTAGGGCCTCAACCCATCAGACTCCACCAATTAGGTCTCTGAAGAGCCCAAAGTCTGCTCTCCTGAAGTCCAAGGTTGCAATCCTGCTTGTTGCGTTGCTTCTTTCCTGCAGGATCCTGAACTCCAACATCTCATGATCACTGCMGCCAAAGCTGCCCCAACCTTCACATCTCTAACCAGCCCCTCTCTGTTGGTAAGGACAAGGTCCAGCAGGACACCATTCCTCCTAGGCCTCTTCACCATTTCTGACAAGAAATCTTCAGTGCATTGCAGGAGCCTCCTGGACTGTTTGTGCCTTGCTGTGTAGTCCCTCCAGCAGATGTCAGGGTGGYTGAAGTCCSCCAKGAGAACCAGGGCCTGTGATCATGAAGTTACCTCCAGCTGTCCATAGAAGGCCTCACCAACTTTCTGCTCCTGGTTAGGCGGCCTGTAGTAGACACCCACTACAGTGTTCCTCATGCTAGCCTGCCCTTCGATCTTTACGCATAAGCTCTCAACTGCCTCCTCCTCCTCCCCACCTAGGCAGAGCTCGATGCATTCCAGTTGCTCTCTCATATAAAGAGCAACTCCACCACCTTGCCTTCCTGGCCTGTCTTTCCTAAAAAAGCACATATCCATCCATGGCAGCATTCCAGTCATGTGAGTTATCCCACCATGTCTTCATGACTGCAATGAGATCATGGCCCTGCGATCGCACACAGATCTCCAGCTCCTCCTGTTTGTTCCCCATGCTGCGTGCATTGGCGTACAGGCATTTTGGAGAGGTAGTCATGCCTGCAGGTTTCCCAGGAAGGGTGTGCAGGGGTTGCCCACAGCCATGTCCCAAAAGCACATCCCCAGCTGCATGCACCTGCTGGAGGCACCCCAACCCAACTTGTGTTTTGTTGTCTACCCTGTCTGTACGACACCTCCCTCCCCACCTGGTTTAAAGCCCTGTTTACTAGGCTGGCTAACCTGCTTGCAAAAGAAAATGTGCTCCGCTTGGTGAGGTGAATCCCATCTCTCCCCACCTGTTGTTGGTCTTCAAACCACGGTCCAYGGTCACAGAATCCAAAACCCTGTTGCCAACATCAATGGCACAGCCAGTTGCTGATTTCAAAAATTTCCTCTTCCTTCTCCCATGCCTCCCCCTAATCGGCAGGACCGATAAGAAGAYCACCTGGGCTCCCAGACCTTTGACCACAGTGCCCAAGGCCTTGAAGTCTTCTTTGATTGTCTCTAGTTTGCTCTCTCTGTCGTTWGCACCCACGTGAAAGAGCAGCGGAGGGGAGTAGTCTGAGGAGCGCACAAGCCTTGGTAGCCTTTCAGACACATCTCATATCCTCGCCCCTGGCAGGCATCAAACCTCTCTAGAGGAGGGGTCAGTTCAGCAGATGGGCACCTCTGTCCCCCTCAGCATGGAATCACCCACTACAACCACTTGTTACCTCTTCCAAGTGTTCACGCAAGGCACAGGCTCAGACAGCCCAGTTGCTTCCCTCGAGGCCAGATCTGGGGACCTGGAGTGCACTAAACCTGTTCTTCAACTGTAACTCCAGGTCTACAGGAGGATTAGGGGCCTTTCTTCTCTTTGTTCAAGAAGCAATTAGCTTCCAGCCTTCTTCGACAGTGCTGTCCTGTACTATTTCACTCTTCACAGAGTCCTCCAGCAACTCCCCTGCTGCAGGGGATTGGCACTCTGGGAGCAGTATGGTCTCTGAGAACCATACTGAACTATCTCCTGCTGACTTTCTCGCATGTTTCGTAATCTTCTGATTTCATCCCACAACTCCCTGACTTGACAACACAAATCAACAACAGTACTCCTCTTACAAGAGAGCAGACTATCAGTCCAGGCCTTCTGGAGAGGCTCCAAACACTCCCRCTAATTTAGTGTCCTGTAGGATGAGAAAGGCCCAGACCTGACTTCAAGGAAAGCAATTGGGCTGTCAGACCMTGTGCCTTGCAGCAACACTCAGAAGAAGCGACAAGTGGTTATTGTGGGTGACTCCATCCTGCAGTGGACAGAGGCACCTGTCTGCCAACGTCACTGCCTGTCTGGAGAGCTTTGCTGCCTGCCAGGGGCTCAGATATGAGATGTCATTGAAAGGCTGCCAAGGCTTGTCAGACTACTACTCTATGCTGCTCTTTGACATGGGTGCTAATGATATCAAGGGCAAATTGGGAACATTCAAACAGGATTTCAGAGCTCTGGGCATGGTGGTCAAGGGTCTGGGAATCCGGGTGGTCTTCTCTTCAGTCCTGCAGATGAGAGGCAAGGATGGGAGGAAGAGTAGATAAATTATCCAGATTAACAACTGGCTGTGTCATTGGTGTTGGCAATAGGGTTTTGGTTTCTATGATCATGGGACAGTGTTGGAAGATCAGCAATTGGAGGGGAGAGATGGAATCCACCTCACCAAGCAGAGAACATGTGTCTTTGTCAACAGATTGACCAGCCTAGTAAAGAGGGCTTTAAACTAGGTAGGAAGGGCAAAGGGGAGAGTTATAAAGGCAAAGTAGTCAAAAAAAAAAAAAAACAGCTCAGGTTCAAAGGCCTCCAGTGTGTGTATGCAGCTGGGGATGTGTGTATGAGACATGGCTATAGGGGACTCCCTTGCATCCCTCCTGAGAAACCTACATGCTCTCTGAAATGCCTGTACACCAATGCATGCAGCATGGTGTACAAAAAGGAGTAACTGGAGATCTGTGTGAGGTCACAGGGCCATGATCTCATTACAATTACAGAGACATGGTGGGGTAGCTATAATGACTGGAATGTAGTCATGCATGGCTATATGCTTTTTAGGAAAGATAGGCCAGGAAGACAAGCTGGTGGGGTTGCTTTTTATGTGAGAGAGTAGTTAGAATGTACTGAGTTCTGCCTAGGGGTGGAGGAGGGGTAGTCAAGAGCTTGCCGGTGAAGATCAAAGGGCAGGCTAGCATGGGGGACACCGTTATGGGTGTCTACTACAGGCCACCTGACCAGGAAGAGGAAGTCAATGAGGCCTTCTATAGACAGCTGGAAGCAGCCTCACATTCACAGGCCCTGGCTGTCATGGGAGACTTCAACTACCCTGATATCTGCTGGAAGGACAACACAGGTAGGCACAAACAGTCCAGGAGGCTCCTGCAATGCATCAGTGGTAACTTTCTGACAAAGGTGATGGAGGAGCCAATAAGGAAGGGTGTGCTGCTGGACTTTCCCCTAACCAACCAAGAAGGATTGTTTTGGAGAAGTGAAGGTTGGGGATCGCCYTAGCTGCAGTGACCATGAGACGGTGGAGTTCAGGATCCTRCAGGAAAGAAGCAAGGCAATAGGCAGTATTGCAGCCCTGGACTTCAGAAGAGCAGACTTTGGCCTCTTCAGGGAACTACTTGGAGGAATCTCATTGAAAAAGGCCCTAGAAGAAAAGGAAGTCCAGGAGAGCCGGCTAGTATTCAAGCATCACTTCCTCCAGTCTCAAGAGTGGTGCATCCCAATGAGCAAGAATTCTAGCAAAGGGGGCAGGAGACCTGTGTGGATGAGCAAGAAGATCCTGGAAAAATTCAAACAGAAGAGGAAAGTGAACAGAATGTGGAAGGAGGGGACAGGATACTTGGGAGGATTATAAGAATGTAGTTAGAGTATGCAGAGATGTGATGAGGAAGGCTAAAGACCATTTGGAATTAAATCTGGCAAGAGATGTTAAGGACAATAAGAAGGGCTTCTCTGAGGTCATTAGCAGCAAGAAGATGTGAGAAGATGTGAGCCTGATGCTGAATGTGGCAAGGGACTTGGTGATGAAGGATACAGAGAAGGCAGAGTTACTGAATGCGTTCTTTGCTTCAGTCTTCAATATGTRAGTGAAGAAAAAGGGAAGATGACTTCCGTCTTTGTGTTTCACAGAACCACAGAATGGGTAACGTTGGAAGGGACCTCTGGAGTCCAATGCACCTGCTCAAGCAGGATCACCTACAGAATGTTAGACAGCGTTGCATCCAGGCGGGTTTTGAGTATCTCCAGAGAAGGAGACTCCACCACCTCTCTGGACAACCTCTTCCAGTGCTCTGTCACTCTCACAGTGAAGAAATTCCTCCTCCTATTCAGGCAGAAATTCCTGTGATTCAGTTTGTGCTCATTGCCTCTTACCCTATCACATGGCACTGCTGAAAAGAGTTTAGCCCCGTCCGCTTGACACCCTCCCTTCGGGTACTTGTGCACATTGATAAGATCCTCCCTCAGTCTTCTCTTCTCCAGGCTGAACAGGCCCAGCTATCACAATCATTCCTCATAGGGCAGATGCTCCAGACCTCTGATCATCTTTGTAGCCCTATGCTGGACTCTCTCCAGCAGCTCCATGTCTCTCTCGTAGTGAGGAGCCCAGAACTGGACACAGTACTCAAGATGAGGCCTCCCCAGGGCTGAGCACAGGGGCAGGATCACCTCCCTTGACCTGCTGGCAACAGTCTTCCTAATGCACCCCAGGATACCACAGGATAATTGCTGGCCACAAGGGCACATTGCTGGTTCATAGTCAACTTCTTGTCCACTAGCACTCCCAGGACCTTCTCTGCAGAGCTGATTTCCAGCAGATCAGCCCCCAGCATGTACTGATACATAGARTTATTCCTCCCTAGATTCAGTGCTCTGCACTTGCCCTTATTGAGACTCAGGARGTTCCTCTCCACCCAACTCTCCAGGTCTCTCTGAATGGCACCACAGCCCTCCGGTGTCTCAGCCACTCCTCTCAGCTTGGTAGAATCACCAAACTTGCTGAGGAGGCACTCTGTCCCTTCATCCATGTCACTGATGAATAAGTTGTACAGGATAGTACTCAGTACTGAGCCCYGGGCAACTCCATCAGCCATGAACCTCCAGATAGACTCTGCACCAGTCATGTAAACCTCCTGAGCTCTGCCTTTCAGCCAGTTCTCAAGCCACCTCACTGTCCACTTGTCTAACCCACACTTCCTGAGCTTGCCGAGATAAGTTTCAAAAACCTTTGTGAAGTCAAGGTACATAACATCCTCTGCTCTCCCCTCATCTACCCAGCCAGTCACGCSATCAGAGAAGGCTCTCAGGTTGGTTAAGCAGGATTTCCCCTTGGTGAATCCATGCTGGCTACTCCTGATCACCTTCTTCTCCTCCATATGTCTGGAGACGACATCCTGAAAGAGCTGTTCCATCACCTTTCCAGGGAYGGAGGTGAGGCTGACCAGCCTCTGGTCTGGAGTTGCCTGGGTCCTCCTTCTTGCCCTTTTTGAAGACAKGTATGATGATGGCTTTYCTCCAGTCCTCAGGCACCGAGAGTTCTCAATGACCTTGCAAAGATGATGGAGAGCTTCCTGGCAACAACATCTGACAGCTCCCTCAGTACCCGTGGNAATGACCTTGCAAAGATGATGGAGAGCTTCCTGGCAACAACATCTGACAGCTCCCTCAGTACCCGTGGGTGCATCCCATCTGGGCCCATGGATTTGTGGATGTCTAGCCTGCCCAGAAGGTCTCTAATCTGATCCTCCTCAACCAAAGGAAAGTTTCCCTTTCTCCAGACTTTCTTTCTCATCTCCAGGCTGCAGGACTCTTTAGGGGTGCTCTTAGCAGTGAAGGCTGAAGTAAAGAAGGCATTCAGTAATTCTGCCTTCTCTGTATCCTTTGTCACCAGGGCCCCTGCACCATTCAGTAGTGGGCCCACATTTTCCACAGTCCTCCTTTTGCTCCTGATGTATTTGAAGAATCCCTTCTTGATATCCCTTGTCAGACTTAATTCCAAATGGTCTTTAGCCTTCCTTGTCACATCTCTGTATACTCTGACAGCATTCCTATAATTCTCCAGAGTAGCTTGTTCCCTCTTCCACATTCTGTGTAGTTTCCTCTTAGTTTAGATTTTTGCCAGGAAATCCCCTAAAATCTAAGCAAAAGTCACGATAGTCCAACCTGCAAGAATATGTCAAAGTTAAGATTTTTTTGCTTTGCCATTTCATTTGGATTTTTGTCAGTTTATTTTCTTTACGTTTGAGGTTTTTCATCCCACTGGCAACCTTTGGAGTGTATACAGTATCCTAATACTTCTGCCAAGAGGCTACAGAGATAATTAGATTGCCTTTCTTTCTCATCTATTTTTTTTCTCTGATTTGTTGTCTATATTTGCTGATTCCTTAGTTCTGATATTTTATCTTTTAACATAGTGAGATCCCCCACTTCCCTACTGGTCCTGCCTTGCTGTTTGTCACCCACTCTTGCTCTGTTCCACCAGGAGTCCTCATGATCCCATGATATTACCTTTCCCAAGGATACAAGACTCACTTCTGTTATCACAGTCCATTGTGCTGCAACACGTACTGRTACTGATAACAACATCTGAAAGGGAGAGCAGCAACACAGACGCACTCAGCCAATAGCTGTGACATATGCACACAGCTCAATAATTTTGAGTAGTTCATCTAGCAACTTAACAGAGGAGTGATGTTGGATCATACTGTTGACAAAAATACCCATTTCGGTTTAAGCTCCATTAGATGACAAGTTTGAGCAAGAGGGCAAGTTACTGCAACTTACATGATCATTTCAAGGGACTAATTCCTTCATATGGAGACTGCTATTATCAATATCTTTATATGACTGASCACATGACTGCCTTACTTAGCTTTTAATAAAGTCTATCTGATCAAAAACAYAGGGGCTTGTAGAAGAAGGCACAATGTATCTACATAGATTTAAAAATGTATATATTCACACCTCTAGTTCACTTTCAAACACATTTCAGTGGAAGCAGAGATCTCACTAAGTACTACTTAAAGAGAGGTATTTAACTAGTCAGATCAGCTAGCCCCAGCAAGTAGGGTTACATACTGTACATACTGTACAGTTTTGCAAAACATTACTGTAAAGTTTACAATGCACTCAGTACTCACATAAATTCAGGATTCTGTAAAGCCAGTATCTCTAAGCAGTATCTCTGTTTTTATCTTAAACAATGCACTGAGGCAATTAGGAGTCAGAGAATGTCACCACTGCTAAACACTAAGACCCTTTTAACAGACGCAGAGGTGATTGCATTTAGATATTGAGGTGTGCAGTTTTGCATGCYTGCCCGCGAGCGTTCCCACACATGTAGGGTGTTTGTCTCTAGCAGCAAGTGAACAACTGGAAACAGATGCAAGGTGGAGAAAGAACTGTAAAAAATGGATTTTGTCATCAGTTGGGCACATTCTGAACACTTAACCCTTCCTTGAGAGCACCAGTATGTTAATAACTTGTTCACCTAGCAATAGCTTTGAAAAGCTTACTGTTACCTTGACACATTTACCATTTAGAGTAAAACTCAGAAGCTACATTAGGTCAGGATATCAGCCTGGGCAGCTCCGGTATGACTAGTCATATGAGCTGAGACAAGCATATAATTTTTGAACACAAGGGGCAACAAAAGCAAAACAGAAAAAATTAAGCAAAGTAAAACAAAGTAAAAATCATGAATGCTTCTGTAGGAGATCATCAAATCAGATCATTGTAGAGGTTGCAGGACAGTGAGTCTTAAGTACTCCAGTAAAGCATCACATGTGCCCCAACACATCTGGAATTTTTTTTTTCAATACAAACCATAGCTGTAATCAACTTTGGGCTTCAAGCACTCTCCATGGGTATATACAAGAGAACAGGCAAGTACGCTGGTGCACTGTGAGGCTCCAAGTACACAGTATCTACAACCCAAGAGTAATGTCATGCATTACAAGTCCAAAATGTTCTATCTGTATTCTGTCTATGTTCTTACCCTGTATCCTGGGACAGCACAAACTCTCCTAGAACAGGCATGTTGAAATACACATCTCTGTAACTTTTGCTATAGTGATTAAATTAACATAGTGCATCTTCCTAGCAGATAAACTCTAAATGATAACTCTGGAGACAATGGACAATGTCAAAGCATACATGAACACTCAGTACTATTTATTTATTTTTGCCTATTGCTGYCTACAGAGACTGTAAAATCTTTACTAGTTATTCTGGGCCCTCTATAGAGATGTAATAAACCTTCACCAGGTTTTCTCCTCAAAATTGAATAAGTTTAAGCTCTTCAGAATGGCAAAAGTTGATACAGTGAACAGCCCATCATTTTGGTATCTCTGCTGAACAATTCTCCTTCAACTACACTTACCTAGGGATGTAAAGGGCCTCCAAGCCTAGARAAAGTGCCTTGAAAGCAAAGCATTCCTTTGGCCTTGTACAATGCTATAATGATTTGCTCTTGTTTATAATACCTCCTCTGATGTAGTCTAGTAGACTTCTTTGCTCCTCCTCTTTGATTCACTATATTAAACTCGAGTCCTCGTACTGTCAGGAAGAGGAGGAAAAAAAAAAGAAAGAAAAAACAGAAGAGTATAACAGCATGAGAGGAGGTACACAAAGAGAATTAAACAGTAAGCTTCTAGAGAATTTAGCTACTAGAAACATCTCTCTTGCCAGTCCCAAATAGAAAAYGCAGCTTCAAAAAAATCCACCAAAATGACAAATTCACAATAGGAAACAACTACTAAACCTAACACAGAGACATAATGTAGAAGAGTAATAAATGGGACAAATGACACACAAGTCATTGCTTTAAAATGCTTTAACATCACTTTAGCCCCAACTACAGTGGAGATTCAAGAACTCCAGCAAATTCTGCTATATTCTTTGTGTGTGTGTGTGTGGCAATGGACACAAACTGAACCACAAGGAGTTCTACCTGTGGGGGTGACAAAGCACTGGAAGAGGTCGCCCAGAGAGGTTGTGGAGTCTCCTTCTCTGGAGATACTCAAAGTCCACCTGGATGTGATGCTGTCTAACATTCTCTAGGTGACCCTGCTTGCGCAGGGAGTTGAACTAGATGATCTCCAGAGATCCCTTCCAACCTCAGTGATTCTGTGATTCTGTGATATGGCTTCACTTCCCCCATTTTGGCACAGCTTCTGTGTGGCTGGTTAACAAGGGATGCAGACTACACACACACACACACAAAGTGTCAGTCTTTTGCTTTGAAATTTTTCTTTTATAATACATGCTTTAAGAGCAATCCTCAAAAGAAATCATAAGTTACGAGTTATATGAGCAGAAAAATCCACGAAACCTGTTTTCCATGTTTTTTTTTTTTTTTTTTTTTTTTTTTTTTTCTGTATTTTGGTGCCCCCTCCTTCGAATAAACTGGTTCCCAACTGGTTCCTTACAACCCCCATTCTTTGCAACTTGTTTCATCTCCTGACCCCGGATATGTCCGCTCTTTCCTGTGGCCTACAAGAGAGACCACATACTGCAACAGTTTGCGAGTGAGTCAGTCGCCAAAAGACACTGACCAAAGAGAAACCAAACAGAACAGCATCCACTCCAGCCATAGCATTTCGAAACTTCACAGAGGACGTTAATTTATCTCCTACTCAGACATTTTTTTAAGTCTTCCGAATACTTCAAAGCCTCCCCTGAAACAACTTGGAAGTTACTTTCACAGAAATAGAAATAAAAGCAGAAGGATGTAAGCTTTACATTTAGTTGGGAGCATAGGCTTAGGAGGTCACCTACAGGACCTACTACCTTAGGAGGGTTTTTTGGTCTACCTACTTTCTGTTGTGCTCATATTTTATATTACTAATTAAACTAGTCCTTTGAGCAGCACTTGAATATTTTGTTTGTACATATGTACTTAAGACACACATCCTACAAACTTGGAAAAACTCCTATTACTGAACAACAGATCTTGAAATTCATTTCTCTGGCAGAAATGTGCATCACATATACACATTTCAGGTGCATGTGTACCTGAGAACATACACCATGTACAATAGCAAAAATGAGATCTGACATCCCTTACACTTCTGAGGTTAAATAAATACATAAACGTGCACACTTCTGTCTGTGAGAAGAAAATTGTTTGCCTTTAAACAAATCAATAAGAACAGCAACAAGCTGGGAGGAAGGGTAGAAAGAAGCAGGAAAGCATCCATGTTTTCAGCACTCCTTTAAATGCAAACAGCTATTTACATTTTACTCAAAAGTCTATATAAACTAAACCCTTTGCAACTCAAATTCTTTTTCTGGAGGGTGGTGATGGTAGGAAGTATACTAAGATGACCATGGTGAAAAACTCAAGGTTAAAAAAGAATAAAACAAAACCCTACCAGACAGAAGCCACTCTCGTATGTCTAAATAAATGGAGTTTTCACCATCACTACTGACCATCTGCAAATAGAACAATCTCAAATCACTCTTATATCTTCTTCACTTCCAGTGCCTGAAGCAGGCATTTCCAGGCCAAGAAAAACATGATGACTATCAGTTTCTATAGAGTTACTTAGGTTGGGAGAGACCATGGTGGTCATTTAGTCTACCCTTATGGTTCACAGCAGACCCATTTAGAGCAGGCTCCTGATGGCCTTGTTCAGCTAAGTTTTAAATATTTCCAAAGATGGAAATCCCATAAAATCTCTGAGCCCCTGTTCGTGTTTGATTACCCTTTGAGTGAAAAAAAAAAAAAGATTCATAATATGTAAGAGAATTTCATGTGTTCTCACCCATGTGCTGTCACCAGTCTCTTGCCCAGTCACATATAGGAGTCATCTGGCTCCACTGCCTCCCTTGCCTCACAGGAGAGAGTTGCCAACAGCACTTGAGATCCTCCTGAGCTGCATCTTCACCAGGCTGTACAAGCCCAGCTCCAGACCCCACCAACTTCGGGCTTTGGGTGAGGTTGCTCCTCTGAGTTCATGTCTACCTTGGCCCGGGGAGCCCAGTGCTGGGCAGAAATAACTAGGGTGGCCTCCTTGGGACCAAGTGGAGAAAAAGAATCACTATCCATAACCTTCTGCTGCATGTGACTGCTGTAGCTCAGGACAGGACTGGCCCTTTGCTGACTCAGCTTCTGCAAGAACATGTTCTCTGTGTCTACAAGTGTTTTCAGTAAAGCTAATATCCCTCCAGACAGACTCCCATCTGACCTTCTACATGTACCTATTCTGCCCTGGACCGGTACTTCACACCTGCCTGTATCAAACTCCATGAGGTCTCCATTCTTCCAGTATCTCAAGGTCCCTCTGCATTTCAGTGTCCTGACTTGTCCCCGCAGCTTGGTGTCATCTGCTACCTGACTGAGAGGGCACCTTATTCCCCCATCCTGGTTACTACCATCGTATTACTTTTACCATGTTTACACACTCACAGCTCTTGCCTATTCCTTCATATTCACTCTCCTCTTTTCAACAAAAGCAGCCTAAAATGGAGAAAATCCTTTAAGCAATTTCTTCTGAATGTTCAAACTCTTAATTACTAGTACTTTTTGTATCATACTGCGTAAACCATAAGACTAGGAGAGTTTGTGTCAAAAGCAACAAGAAAAATCCAACAATTTTTCCAGATTAGCACAATTTACTGGCATATTATGAATTAACAGCTAGGCTAAATAGTATCTCCCAAGAACTCCAGTGAAGTTTAGAGAACTCAACTCATTTGATGACCAAATTCTAGGTCATTCAGGATGACAATTTTCCCCCTTTCTAGACGAATTTAAAATTACAAAGAGAAAAATCCATTTCATATTTTATTACTTTTTTTTTAATGTATATATCATTGGGAAGAGCAGCAATAGCTTTTGGATTATTGTGATGTCATTTGAAGAAATTAAGATTGCCAACACTACATTCCAGAGCATGTACTTTTATTCTATATCATATCTAGCTTTCACTGAGTTACACAGCTGAACTTCCACCACTTCAGCTGAAATAAAACCAGATACCAAATAAGAAGTCACCATCCAAACACTTCTTTGCACCTCCTGTTCAGTTGCCATATTGCTGTTAAAAGGTCTTAGTTGACAAGTGGTGACACTATCTGAAATTTAGCAGGCCAGYATTAGTGATCAGTAGATTGATCGCTATTCATGAATATAATTCAGTATTGAGCAGATTCTCAGTTAAATGGGCACAAAGGGCCATTTTCATTGGAATAACCATTGTCAACTTTGAGCTCTACTTTGCAAGAAAGCACTCTGATCTTTCTTAAAAAAAGGGAAACAAAAAGCAACCAAGAAATACTAGATGAGTATAGCTTACTCTCTCTTAAGAGTGAAATAAAATAAAAATAATAGAAGTATGCTAAAATATTGTTATACAGCATTTTACCTTTAACCTCAGATCCCCAAGCTTTCTCCTAAGTAGAGTTTTCCAGAGAGTAATTCTCTGGAAATTCCATATGTATTACCTTCACCATGCCTCTGAGGTGGAATGGCAAAATCACTATCAAGAAATGAAGACACATGTTGCCTGTGTGGTTTGCCCAGAGAGACAAGAGAACTAAAGGTCCTAACTTCTAACTGAGCTTGCGGCAGGCTAGGGAACATACCTACTAGACTTCTTCCTTCCATAGCAAGATCTGTGCTGAGCCAAAAAATATCAAACATATAATCTAAGTTAGTGCACTGGAATCCATAAACTCATAATAAATATCAGCCTATCATCACTACGAGGCTAAAACAATGCCCTAATCACTCTACTACAGAACAACAGCAGTACTGGGCAAAGCTGAAAGGCAAAATCACCAGGTTGTTCCCCCTTGGACTGATGATACTTCAGTCTGAGACTGATATATAAGTAGTAGGTTCTTTAAGGAAGAGGCACTCAAAGGAATTAACCATTTTATCATTCATGTAAATGAGGATATTTAACACTGCAGTGTGTTTTAGCTTAGATGTTCAAAGATGTTTTAGCCTTAAAATCAGCAGATATAAAAGCTGTCCAGTCTCCTGAAAATTTTAACTCCTTGTGACCCAACAGTGTTCAAAAAAACCACAAACTTTCTGTACGAAAGTTTCTAGTCCACTGCACTGAGAGACACTGCAGCAGTTTTTATTACTAACGAGATTTACTTCAGCAATGTGAAAGAGTGCAGACCTCAGCGGGTCAGGGCATCTGCCTAATGCTTTCAGCAGGATGCAGGAGCAGACAATGAACAAGTTAGCACCCCCACCTCCCCTGCCCCAGCAGTAAGCCAGACACCTCACCAGAGCTGTTATTTGAGAGCTCTTTCAGCACTGACTACCAAGACAACTTGGCTTCACACAGAGCAATGAACACAGGTGCTCCAAGAACAAAGAGACATTGCTTGGGAGGACGATCTTCTCTGAATTCAGAACAGGGTGGAAACCTTGAGCCAGAGAGCATCTGTGTTACGTTTTTATCCAAGACAGGAGGTAATTTCTCCTCAGAAGAGGGATCTGATTACTTGAACCCATATTTTCATGTCTTACCAGCTTACACACCAGCAGGACTCCAGCATGCTTACTGTATTTTTTTAATAAAGTTGATAGGATTTATACATGGAAAAAATTCAGAACTGTTGTTGGCTGTTTGTGTTTAGGCAGGGAATTACTTATGTATATCATACAGCTCACCATCAAAGGTCAGCCTCCAAAATGGTCAGCAAGTGAAAGATCCTACACATCCAGGAGACCACGTCAGCATCTCCAAAATAAAAATAAGAATTTTCTTTAATAAAGAATGGAGTAATTTTCTGGAAATCCCTCCCTATTTGGCATTTATGAAGAACAAGACCCAATATATCCTCATTTTCCATTTATTTGTAATATGCCATGGTAGCATGCACAACCCTTTGCTGCATCACTTCCTGATAGGCATAGTTACACAATTCTTAGTTTCAACACTTTTCTCATACCTGTGGCTAAGAGCTTTTCCTCATGGCTCCAAAAGTCACTGAGAGTTTCTGAAATTGCTAAAAAGGCCTAACTTTAATTCAATTCAAAAAAGCAGTTTTCAGAACACATTGTAAACACTTTATGTAATCTTACTCAAAAACAAACACAGCCACAGACACTACTGACTCCCAGAGCTTATAAGCCAGAAGGATCAACAACTTACTACTAAATCTGCACCCAAATTCATTCCATAAACTATAGTTTACTCCTGCTTGGCTTGCTGCCGTATCAACTCACAAACCAGGATGGGGGAGGAAAGTGATGACAAGCAGAAGATCTATAGAAAGCCTACATGCACCAAAAATGGGCAGAAGAAGCAATTACAGGAGGAGGAATAAAAGGGAAGCTAAAAAGCACTAAAAATTTAAAGCTAGGTCAGGGGGAACACAGTTCAGATGCTGTAAACATTTGCACGTGTTATTAATGCAAGCAGAATTAACCACATACCTAAAAATAAAATCTCCACAGGGTAGAGCCTAAGCAGAGAGTAAACATAAATCTCAAATTTTTTTACTTTGCAGCCTGAACACACGCTGGGGTACCTAGGGGAAAAATAAAGAGGGGACAAATTGCAGCTGTGCTTAAGAAGCTGCAGCACATGTTTCCAGACTCCGTGYCGCAGCTCCTGTGCAAGTGCCATTGCACAGCATTCACACTCTGTTCCACAGACTCTCCAACAGACCCAGCTGCTTTATCTTTACAGCGAAYATTGCTAGCCACACTTCTTGGCTGACTAATCACTCCCTAGCCTCTCATAAATATAAGCATCATGCAAACAGACAGTCTGTATGGTATTTAGGAGTTTCTCAACTATTTTAGCATACTCTTTTTTGAAAAAGTATATTTGCCAACTACACAGATTATGAAGTCATATTTTAATGAAATCAACAGAATTCAGATTTAACTCTATTCCTAAATATATAGATTAGCAAAGAAGCTATCACATAACAGAGCCAACCAAATTCCTCCTGCTTTCATCCTCCAAAAAATCTGGAGCACACATAGGTAGGATTCTAGAGGGGAAAAAAGTGAAATTCCCTTATACACTGACCAATAACAAATAACCTTTAACAACAAAAGTAACATTGTTCTATTTGCTAGTGGCTACATACAATGTACTTTATGCTACAGTTACATTCATTTGAAATAAAGAAAACTYGATGAAAGACTTACCTGAGCATTCCTGAAGTTTTATGCAATTAAAGTGATAATTATTTCTGTTTTTAAATCCATCATCTCCCATTTGGGAATCTTGGTGACGAAGCGCTAACACTTTCATGTATGAGCTCTGAAATACTGCTGTATTTTACTGAAGGTTAGTCTTTTTTTGTTTTGTTTTGTTTTGTTTTGTTTTTTAAGGATCTCAAAGAAATAACAGCCCATTCATTTGTAGAAGTGATCTCCAACCAAACCATGTCAGGTGCTGGACAATGTTATGCTGAAGCTACGTGACCCATGTGGATGCAGAGCCCGAAATCAGAGAAATGCTTTGATGTCCTCTGTCACCTACAGACCAATCACAGATGTCCCCCTTTCATGCAAACCATGACTGTTGAGGACTTGCACAGTAGGGTAGAGGTGGCAGTGATCCTGGAAACAGCTGCAGAGGTGGCCAGAGCTGTGGCTCACTTCTCACCTCAACAAGGTCTAGGGAGGAGTGCTTTAAGAGTGAACACTGGGAGCATGTGTGCCTCTATGAGGAGCTGGGAAAACAAAAGCAGTGTACATTGTGCATACTGAAACACTTCCTAAAATACCTATGACTTAGCTATTTCAAAAACCACTTCCTGTTTCTTTCCCTAAATAGAGCAAAGCACTCATTCTTTGCTCTACATTACACGTCAAGCAACTTGTAAAAGAGAGCTTGATCTTAACTTATCAGCACATAAGGACAACAGCCAATATTATTCCCTGTAAGAAAGGGAAAATGTTTTCCACGTTCAGGTAGCTCTAACAACGAAATGGATATTTACTGTGCTTCACACACACAAAACGGGGGAAAATTGTTCTTTAGAACAAGCATAAAGCAATGCAAATAGAAGAAAGTAAGTCTAAAGAGTAAAAGCAAGAGAAAAACAGAAGTGAGAAAAAGCAGAATATTCATGCAAAGGAAGTTCCACTGCAAACTGATGATGATGCTCTTCAATATTTTAGTACTCTTCTCTGTTGTTTTTTCACTTACATCCTGCATCACATTCAGACTGACAACTCTTTATGTTTAGCTGATATATCTCCATCTGAACTTCTGATACGAAGCACATATCATACAAGAAACCACCTAAAATATCCAAGGTGCAAGAACTTTAAGAATAATAACCACCAAGCTATTGACTGATAAAGATTTCAAGCCTATCTTTCTCAAAAGCCATGAGTTAAAAAGAGTCTGAGCACATGTGGGTTTCATTTTGCCAAGATAATCTTGTAGGTGGAAAAGGACTGTGTAAGTAAAAGAACTAAATATAAAAAAGCAAGCAAAAACATTTCTTTTTAAAAATTCAGCAAAGTTTTTCCAAGCTTTTACAAAGTTCACAATCGCACTTATTAGTACTCTTTTTAAACAGTTCTTTATTTCAACCTTTCACCAGCAATGAATACACTCTTCCTCACAGAACAAAAATAGAACCTCTGTGGTAGAAGTTCAGTTTCCATACCTGTCCCAAAGCATAACCTCTACATGAAGTAGAGACTACAAAACCTGCCCTACTGCTGAACCTACTTTCTGCAGTGATTTTACCTTGGCATGAAATAGTTGAAGGCTCGAAGAGGACAAACAAGCAGTGTCTGCGATGGTAACCTCAGGTGGGCAAGTGTTGTAGCATCATCACAACAACACACAAGTTTTGTAGCATCACCATTTCAAATACAGGAAAATCAGGAGGAAGTGTTGGACATGAAGTAAGCTAAAAAAAATAGAGGCAAAAATATCCATTTGTATTTTGGAATTTTTGACTCCTGTGCTCCTACATGCATTACATTTGAAGTATGCCTGTGTTAGCAAGGATAAAGTTGTTTGTAGTGTTAAAACTAAAATTTAATGGCATGCATACCAGCATTAAGAATTTTTAAAATATTTAAAGTCTGGAGAAAGAAAAGAATGAACATTTGTTAGCATTCACTTGAGCTGGCAAGTGTATCACTACCTCAGTAGCTACCTCCAAAACAGCTTCACTGAACAATTCCATGCCATAAAATTAACTTTTCTAGTCCATACAAGCTTTATTTACTATTTTACTGATGGAAGTAGGAGTGAAATTAATTTAGAAAAAATCATGTGAAGAAGTCACAAAGCATGACTTAAAATGAGAGTGTACTTTATCTGAAAATAATTAACTGTTAAAAAGAAGTACACATTTGTTAGTATTTATTTCCCAAAGTAAGCCCATAATTCTACAATTTGTTTCTATTATGATAACTATTAACTTCTGGAAATAAAAAATAAAAAATTCTATATATGTTTGCTGACATTAATTTCATGTTTAACAGAAACTACTCAGAGTACACTTACTTTCTTAAAAACAAAGCCTTCTCTATTAATTTTTAATTCAATTAAAATAAGCAAAACCACCACAGTTGTACTAAACAATTCTGAAGAACTAGAGGTAATTATGATTAAGTGTCCAAAGTAGATTGTTCCACCCAAAAAGCACACATAGGGACATGCTGCAGGTCATAAATTCGTGACAATTCTAAGCAAAAAGTAACATCAAGCCACTTATTTACTTACAAACATTACATTTTAAACCAAATTCAAACGAAGGTGCAAAACAAGTTTCAGATTTTCTTTTTTTCATTCCTCACCCCCCCCATCTACCAAAATCAGTGACAACTTTTGAAAATCATCTAAACATTGAACATACTTCACTTGTGATTACTAAGGAGAAATCCTTGCATCTTGTGATGTTTAAGAGACTTTCAAAGCTATGTAGGGATCACTGATCATAAATCAGAGGACACTGATGCTCACCATAAAGCCGCAGTAACTACTTTCCTGTTCAAGAATAAAACCACACACACCACACAGAGCTCAGGGCACTGCGACTCACATGTGTTCATCTGAAACATATAGAGAGTTTTTATACTTCAATTAGAACTGCTTAGAATGAATTTACACTGCCTTTCATTGCACTTTAATGGATATAGTGACAGTTTCATTATAAATATGTCCAATCCTTCACACCCAGCAGTTTTGCATGTGTTTGAAAATTAGTACTGATCCTTTGATCAGCACTATTTCCTAAATGGAAATGCTTACCAAATGCCAGGTTATCTGCCTACATGAGCACCTCCCATCACTGCTTTTAATAATATTTTTGAATAAGACTTAGCTTAATGTGAGTCTTTATTTGAGTTTTCAAGTTATTCTAAGATTTTGAACTATAACATTGCTGAAAATGGCAAGCTATATTGATGGATCGTAGCAAAGTTTACCGGCTGACATCCAAAGGGTGATTTACAAAACAAAGTTATTTAAGAGAAAAGCTGCTTTCAGAACTAAAATTACACTAAAATATTTGGTGTTAGGTACACTACAAGTTTTTGAGCTGTCTTCACTCTTCAAGTGCTGCAGTCCCTAGAATAACAACAGATGCCTTACAAAGAAGTGAAACTGAAAAGGACTGCTGCATTCACACTGTTTTCTTCCTGTCGGACAACCATGCATCTAGCTGGTTTTCTCTTTTTCACTGGGATGCACACACTCCAGTGGAGGAAAAGCGAGTGTCACTTAAGATCAGACTCAATTTCCTGAATAAAACAAAGAATTAGCTCTTCAGTGCAATGTGTCCTACTCCAATATGCTTTACTGATTTGAGACTTGTAAATAAAGACTTTCTCATCTGCTGACACACACAGGGAGAAAAATAAAAAAGCAACAACAAAAAGAACAACCAGTCACCACTAAACCTTTATGCAATGGAGCTTGGGGGAATGAAAAAGGAGGGCTGCAAATATTCTCTCAAACTCGCTTATAAACTTTAAGTTTGTTAACGTCTAGTATTTGAAGAGCAGTTCATAATACAGTTTTTGTCAAAAGACAGAATATCAGGAGCACTAGTGGGAGATTGCTGCTCTCAAGAACATGGCTAAGAGGATGTTCAGCAAACAACCCAAGTTAGACCATAAAGCCACAAACATCACATACCTCATTTGTTCTCTGGTGGCAAGTCCTTGAGTGAAATGGGTAGCTTTCCCCAAATCTAGAGCAGCCTTTCCCTTTGGAAAAGGTTCCTGTCTAGAAATCACTTTTTTTTTCCTGTAAACTGTCACATACTGTCTCAAAATCAGAATAACAATCAGAGATCATGCTATAAGATGTTGGGTTTTTTTTTTTGTTTGAGATCATGACTAACAATGAATGTTCACATGTTACTGCAACTTAAGCACATGATAAAATTATTTAACCTGGATTTTTGCAGAAACTAGATGCTTTCGAGCAAATTGTTTGTTATTATTCCAACTACTGCAAAAGCAAGCAAGCTTTCCCAGCCATGGCATCTCTAACAGAGGTATCACTCACACTGAGCCTTTCAGCACAGAGTCTGTGTTCATAAACATCAAAACTTCTGGACAAATCCCAAAAGTCCCTGTCCTTTACAGAGAAGAAAAAATTCAGCCAAATTTCCTCAACCCAGTGGAGAGGTGTTGGTGCACAGTTACAGGTATGTGACAATGGTTTATTTCTTTTTTTTACATCAAGGATCTTCCAAATCATGTGAAATACAAAAGCTGCTATTTTCCCACTATAGCACACCAGATTCATTTTTCTATGAGATTAGTAAGTGTGTGAGAGCTAGGAGACGTTATAAGACTAGGCTTTAAGATTAGGTGACTTTCAATGCCAAGAATGTTCAAGCAATTGTAAAACAACAACAGTTTCATCAAGTAAGGTCTAAAACCTTCACTTCAAGATCAGTTCTACCTTAAAAATGTTTTTCACCCACATATTTTATGTGAAAGTCCCACAGAGCCAGGGAGAAAAGACTTGTCTCCTCAGTGGCCTCCAGCTTTTTCAGAGGAAAAGTTATTTTTGAGTTATGTAATACAACTCAAAGGTGAAAATTAAAGTTCTGTCTTAACTTTTAACATGATAATCCCTTAATTCCCTGCCAAGTACAAATTTCAAGAGGAAGCTGCATATAGAACTACTGCATTTCAGAGTAAGATGTCTATCAGACTTAATATTGATAGTGTAGACTTCTGAAAGTTACCCAAGTAATTCCCCAAGACATAAACATTATTAACAATATGTTCTAAGAACAGCCTAATTAGATAGCTCACTTCCCCATCCTCCAAAGAACTATTTCTCATTCTTCGCTGCTCTCCCTGCACTGCTGCGTAATTACTGACTTCATACGTACACACGAACAGTCTAGTTCTTGCTGCCACTCGCAAACAACAGCCTAGGGAAAAGAGAAATCCCAGGCCCCAGTCCTGCAGCCACGCCAACACGCGCTCGAACCGGAGCGTGCGGGAAGCCCCCGAGCAGCCCGGCGTCCAGCGAGCGCACCGACCCCGACCCCAACCCCGAGCGCCCGCCCAGCCCACGCACCGGCACCGCGCACCCCGCCCCGGGGCGGTGGCGGCGAACCGCGGGGGCAAACTCGAGGCGAAGAGGCGACCAGGCTCCTATCGAAGTAGAAACGACGACCTTCCCGGCGTTTCGGAGCCATGAGGGGCAGCCGGTGACGACTGGCGGGTTTCCGTCCGAGGCAGCCGGGGGCGGCCCGGCGGGGCAGAGCCGCGGCAAACACGCACCTCCGACAACCCTGACGGCAGTGCGGGGGAATGGCCTCGACAGCAGCCTCCCCCTCCGGCCCGGTCCCCCGGGGCGCCCCACCGGGGCGGCCCAGAGGGGGCGGCGCGCC
>NW_028185994.1:92208-112046 GCF_003343005.1 Rhea americana | reverse complement strand
GCGCTGGGGACAGCGGGCCGGGCCGGGCCGGACCCGGCCCGGCCGTGGGTCCCGGCAGGCGCGGGGAGGAACAAAGGCGGCGACGGGGCCGCCGTCCGCCCCACTGCGGGTGCGCGCTCCGCGCCCGTCCCCGCCGCGCCGCTCCCGTTGCCGCGGAGGAGGTGCTGCCGGCCCCAGGTTCCGCCGAGGAGGAGCGAGGAGGAGGAGGATCCCGCCCGCCGGGTTCGTTCTCGTCCGTGGCCCGATCCGGCGTGGCTCGGCGCGGCCCCTGCCCTGCTCTGCCGCCGAGTGGCAGCCGGGCGGGAGCCCCTTCCCTCGCCGCGGCAGGGGCTGCTAGACCGCTTCCTCTGTATCAGGGTGCCTGTGCTGCACCACCGGCAAAGCTGAAGAGGCCTGTAAAGTCTGCAGTTCCTCACAAGTGCGCTGTCAGGTAAGCGTTTTCCCAGGCTGCCTCTTGTGTCTTGGAAGACACCAGGAATGCAGCTAGGGGTTTCTCTTGCAAGGACGAAAAGCGTGTGTGTGTGTGTGTGTGTGTGTGTGTGCGCGCGCGTGTGCGTGTTTCACTGTGTTTAAATAAATGTCTGCGCTTTCATGTCACTCCAACTGATTTTTAGTTTTTAGGAAAAGAATATTGGGGTGTATATTACTGAAGAAAAATCTCTACATTTTATGTCTCCGTTTAGGTGGTAAATCTCACTGTGTGATTTTGAAGATCAGCAACTATATGAGCTTTAACATGCAGACAGAGAATTCACTTAATTTTACATCATGCCATTGTCACCTTCTGCATGTGTCTGCTGTACGATGTAGTGAGTGGTAGAGGTTTCAGTAGCTCCTTGGCTTATTGGTATCACCCATCTGTGACACACTTTTCCCTCACTTCTTCTTGTGGTTTAAATTCAGGTTTTCACCCCTTGTGGGAAGAGTTCACCATGCTTCCCAGGGAAGCTGCACCTCTGAGACTGGCAGCCCAGTGCCTGCATGATTTATGTTTTCCAGCTATTATCTAGGGCCATTCAAGGCTTTTCTGGATTTGCTTGCTGAACTCTGCACACCTATATGTCCAAAGTTCAGCAAACACTTTCTAGCTTGTGACACTTTTCCCCGACCACCCCAGAATATAAGGATCAAAAGTACTTGCCCTTCACATCCCCTGGCTTTACCTCAGTGGGGTGCCTGCACATCTTCTTCACCATCTTACAGCCACCTGCAGCCTGCATAGAGCTCCTGGCAGGCCAGATATGGCAAATGGACACAGACAGCCACTATTGCTTGCGATGATTCATTTTTCACTTGGTTCCTGATGGGAAGTTGCTTTAAAACAGTTCCCATACTGAAGATTCTACGTAATGTTGAGTTGTGGCACAGAATTCTCCAAAACTTTGCTATAGTTGAGTATTAGGGGATTTTGGTACTGCAGGGCAAAGTCTGAGAATTGATTCAACTCAAGTAAGTTTTCTTATTTTGTTACACATAGCTTGTTTTCTCTAAATAAGTAAAGAAAGGGTGTTTCTGCATAATGAGGTTGCCTCAGCCATTAACATGCACCTCAGGCTGCAGGCCAGCTGGAAGACTGGCTCTGTGATATTAAGGCCTGTAATTTTAGGTACGTGTAATAGCTCTGGTGCATTAGCTTCTGGAGCTAATGCTTCTGGAGTTCCAGCATCCCATTTTCCTGTAAAGTTAGCTCTAAAGCAAAACCAAGTCTCTTCAAGGCAATGTGATTATGAGAAGTAGACCTTATTTTTTTCCAGGTGTCTTTCAACTTAGGTGGTACAAGAAGAGTTAATATCTTCAGCCTGTATTTTTTTAGACTAATTACTGTTGTTGGGAAAACGGATAAGCTTTTGTAAGGATTCAGATGGCCTCCTTCAGGCTTCAGGTCTTCCTTCTTCAAAGTTTAAAAAATCTTGTATGTTTCCTCAATTTCCGTAAACAGAAATATACTGACTGATGTCCAGGGTTAAACTCCCTGATACTTTACATGAAACAGATCTGAGGAAGAGCTGTAACCAGTGAGGTGTTTTCTTTTTCTCTGTTACAGCTTTTATTTTTTTTAAGATTAGAAACATGAAACATGGCAATGATCAGAGAGCAATTGCACTCAGTATTGCAGATATCACTTCAGATTAACTCAAAGTTCATCGGTTTCACTATAAGAACATATCAATTCAGTGCAGGTTCTGTTGCAAATTTGAAGTACTTCTTTTCCCCAACCACAAAACTAATCCTATCTGGGAAATGATGCAGAAGTCACTGTGCTCAATATTTTAATTTTGTATTTTACATTTTTTGTTTAGATTTTTGTATTAATTTAAAGAAAAATAATTTAATATTTGTGTCATGTCAGTAAATAAAAATCTCCAAGTGGCCAATCAGAGTCAAGCATACAATACAGTTCCCAGGGTTCTTGACTGTGGTCCAGTGCTGAAAACAGTGATATTAGATACATTGCTTCATTAAGATGTGAACCAGCCAAACTTTCACTGTACCTAGGGCATCTCTTTAAATCTTGATAACAGCTGAAGTGGTGCAGAGGCCTCGTGTAAGCCAGGTTTTGTGATAGGATGATTTTCACCCTGAATACTTCATTGTTTTTGTTTTGTCCTCCCTAATGCTGCTGAAAGGCCTCCCGATGGCTAATGGAGAGTAGAGCATGAAGAAAAGGATTAGTCCAAATAAGACAGACATGGCAGTAGATTTTTTTAAAAAATAATTCAACAGAGAGTTGTGTCAAATGCTTTCAAAATACGCCCATGAACCCACCACTCTCAGCAGAAAGTTGATCTTTGTGTTTAAAAAGTATTCTCTTAAATTCAGAGGCAAATAAACACATTCATCTGCAAATTCTTTCTATGGAAAATGCACATCCAGTTTCCTCCCTCCATTAACTTGTCATTCAAGTAGCTGAGAAAAACATGTGAAACCAACAGGACTCAAAACAACAGCTCTGATTTATACTGTTGAACACAACAATGCAGCTGTTGTCACRCACTGACACTCATTCCATGCCTGCTTCTGGTGCCTCTCCTGCCACCCTCCCTCATTGTCAGCAGGGGCAGTGCATTCCAGCTGTGGGTCAGTGGGGGCCCATCAAGCCAGATGTACAGTGCCTTCTCTGAGCGTCCCACTCAGCCCTACCTCAAAGAGTGAGAGAGACATGGAGCAGGAGGCAGCGCTGCACCTCTGCAAGGGGAGAGTGGATCTGTGGCTGAGGCTTCCACTGGCGCATTGCTAATCTCAGTGAAAAATAAGAAGGCAGCATGCAGAAGATGGAGGCACATCTCCCAAGAAACAACCATTAGTGTTTGTAATGCATGAGTATGTATTCAGCACCTTATTTGGTGCATCCCTCTGAGTAAGAAGTCAGCAAAAGGGGCAGGAGACYTGCACGGGTGAACAAGGAGCTCTTGGCCAAATTCAGACAGAAGAAGAAAGTACACAGAATGTAGAAGAGGGGACAGGTTACTTGGGAGAATTATAGGAATGCAGCCAGAGTATATAGAGATGCTGCAAGGAACGCTAAGGCCCAGCTGGAATTGAGTATTGCAAGGGATGTCAAGGACAATAGGAAGGGCTTCTTCAAATACATCAGGAGCAAGAGGAGGACTAGGGAAAATGTGGGCCTGCTACTGAAGGGGGTGGGGGCCCTGCTGATAAGGGRTACAGAGAAGGCAGAATTACTGAATGCCTTGTTTGCTTCAGTCTTCACTGCTAAGGGCAGCCCTTAGGAATCCTGCAGCCTGGATGTGAGGGAGAAAGTCTGGAGAAGGGAAGACTTTCCTTTGGTTGAGGAGGATCGGATTAGAGACCTTCTGGGCAGGCTAGACATCCATAAATCCATGGGCCCAGATGGGATGCACCCACAGGTACTGAGGGAACTGTCAGATGTTGTTGCCAGGAAGCTCTCCATCATCTTTGCAAGGTCCTGGAGAACTGGAGAGGTGCCTGAGGACTGGAAGAAAGCCAAAGTCACTCCAGTCTTCAAAAAGGGCAAGAAGGAGGACCCAGGCAACATAAGCCCCACCTCCRTCCCTGGAAAAGTGATGGAACAGCTCTTTCAGAATGTCATCTCCAGACATATGGAGGAGAAGAAGGTGATCAGGAGTACCCAGTGTGGATTCACCATGGGGAAATCCTGCTTAACCAACCTGAGAGCCTTCTCTGATGGCGTGACTGGCTGGGTAGATGAGGGCAGAGCAGTGGACGTTGTGTACCTTGACTTCAGCCAGGATTTTGACACTGTCTCCCATAACATCYCCCTAGGCAAGCTCAGGAAGTGTGGGTTAGATGAGTGGACAGTGAGGTGGCTTGAGAACTGGCTGAAAGGCAGAGCTCAGAGGGTTGTCATCAGTGGCGTGGAGCCTAGCTGGAGGCCTGTGGCAAGTGACATCCCCCAGGGCTCAGTACTGGCTCCCACCCTGTTCAACTTCAACTTGTCTGGGTCCTGCACTTAGGGAGGAATAACTCTATGCACCAGTATAGACTGAGGAAAGACCTGCTGGAGAGCAGCTCTGCAGAGAAGGACCTGGGAGTGCTGCTGGACAACAAGTTGACTATGAACCAACGATGTGCCCTTGTGGCCAAAAAGGCCARTGGTATCCTGCAGTGGATTAGGAAGAGTGTTGCCAGCAGGTCAAGGAAGATGATCTTGCCCCTGTGCTCAGCCCTGGGGAGGCCTCATCTCGAGTACTCTGTCCAGTTCTGGGCTCCCCACTACAAGAGAGACATGGAACTACTGGGGAGAGTCCAGTTTAGAGCTATGAAGATAATCAGAGGACAGGAGCATCTGTCCTATGAGGAATGGTTGTGAGAGCTGGGCCTGTTTAGCCTGGGGAAGAGAAGACTGAGGGGGAATTTTATCRATGTGTGTAAGTACCTGAAGGGAGGGTGTCARGGGGACTGGGCTAAACTCTTCTCAGCAGTGCCGTGTGATAGAATAAGAGGCAACGAACACAAACTGAACCACAGGAAACTCCACCTAAATAGGAGGACGAATTTCTTTCCTGTGAGGGTGACAGAGCACTGGAAGAGGTTGCCCAGAGAGGTTGTGGAGTATCCTTCTCTGGAGATGCTCAAAATCCACCTGGATGTGATGCTGTCTAACATCCTCTAGGTGACCCTGCTTGAGCAGGGAGGTTGGACAAGGTGATCTCCAGTGGTCCCTTGCAACCTTACCGATTCTGTAATTCTGAGAGAAGACTTCTTCTCCATGAGAGTGACAGAACACTGAAACAGGTTGTGTGGAGAGGTTGTGGAGTCTCTGTCGTTGGAGCTATGCAGAAGCCATCTGGATGCAGTGCTGGGCAATGTGCTATAGGTGACCCTGCTTGAGTAGGTGCGTTGGACTAGATTATCTCCAGAGGTCCCATCCAACCTCAGGCACTCTGCCTTTCTTTACTCATCACTAATGCAGGCAGATGTGAGCTCTCAACAAAAGTGTTTCAGAAGCTGGAATAGTCACACAGAAAAACCTATGTGACTACTTACTTTAAACATATAAACAAAGTAAAGATAGTCCTGTTTAACTAAAGAGATATTTCTTACCCTGATTAAACCAATTAACAGAATTAACAGCCAAATATTTCAAATTAAACACATACTAGAGTAACATATCCTACAGGCTAGTACTGTACAGCACAATGCCATTGCATTCCACTGGAAGGAATCTTCACAAGTTGACATTATTTTTGTGTTACTTACTGTAACACAAAATGGTACTGTATCCCTATAGAATTTATTTAATAGAATCATAGAATCATAGAATCAGTAAGGTTGTAAGGGACCTCTGGAGATCATCTAGTCCAGYCTCCCCACTCAACAGGGTCACCTAGAGCATGGTAGACAGGGATGCATCCAGGCGGGCCTTGAACATCTCCAGAGAAGGAGACTCCACCACCTCTCTGGGCAACTTCTTCCAGGGCTCTGTCACTCTCACAGTGAAGAAATTCCTCCTCACATTCAGGCGGAACTTCCTGTGCTTCAATTTCTGCCCATTGCCTCTTRTCCTGTCACACGAGACAACCGAAAAGTGTTTGTCCCCGTCCCCTTGACACCCTCCCTTCAGGTACTTGTGCACATTGATAAAAATCCTCCCTCAGWCTTCTCTTCTCCAGGCTGAACAGGCCCAGCTCTTGCGGCAGATGCTCCAGACCTCTGATCGTCTTTGTAGCCCTACACTGGACTCTCTCAGTAGCTCCATGTCTCTCTTGTAGTGGGGAGCCCAGAACTGGACAGAGWACTCAAGATGAGTCCTCCCCAGGGCTGAGCACAAGGGCAGGATCACCTCCCTCGACCTGCTGGTGACAGTCTTTCCAATGCACCCAAGGAAACCATTAGCCTTCCTGGCCACAAGAGCACATCGTTGGTTCATGGTCAGTTTGTCATCCAGCAGCACTCCCAGGTCCTTCTCTGCAGAGCTGCTCTCCAGAAGGTCAGCCCCCACCTTGTACTGGTGCCTAGGGTTATTTGTCCCTAGGTGCAGGACTCTACACTTGTCCTTGTTGAACCTCAGGAGGTTCCTCTCCACCCAACTCTCCAGACTGTCCAGGTCTCTCTGAATGGCACAACAGCCCTCTGGTGTGTCAGCCACTCCTCCCACCTTGGCATCATCAGCAAACTTGCTGAGGAGGCACTCCATCCCTTCATCCAGGTCATTGATGAAGAAGTTGAACAGGGTGGGAGCCAGTACTGAGCCCTGGGGGATGTCACTTGCCACAGGCCTCCAGCTAGGCTCCACGCCACTGATGACAACCCTCTGAGCTCTGCCTTTCAGCCAGTTCTCAAGCCACCTCACTGTCCACTCATCTAACCCACACTTCCTGAGCTTGCCTAGGGRGATGTTATGGGAGACAGTGTCAAAATCCTGGCTGAAGTCAAGGTACACAACGTCCACTGCTCTGCCCTCATCTACCCAGCCAGTCAYGCCATCAGAGAAGGCTCTCAGGTTGGTTAAGCAGGATTTCCCTTTGGTGAATCCACACTGGGTACTCCTGATCACCTTTCTTCCAGTCCTAAGGCACCTCTCCAGTTCTCCAGGACCTTGCAAAGATGATGGAGAGTGGCCTGGCAACAACACCCGCCAGCTCCATCAGTACCTGTGGGCGCATCCCATCTGGGCCCATGCATTTGTGGACGTCTAGCCTGCCCAGAAGATCTCTAATCCTTTCCTCCTCAACCGAAGGAAAGTCTTCCCTTCTCCAGACTTTCTTTCTCATCTGCAGGCTCCGAGATTCTTTAGCGGTGCTCTTAGCACTGAAGAGTGAAGCAAAGAAGGCATTCTGTAATTCTGCCTTCTCTGTATCCCTTGTCACCAGGGCCCCTGCACCATTCAGTAGCAGGCCCACATTTTCCCTAGTCCTCCTCTTGCTCCTGATGTATTTAAAGAAGCCCTTCCTATTGTCCTTGACATCCCTTGCAAKACTCAATTCCAACTGAGCCTTAGTGTTCCTCGCAGCATCTCTACATACTCTGACTGCATTCCTATAATTCTCCCAGGTAACCAACCTCCCCTCTTCCACAGTCTGTGTACTGTCTTCTTCTGTCTGAATTTGGCCAAGAGCTCCTTGTTCACCCGTGCAAGTCTCCTGCCCCTTTTGCTGACTTCTTACTCATAGGGCTGCACCACTCTTGAGCTTGGAGGAAGGGATGCTTGAATATTAGCCGGCTCTTCTGGACCCCTCCTTCCTTCTAGGACCTCAACCYATTAGACTCCACCAATTAGGTCTCTGAAGAGCTCAAAGTCTGTTCTCCTGAAGTCCAGGGCTTCAATCTTKCTTGTTGCCTTACTTCTTTCCTGCAGGATCCTGAGCTTCACCATCTCTTGGTCACTGCAGCCAAGGTTGCCACCAACCTTCACATCCCCAAAACAGTCCTTCTTGGTTGGTAAGGACAAGGTCCAGCAGGACACCCATCCTCGTAGGCTCCTCCACCATTTGTGACAAGAAGTTATCATTAGTGMATTGCAGGAGCCTCCTGGATTGTTTGTGCCTTGCTGTGTAGTCCCTCCAGCAGATGTCAAGGTGGTCGAAGTCCCGCATGAGAACCAGGGCCTGTGATCATGAAGTTACCTCCAGCTGTCCATAGAAGGCCTCACCAACTCTCTGCTCCTGGTCAGGTGGCCCTGTAGTAGACACCCACAACAGTGTTCCTCATGCTAGCCTGCCCTTCGATCTTTACCCATAAGCTCTCAACTGCCTCCTCCTCCTCCCCGCCTAGGCAGAGCTCGATGCATTCCAGTTGCTCTCTCACATAAAGAGCAACTCCACCACCTCACCTTCCTGGCCTGTCTCTCCTAAAAAGCACATATTTTTGGGCATCCCCGAGGAGGCAGCATGGTCCTCTGTTGTGTAGCAGCTTCCCCCTCCTTCGGAAAAACTCCAGTATTTATGATTATTTGTGGTAGGCGGGAAAAAAAGCACATATTTTTGGGCACCCTCGAGGAGGCAACATGGTCCTCTGTTGTGTAGCAGCTTCCCCCTCCTTCGGAAAAACTCTAGTATTTATGATTATTTGCAGTAGGCAGGAGTTCCAGCACATGGGACCAACAGGTGCAGGGAGTCTAGCCTAACTCCACCCCAGCTGCATAACTGGCTGTGACACTACGCATGTGGGCAGAGTTATTTTGGGGGCCACATTTGACTTTGGAGGTCGCTACTTCATTACTCTTCAACTTCTGACCTTCATGTTGACTGCTTCTCATGGTGGTTCTGTGGCTGGAAGCCATAGAATCTGTATGTAACCAAGTGCTGTTCTTCCTCACGCGTTTCCAAGACCTTGTTAGTTACTTATTTGTGTTCCGCTTAACACAGCAGTATTGTTCTAGGTACTAAAAAGTTACAACATTAGACCATTCTCACCAAGYATCAGGTAGTACAGACACAAAAAGTTACAACATGGACCATTTCCATCAAGTATTAGGTAGTACGGATACACAGTTCTGCAGAAAAATTACTTGCAGTCCTTCTTCCTTTTGCACAACAGATGAAAGCTCTTGAGGGTAATAGCAGCCTTTGGTGGAGCTGCGGATCTCATATGGGAGTACGTAGTCCAGAAAATGAAATATTATATGAAATGAAGTGGGAGATGGAAGCAGAAATATTATCAAGTGTGAGGAACAAGATAGGGTACAACTATGGAAAGACATGCTACTCTTTCCTCTACTGAAGTAAGACTTTGCCTTAAATACCTTTTGCCTTTTATTACCACATTTTCTTCATCCACAAAATGGAAATTACTTAGCCTGCACTATACCTTGCAGGATGTTTTTGAAGCCAGAATGGTATTTTTTTGTGTGCTACAACAGAACAAATGAATATCCTTAGCTTATGGCATTTTGAAACCTCTTATGCTTTATGATAAATATATCCAATCAGCAAATCAAAGACTAGGATAAACCACAAACTTGTCTATACCGTGTGCTTGGCTAGCTGAAGGTTTGCCTCAGATAGCTGTGGTTTGCCAGAATTATACAACAGATTACTTCTTAGAAGGCCAAATCTTATCTGCATGTTGATTGTGCCAGGAAATACAGTCCTTCGTAACGTATTRTTATACTGTGTACCATACATAAAATATGTTACAACATACTGTAACATCAGGCTGCAAGGACTGCAGACAAACTTACTGGTTAGAACAGCATTTGCTTGCAGCTTAATACCAGACACAAGAAAACATCTTGGGATGATTTGCCACTGCATGAATAATTTCATTCATTCTATACAGCAGCATTTAGTGAGGAAGTGGGATATTGTGACCAGATTTTAAATATTTGATTAAATTCGGTAGGAAACTGAGGCATTTTTCTAGCAATGGCTATACAGCAGTATTTTCACATAAAATCTCTGAGCGTATGTGAACAGTTGTGGCAAATGCATACATCGGTTAGGCATGCAGCAAGAATTCTAGCTCACTTAAAATGCACAGACTGCTTCTCTATCTCCTGATATTCTTGGTGCAAAATGAAATTAAAATTGGTAGTTACTTCTATAAATTACTTCCCACTGTTGCTGCATTCCCATTGTCATCACATTTTAAGCAATAGCTGTACACACAGCAATTAGCCAGATGTAGCTGAGGATTTCATCCCCTTTTTCAGGGATTGAGCTGACTGGCCTGTAATTTCCTGGGGCTTCCTTCTTCCCCTTTTTGAAGACTGGTGTGACATTTCTTTCTTCTAATCCTCAGGCACCTCTTCCAATTGCTGTAACCATTCAAAGATGATCAAAAGTGACCTTGCAATGATGTCTGCTAGCTCCATCAGCCCTTGTGAATTCATCCAATCAGGGCCSAATGACTGGTGTACATCCCTAACCCGATCCTCCTTCACCAAGGGAAAGTCCTCCTTTTTTCACACTTTCTCCTTGGTCACAAGCGTCTGGGATTCCAGAAGGCCAGTCTTACCAGTAAAGACTGAGGGAAGGAAGACATTCAGCACCTCAGCTTTTTCTGTATCTTTTGTCACAAGGGCTCGTTCCCCATTCAACAGTGGGCCCATATTCCTCCTTTTGTTACTGATTTATTTAAAGAAGCTCTTCTTCTTGTCTTTGACATCCCTTGCTAGATTAAACTCCAGGTGGGTCCTGACCTTCCTAGCCCCATCCCTGCATACTCAGATAATGTTCCTATATTCCTCCCAAGTGGCCTGTCCCTTCTTCCACCTTCTGTACACTTCCTGTTTATGTCTGAATTTTGCTGTGATGCCTTGCTCATCCATACAGGTTTTCTCTCCCTTTTTCTTGACGTCTTCCTCACAGGGATGCACCATTCTTGAGCTTGGAGGAAGTGATGCTTGAATATTAACCAGCTCTCTTGGACCTCCCTTCCTCCTGCGTCCCAAACCCATGGGTTTCCTCCAAGTATGTCCTTGAAGATGCCAAAGTCTGCTCTCCTGAAGTACCAGGTTGAGATCCTACTTACCCTGCTTCCTCCATGCAGGATCCTGAACTCCACCATCTCATGGTCACTGCAGCCAAGGTTGCCCATGACTTCCCTGACTATGAAAGAAAGTTGTCATAGGGCACAAACCAGTTGCAAACTGGAAAACATTAAGTGTGAAACCATTTACCAAGTGTCTCACATTTAGGATATACATTTTTCTTTCTTTCTGGGAGCACTGTGGACATAAAAAGTTCCCACTAACCTCCTCGCTGATCCCTAGATCTGAAGTCTAATATCTGAATGCTGAAAACTTCAATCCCGAGTAGTTCTGTTTACAATGAAGTTTCATAATTAGTTTTCCTAACCACAAGAATAACCCTGTCATAGCTCTGGTGTCTTCTATGAATAATTTCTATGTAAGTCACAGAAACTCTTCGGAGAAGGAAATCTTTGCTTTCCAAAGGGTGAAAAAGAAAGCAGATATGTATGTAATTCATAACAAATACTTGAAATGAACCAAAATCTTACCTTTTAGAGAATAATCCAGGGCATGTTTGAACAGAAGTTTCAGAAAAAAATATGTCACTTGAGTCTAATGAAAGGAGTAGAACTTGGAGAGTATTGTGTGGTGTCATAGCAATTTTCCTGTACTTAAGGTGAGAATTTTAGGTCAGCTTTTGCTCATGAGTTCTGCTTTCTGAAGTGTCTCTGAAATAATGTTTGGCCTATTAAAGTACACTTTAAATATTAGAGGTATAAATTCAAATTTTGTCTTTATTTTTCATTATGTCATCTATTTGCATGGGCTTCACATATTTTAAGCCCTAATCAACACAAGAAACGTACCTGCAGCTTCTCTGTGATTTCCAAGCCTTAATTGTGAATGATCTGCTTCCTTTCTGTGTTCTGAGAGAGACCTCCCATTGTTTCCATTTTCTTGTATTGTAACTCATTGATAGGGGAAATGTTTGAATAGGAAAAAAAAGAACAAAGCCTTATGTTCAGAAAAGACATTTTCCCACACTTCATTGACAGACTTCCTATGTGACCTCTCACTTCAGAGTCAGTTAGATGACCATCCTGTCTTTCTTCAGGCAGAGATGGAAAAGAAGTATGAAGATTATGAAAAGGGCAGGGGAGAAATCAGCATTGAACCTCCAGGGCCACCTTTTCCATTGACCCCTTTCTTAGTGACACTTCTTCACTTTACCTTGTAGTTTGAGTCTGCCACACAAGGAACAAGTAGGTGGGATCTTTCTGCACTCTACAGTATCAGCATTAGTATTAGCACAGTTAATAAGCCCTGCATGGCTGACATCCCCAAATGGGAGCCCTGTCCACTACAAACTGTTTAGTTTTCTTTGGCTAATTTTATGAAATTCAGCCACACAGGACGTGGAGTCCAGAGTAAATCTCTCAGCTTCACTGGAGGCATGTTCGGTTTATTCATGCATACTAGAAAGAATAAATTTACTCCTAGCACTTAAATATATGGTCTCAAGAATGAACAGGGTAGTCCATGTGTTGTCTCTGTAAGATGTTTGTCCAGATCAGATGGGCATCAAACTGCAGATATGTTGGTTGAAGTGCTTTCATTTTTCTCTTTCCAAGTGCAGACTCACAGGCTGAGTGTCTTCAGACACAGGTTTAAAACTGGCCATTCTCTGGGGCATATACACAAATGTTTCTGAGAGAAATTCCAAGAATTTTCACACCAGTAGTCTCAGGTGTACACACTTTAGAGAACTTTTTTCAAGACAGGATAATAGGCTGGGACCAGAGAGCGAGAAAAGAATTTGCAATTATTTCATTTTGAAACAAAGACATTCTACATAATTTAATAAAATTGGAGGTTTAAAATTACACAGTGCTTCCTGAAACTTTATTTACTGCTTCACTTCAAGAAATTCCTTGCAGTATATAAAAATATTTATATTTTATACATTGCCTGCAGAGGGATCCTTGCAAAGATCCATTACAGAAAGTGTCGGTCTTAAACTGAAGACAAACGTTGGTCTGTGAACCAAGTTTTACAGAGCAGAAATGGCTTGACAACACATAGAGACAGAGTTCCTGAGACAGGATCACATATGTGACTAAATGAAGGCAGATTTAAATGAAATGCCCCTGGGAGAAGGGAGGCCCTGAGTGCACAGTGCAGAGGAGTGTCCTTCCTTCATCAGGATCCACTTGCCATATGTACTTTCCAACTGTACACAGAAAGCCATAGCTCCAGCAGGCAGAGGCTGCATGCTCCTGTAGGTAAAACCTTCACTGCATGTAACAGAAGCCTGAAAGATGGAGTTTGCATGATTTTACACATCTGAATTTTCCAATTTTATTTACAAATTAAGAATTCAAAAAGTCTGAACATGATTTTAAAACAGTTGGAAAATGCATTGTCCCTAGAGTGGAGTCCTTGATGGGGGGAGGGCACAAAAGAAATTGCCCTAGCCAACAAGATAGGTGAAACTAGCAAGCAAAGCTTCCTTATATCTATGTTCAAAGCACATTTCCCTTGGTCACAGGAGTTGTTGGTCTTTCTGGGCACCCTTGCAGTCATGAGGGACAGAGAGGTCTGCCCAGTGAGGTGGCTGCAGGCATGGAAGTATGTTCACTGCAGGTGGAAAGTTCAGCAAATTTTTGGAGAATATCCATGGTAAGGGATGGTTGCAGAGTGTAATCCAGTCACCAGACTGGATCCACTCCAGAACCACTCCAATTGTGTCCTGAAGAGCTGTGCCTGCAACACTTCTTGCTGCAGGACAAATCACTTGGGCACTTTTGTTTGATGAGCTTCGCTTATGGGAACACTCTGAAATAAACTCAAAGGGATTTTTTTTCCCTTCATTATTGGGACACCAAACTTTTTTGACATTACAACACCTTTCCCCAGCAAATGTTAAGTCAGTTCTACAAGGAGATCCTAATTTTGTCAGTGAAATCATTCTAAGAGACTTTTAAATAGGAGAAAAACTAGCATCTTTTTGCCCTTCCTTAATTTTTAGACCAGCCAAAGCATTTCAATTGAAATTTTCCAACAACAAAACTATCAGCCCCAGGAAGACACCGTCCTAGACACCTTTTTTTTAGTCTTGATGTCTGGAATTTTACAAAATTAAAAATAAGTAGAAATGTGATCCTACAATGTGTGAATTTCTTATCCTACTGACAATGATGCTGGGCTGAGGACTAAACATCTCATGAGCAACTCCAGACATATATTTGAAGGTGTGGAGGATACTGAGAAAGGTATGCTGATCTGATGAGGGGCAAAGTTCCTTAACAGCTGTGGGCATTGCTGGATGCTTGGACTGGCTCTACAGAGCAAAGCAGTGCATGTCATACCACAAAAATAACGATGTCCCTAGAAAGGGAGCTGCACAGAGAAGCATATGGGTCAGCCACTGTGGTATTAGCACATTGGCTCAGCAGGCAATAAAGGGATGTGAGGCAGGAGTAGGTGAGAGATGGCAGGGTTACCCATGCTAGGATGTCTGACAGCAACACTGCACAGCTAAGAGACTCAACAAACATTAATGTCAAACTGTCATGGTCCCTTTGAGAAACGGAAGGAGTGGATTAGAAAGGCTCTGTTCCTCAGGTCCTGTGGGCAGGGGGTGCCAAGCTCAGTTATCCATTGACACTTTTGAAAGAAGTAGAGGCACAACCAGAACACATATACTTGTTGTCTCATGGTAAAGCTCATGACAAACTTAAAAGAGACACTGAGGAGTCAGTACCATGCTGGGAGCAGAGAGCAAGAGAGCACTGCTATGTGGCCAACAAAAAAGTCCCAGCTACTTCACTCAGTTGCTGATGCTATTACTATATCAATAATATGCATTCAACTGGGAAAGAAAAGACAGCCGTATGATTTTCAGCAGTTCTGACATGAGCTGGTTTGCTGTTGGCTGCTGTATTATGAAGAAGTGCACAATAGGTGCACTACTGCACCTATTGCACTAATGCCCTACTGAATGGGACTCCAGTATAAAGGGAACTTCGCTCTCACTGTGGTCTCCATATGGACCTGCAACTGTATTTCAACAGTCTGAAGATAGTAATATTCACTGGGTTCAGGGTAGTCTGTGTGTAATCAGCATGAACATCTCAAAAAGGTGTGGTTTCTTCCTAGGCTCTCTTTCCCATGGGTTACAGAATTACTCTGGCTTTGTATTCACAGAGGGAGTTGTGCTATGGTTGTACTCCATTTTGCTGCTTTGGCTGAGGAGAGGAGGAGGATACATGTTTGCAGCACAGAGGAAGCAGTAATCAATCCAGCACTGATTGTTAAAGAAACTTGTTTTCAGTGTCCAGTCCTTTCATTTCTACAGTCTAGAAAAATGAGTTTCCCGTTTAATTACTAAAAAAAAAGAAAAAAGAAAAAAGGTACAATATTTGGAGGMCCCTCAGCTTAGACAGCAAGAAGCACCAAAATAAGGCCTACACTTATAGTAGACACAACCAGAAATTGGAACAGGAAATCCACTGACATGCTGGGCTGATCTCATGCTGATGTCTTGTCCCACAACTGGTTTCTTTTATTCAGTGTGCAAGCAACAAATAGATACACAGAGTTGAGATTTTTGCACAGAGATGGATGCTAGGTGGTAGAACCACAAAGCTAGCACAACTTCTCCTTTTCTCATTCTTGTTCACTTTTTTGGGAGGGTACTTTATACAGATTTTTCTATTGGTTACAATTTTATCACATCATATATTCACTCCATGCTTGAGCTTTAACATTCCTGTTAATTAGCATAAGAAGTGGGGAAGAAGGAGGCAACATCTTTATCATGTCATTATCACTTCATTATTCASTCTGGAGTGTGTTATTTAATATGTTAATTAGCCTTAATGAACTTACAGGTTATTCTGGGCTATTTTGCTGTCTTTGCTGTCAACTCTTCACATTCTTCAAAGAAGAATTGTGGTTTTGTCAAGGCTATCCAGCAGGAACTGGTAGTCCTTTGCATTACTGTGTTATGATTTCCTCTCTCCCTTGTCCTTGCTGTTTCCACAGCACAGTATTGTTCCAACAAGTAACAAGTCTCTTTACAGGTCTTCCATTTATATCAATGAACTGAATTTGTAAACAGAACAGAGCAGCCTTCATGCTAACACAGCTTCTCCTTAGAACAAATTCAATGCGTATATAAGGGCTGTGATGTATACCTTCCTAAAATCTCTCCTCATATGCAAAGATAGAGTGAAATGGCATTACACAGCATATTAGCACAGCTGGGGCATCACACCTGCTCTCTGCTGCTTCCAGTGTGTCATGCTAGCTGAGGAACAGCAATGTTACCCCAGCACAGTTTTGTCTCTTACTGCAGACAAAAGGCATAGTCTGCTATGTCTGTGAAGAAAGCAAGGAAATAGGCATACAACAAAGTGCAATGTCACGTACAGTTGATCTTCACTTTGCACAGGCCTCAGTAATAACATGAGCTACAGGAGTGTGAAGAACCTTTTTCCTTCCCAGAGAGTTGAGGCACTGAATGTTTGCAAATGGTCCTCAGAGCGGTAAAGGTGCTGAAAGCCAGAACCCTGGTGATGAAGCTTTTCTATGGTGCCCTCAACTGCAGTAGCAACTATGTGTGCACAAAATACATGCTTATATTTTCAGCTGAATCACCTCCTTCAAACTTGTCTTCACCTGCTTGCCCCAGAGCATGGCTTTTAGACAGAGTACTGCAGAAATAATACAAATTATAGAATCAAACCTGCTCAGAACAGGTGGATATATGTGTAATGTAAAACTCCTGAGGTCACATTATCAGGAGCATCTGTGAATGGAGCTCTTAAAATGCCCACTAGTTTCATTTAGGAGCTATGGACTGATTTGGAAACAGGAGGCTTTTTTTCTCCCAGACCTCTACCATCTATGCATCACCCAAATACCAGGCAGTACTAATCCTCACAAAATGTGTAAGGCTCACTTACACAAAATGTGTAAGTGTATCTCACTGGCCAGCATAGCAGACTGAGTGATAACACCAGAGAGGAAGCCTGCTTTCCCTGTTAGAGTCAAACACCTAACCACCAAACCACCTTTTCACCTGTCTGCAGAAGATGAATTTAATTCTAACTTCCATTTACCCACACACTTCCGAAATGGCAGATCTCTGACACATCCCTTTGAAGTGCTTTATGTTAAAATGTGCTTCTTGGCAGATAAAAGTATCTTCTTGAGCATTCACAGCCTCCTGTAGATTGCAGAAGCACTGTGCATGAAATGACACATTTGAGGGCTGATTCTTTCTGAATTAGAGAAGTCTAAAAACAGTCTGTACAAAGATGTTTTGCATACAGGATGCCAAAGGAGTGGAAACAAGACCTGGAGAAGGACTTTACCCATCTTTCAACATGGGCAACATAAATGGTATTCCTGCTTTATGACTGACTAAGACTCTGGGATCTTCAGGTATTAGAGAAAAAGGAAAGCAAAGGTGTGAAGATGTTCTTCAAAGCCCTGGGCTTATGGCATCTATAGTGTAGATTTTTTCTGTAGAGCAGACTTACTGAAAGTGTGACCTTTAGGTGATTAATTTCATCACAGTTTTTCTGATGGTGGCTAGATCAAGATCAGTGCAAGTAAAAGCATCAGTGTCAGATGTCCAGGGATAAATGAAGGGCATACCCTTTATAAAGAGCTGATCTATCACAAGGCCACACGGAAGAATGGGAAGAACACTTCTAATCTAAGATGAACAGGAAAGATAGAGTACCAGTTCTCCGCAGCCTCTCCTGGCTGAACAATCTGTATAATTTAGATTAAAATACGTAAAAAAAATTAAGACAATATGAGAAATCATTAGTCCTGACTATTCTCGTTTTAGGCTCCTAATGTCAAGAGCAATTTCTTCCCACAGTGCACCTCACAAATTTTTTTACTCTGAAACATACGTGACGGTCCATCTGGAAAAGGACCAATCAACATAACCAGAGCAACATGTGACATAAGACATGAGCAGGACTTGCTGCTTCTTCATTCATTTATGTCACAGCTGAGAGTGGACAGAAGATGTTCTTTCTCTAGTTCACAGTAGAGAAACTCTCTGTCTTATAGCATGGCTGGTATGCTGTGATGATCATATTACTGTATCCCTGCCTAGAAGGAGTTTTTCTGTTATCTAAAAAGGCTTTCCATGAGAACTGGTATCTTCTTCAGCAGGGAAGAGAAGGAAGTCATGCTCTGGGGGAAGCTGGAATGCTAGTGTGTGCTGCCTTGAGACTGAAAGTGTGGGCCTGTGTCCCAGCATGTCTTATGTGATTGCCCTAACCACACATACTGGGCCAAAGGAAGGCCAGGAAGAGCCTCCTCTTTCTTCTTCATCTGAAACAAAATCTACTTTTGAAAGACTAGTCATGTAGGGCTACCTCTGGAAGACACTTGATTCCAACACCAAGTGCACAGTGGCATCTCTCTGCACTACTCTCTCCTGTCTCACCTTCTAAAATTTGGCTTAGCTCCAGAGAGAGGAAAAATCTAAGAGGCATTCATCCTCAGTAAATCTCATGGAACGGCTCCAGACTGCAGTCCACTAAGATTACTGACTTCTTGCAGCTCCTTGCTGTCAGGCAGCAATAAAAGTGGACTTGTCCAAAAGGGAAGGAAATGGGAGTTGTAGGAGATAGTAAGGCAAATGAGGACCAGTATCTGCACTGAAAAGGAGCCAAGAAAGTCAAGTCAGCAAGTGAGCAAATGGGTGGAGACACTAACCAGAGTCAGACAAAATCCAGTGATCATCCGGCCAGCTGGAATAACGTGGCAAGTCCAAGGTCAGTCCAGGAAGTCAAATCAGCAGCTTAGGTTTTAGGACAGAATGAGGGACGTACGAGTAGTAAAAGTAAAGGAGATCAGAAATATATTAGAATTTGCAAATAACAAGCTGTTAAAAAACATACACTGTTACAGACCCTGGATTTACTTGACCAGAGACTGTATCATTTGGAAGCATTTTTTGTCATTACCACTGCAAAGCCTGAGCACACTAGAAGAAAAAAACAGTTACTATTGGCAAGTACTTAATCTCCTGCTAAAAACCACATGGCAGCATCTGTTTGCATGGTTGTCTTTCAGAGGAATAAAACATCAAAAAGAAATACTCAGGACTTGATTTTTTTTTTTGATCTTACGGTTTTTGGAGGGTATGGTTTAGGTATTCAAGAGAGCTAGCTTGTTGGAGTCAGTTTTAAGACAGTTAAGAGTCTTTTAGATGCTGATATATTTGTGATTTAAAGCAAGTTTTGGAGTGTAGAAGCAGGCTGAGCCTTTAGATAGTAATGGCCATTGGTTGGTTTTTTAGTACATGTTATTAAATTTTATTTTTTCATCTGTTATTGTAAAACAGCAGCTGAACCTCTATCAGCAAGAGAATGTGTATAGTTCTTTTTACAGACTCTACAAGAAAGTCTCATTCCCGGATATGTCTTTTAAAAATAAAATAAGGTACATACTGCATGGATAAAGGAATTCAGGAATATTTGTAACATAGTTATAAACAATTTAAAATCTGTGTTATTTTTCTTATGTTTATGACAAATCCACTTCGTAATTCCTTTTTGCCAAGATATGCACATTTTCCTGTGGAAGTGTTTTGTAGGCTTTTAAAGCCAGAAGGGACAAATTTGATCATTTAATCTGACCCCTATATAGCATAAGCCAGAGAACTCCACTCAGTGAGTCGTGGGCTGAAGGATCTATTCTGGCCTCCTGCTTCTGACATTCTCAAACTACACAACATGTAGTTGGGCTAGGCCACCCTCTCACCTGAGTAGCCTCCCAGTAAAATCTTACCAAAATTTTCAGCACTTTCAAAAGCAAACTTACTACAGTTTTGAATGAAAATCTCCTTGGAGAGATGTGAAAATGGCCATAGAGAGATGGCAAAATTTTCATTAAAAAAAAAGGGGGGAAAAAAGGGGGGAAAAAAGGGAAAAAAAGGAAAAAA
>NW_028185994.1:0-91504 GCF_003343005.1 Rhea americana | reverse complement strand
AGGAGAGGAGAGGAAAAAGAAAGAAAAGAACTTTTCCTCATTTTGCCATTTCTTGTAATAGCAGGTTGGAAATAATTCAACAAGGAGCCTCTCCACAATCACCGGAATTATCCTGAGTAGAAGTTACTAATCAATATGCATACCTCATTATCCATAGTGCAGTCAGTCTTTGTGTAGTCTATGTCTTTTTGTTGCTTTCAGGAGGTCAGACTTGATGTTCCGGACTTGATATTCTCCTTCCTTGGCAGAAGGTCACAGGCCTGCATAAAACCTGTGGATAAAGAGCCTCTTCCAGTCAGCCACAGGCTGTTCATCTTTGTTACCCTCATCCTTATTAGAGTTTTTAACAACATGGCCCTTTGCTAGGCTGCTTATCTATACAGCAGTGTCAGGGAATAACCATAGGAGCAGTTCAGCTTGCAGTCTAAAAGTGATGGCAACCTTTAGTGGGAGTCAGCTAAGAGTAAATGTAGCTACAAGCTAATGCACCTCACCATTTTAGACAGAGCTTTCCACCCCTCTGGATTCATCAAGACTCCTTGTAGGGATAAGGTTCTGTTCTCATTAATTTTCCTTACAGGATGAGAAGAACAAATTTCCAGCTTGGTATCTGCACAAGCAGCTTCTTAAAATCATTTCAGCACAAATGTTGCTTACATATCTCTTTGATCACTAAGACTATCTGGAAAGGTAAATAAATCTGCATTTCAACTGAAGTGTTATTTCAGTATGCCAACTGAAAAACTGGATCATAATATTTTCTCCTTGTTGTGTCACTGTTTTCCTCTACAGATGGCTTTTGCCACCTGGACTTCTCCCTGAGTGCAGGTCAGCCAGGGGCCCTCATGCTGCACCATGGTAACTAACCATGACCGAGCGATAGTACTTCATGAGACATACAAATAGGAAGCCTCACTCATGGAAGAGACTGGAAGTGTGTGCACTTAAACTGACTCCAAGGAGCAACCTTGAGGAATTCCCCAAGATTCCGACTTCGGTTACAAGATCTTGTTATCATTTTCATCTGCATTTTCTGCAGAAACCATTCCATTTTCTAGTTAGATCTAGTTACTTCATGGCAGCAAAATACAGTGCTGATAGCTCGTTCACCTAAACGGAAAGGCTTGGCTTCAATGCTATGAGCACTTTATTCTGAATAAATCCAGTTGGTCTACTCACCACTTACAGAGGAAGCAGCTACTTAGCCTGAGTGAGGGCYATGAATACTTGGCTCAAAAATCTAAAAGGAGAAGAAAATACTCCAACAGGATTTATGAATCATTTCTGAATTACATTTGCATAGGAATGAGTGTAGTGCTACAGACTGCAGATTGTGGGTGATAATTTTGACTAAATGAAGCTTATTAAAACAATTTCCTATTTGCATCCAGATACTATCTTCTGGCAATGAGCACTGAGAGAAGAAGAAGTAAAGAAAGCGTATAGAATTTGAGTGAGATTTGATAGTTTGCCTGACTGTGCTTTTGTACTCAGATATTCCTGTTTACAGATCAGAGAAATACTTACAATTTCTTCTATGTCAAAAAAGAAAGCTGCATGGGATGTGACACAATATCTATGATTGTTCATATTTTTACTGAGGACAGACCTGGTTAGCTGAGCAAACAAGAAATAAATATAATGAGGACTTTCATAGCCTCTACTATATGGATGAGGAATGAGAGATATTCATAAAAACTTGTTGGTCATATTGTTTATGCCACTAGTACTCTGGCACAAAACATGAAGTGCGGCTGCTCTGACTTCACCTCCTGTTTTAGCACGAACACCATCAGAAAGGATAAGCCAAGTCAGCTTTGCAATATGACTGTTTCAGTTGGTCTGTGTACAGGGTAAAGTATCTGTGTTTTAACATTCAACCGTGACAACACTTTGAATAGCTCTATTCCAGATCCCCTCAAATGATTGCTACATAGTGGCCTATAATACAGGCTCTCTGGGAAAACAAAACAAAGAATCTCTTAAGCAAATCAAATCTTGGTTTATCTTTCTGGAACACTGATTATAAAATGTCATATACCCACCAAGTAAGTGAGTTATTTTTCTATAATAACAATACATTATTTCATTATTATTTGCTTTTCCCTAAATCTTTTACTATGATCATTATGACTGATGCAGTGAACTTGAAGCAGCAAAATACCAGAGTCAGAGTTTTTGTACTTTATCTTCTGTATAAAGATGTCACTGTTCTTGAGTATAAAAAACTTTGTTTTCACATTCAGGCAAGTCCTCATTAAGGTAGCATGTTAGTCTCAGATGACAGTATTGCATAGCAAAAGATTTCTATTTGATCTTTTTCCTCTTTTTTCTTTTCCCTATGCAAGGGGAATTAACAGTTCAAAGTTTATTATAATGGATCAGTTTTAGCTGTAACTAATCAGATACAGAATATTCAGCTCTTCATTACAGCTCTAGCCTTCCACAATCCACACTTCTGTGTGCTTGATTAGAAAACCTGTAGTCAAGAAATGCAGTCAAGAAACCTTTTACGATTTATTGCCATGAGAACCAGTAAGTGTCTACAAGGATGAAATGAAAAGTATAGTCATTATTTGATTTTTAAAATTATTTATTTGATTTTTTGATCCCTTTAAATGCTGCAAGAGACAATTAATGTGAACAAATGCCATAGATTCCTCAGTGCCAGCCTGCCAGTGACGGCAGCTACCTCACCCCATGATTGACTACAGATATTGGTCAGAATGCTGGAGGCTGGCTGAAACAGAGGTCAGAGGTTTGCATTTCAAGCTGGTGTCAACAAGATAACCTAAGACAAACCAAGAGTGAAATCTCTTCCATGTATCATTTCCACTAAGCAGTTCTTGGAAAACGAACATGCTATTTCAAGTGGTCAAATTATAGCAAAGAAATTGTTGCTGCCTCCCACTAATGTATTCTGAATATGGAAATCTATAATTACCAAATTTTGGAGTGTCATACAAGTGTTTTTGAAGCAAGATATGCCTTTATTACAGGTTTTAAAGGAAGGGCTACAGACCTGACAGGAGCTCCTGAGTGAGGAGGCCCTATTCCTTCTGTCTCAAACACCACATTAGACCTCCCTCCAAGTGAGTCAGCCATGTTCCATCCTACAGTCAGACCAGCMCCCAGCATCCACTGACTACCATGGGCAGGCACTGGGACCGACCTTCTGGAGAGCAGCTCTGCAGAGAAGGACCTAGGAGTGCTGCTGGATGACAAACTGACCATGAACCAGCAATGTGCCCTTGAGGCCAGGAAGGTCAATGGTATGCTGGGGTGCATTGGGAAGAGTGTTGCCAGCAGGTTGAGGGAGGTGATCCTGCCCTTGTGCTCAGCCCTGGGAGGCCTCATCTCGAGTACTGTGTCCAGTTCTGGGCTCCTCACTACGAGAGAGACATGGAGCTSCTGGAGAGAGTCCAGTATAGGGCTACAAAGATGATCAGAGGTCTGGAGCATCTGCCCTATGAGGAATGKTTGTGAGAGCTGGGCCTGTTCAGCCTGGAGAAGAGAAGACTGAGGGAGGATCTTATCAATGTGCACAAGTACCTGAAGGGAGGGTGTCAAGGGACAGAGACAAACTCTTTTCAGTTGTCTCGTGTGACAGGACAAGAGGCCATGAGCATAAATTGAAGCACAGGAAGTTCTGCCTGAACATGAGGGGGAATTTCTTCACTGTGAGAGTACAGAGCCCTGGAAGAAGTTGCCCAGAGAGGTTGTGGAGTCTCCTTCTCTGGAGATCTTCAAGGCTCGCCTGGACGCAATCCTGTCTACCATGCTCTAAGTGACCCTGCTGGGCAGGGAGGTTGGACTAGACGATCTCCAGAGGTCCCTTCCAACCTTACCGATTCTATGTTTCTATGATTCTATGATTAGGACTTCCCTGCACCTGTGGTTGAAATTCTTCCTCCAATTTCAGTCTTAAACTTACTTACGGCAAGTCTATACTCACTTGTTCTTTGATGGTGTTTTAGCTCAAATAGTTCTTCTACCATAGAGTTTCCTCCTCTAATACATTTACAGAAAATAGTCAGAAGGAAGGCCTTCCAGCCTTCATTTAACTAGGAGAAACAATCCAGGCTGTTTCAGTCTCCTCTCACAAGAACTGCTATTCAGTCTGGAGCTCTGATTCGGGCACTGGAGCACTGGACCTCACAGGATTCCTTAAAGAATTATTTAAGACCAACTGGCTTCTAGCAATCTGTGAGTTGGGGCTTCCTGAGCCTGGTGCTATGCCTTTGTATTTAAAGACCCTTACATTTCTTGTCTTCCTTGAATGTGACTGTGTTTTGAATTATCTCATATTTTATCATCCACAACACTCTGAGGCAAAGAGTCTCAGAGTCGAACTGCGAGTGGCACGAAAAAACAGCTAAGTTTCTTTTTTGAACATGCCATTCAGTGGCCACAGTTTGCACATTTAAAGTACACTAAAGTATCATTTTTTTCCCTTTCACTGTAGCCATGATGATCACATCTGTGTAGCCCTATATTCTTCCCCTGGGAAATGCTGCATCTAGGCTGAATGCTCCTGGTCTCATGGGATGGTTTCTTGTAGGGACATCATTCCAGCCTTCATCCATAAAGCCTTCCTCTGCTCTGATTTGTAAAATATTATTTCTGAGACAATGAGACTGGAATATGCATTATGAGCGTGAAAGGATCAGAACTGAACACAGATCTGGAAGCAAGATGAGGCCTTGATTGACACTTACCTCTCTCCCAAATGCTTTGATATACACAGGTGTCCTTTTGTCCTTTTCATAGTTGTATGTCCTTGGAAGATTACAGCCAACCTGTAAATGCTAAGTATACTCAAGTTCTTCTCTTTCTCATATTATTTGAACTCCTTGAAGCTCCTGAGAATGTATTTTCCAGAAGTAAGTGATCTTGTACTTATTCTACTGAATTCTATTGCACTTCTCATACTGCCTTTAATCTGTATGATAATATACCTTTGTATAGATAATGCTTTCTAACTTTTGTCATCAGCCATTTTCACCAGTAATATATTTTCCATATTCAGGAACAAGGTCATTAGTCCATGTACCAAACATGATGAAGGCAATGACCAGGCAATGACTTATATCTCATGTCCAGACCATTAATATCACTTCCAACACAATCTGGCAATGTCTCCTCTTCAGACACTCCTGCATTCATCCCAATTCTTTCATTCATTCCTATCTTTCTCAGCATGATTAACAGTTTCCTGTACAGCACTATATCAGAAGTTTCACTTACATCCAGATATCTACCAGAATGAGATATCAACTGATCACTAAAGATCATCCATATCATGATCTAAAGATCATATGATTTTTTTCTTTATCTAGAAAGTTAATTGTCTTACCAAAGGAAGCTGATCTGGTGTGATCTGTCTTTAGTTAATTCATTTTTCATTTCTACATTATTACTACACTCTTCTTTGTCTTTGATTATTCCTTCATCCAAAAACTCTTAGAGAGACTTGCCTGCTATTGAAACAAACTCCTTCAGATACAGACTAGCATTCCTGTCTTGATTTTCCTAGATATTATGTAGCAATGGGAGTGGAGGAGGGAGTATTAGCTGAACTCAGAACGAATAAGCAAATAATTACTGTCAAATCTGAAGCATTCAGAAAAAGCAAATACATGCCCAATTATTTTATTAATGACTGTAAAAATGGCAGTTTGCTTTTGATATCAAGTACCTTGGTAGGAAGTTGCAGGCTTAGAAATAACCCTTGCATGTTAACTAAATTTTTTTTCATAAGGCATTCCCAGAGTCTCACTCCAAATTTAGGTCTATTTATGCAAATTTTGCTCTCCTGAGCAATTATTACATACAAACTTGCTTCTGTGAAGTGAGTGAGTCTGACAGTGAGGGTCAATACTCAGTTAATAACATTGGTGAACTGAGGTTGAAGCTTAAGTCAGTCAGTCTAGAGATATGAATCTTGGATCTATTTATTGTCTTCATAAGAGACATTTTCTAATTCTAAATCTGCCAGAATGCTATGTCCAAAAGTGGTTTTTAGAAATTGTAATATGTCCAAGCAATGCTTATGACTTACTTGGATATGTGTAATGTAATTGTCTCTTCCCACATCTAAGCCCTCATGGTTTTCACTTCATCCTTGAATGACTAAACTGTCTGTCCTCTTCCTAAAAATGATACCCAGGCTCATGGATTGGGGGTATTTACCCATCTGCTGCCCCCATGGAGCAGAACTTCTTTCTGATTTCAACTCATAGGACAATTCAGGTTGAAAAGGACCTGGGGAGGTCTCTAGTCCAACCTCCTGCTCAAAGCTGAGGCAGCTCTGAAGTGACATAAAATTGTTTAGGGCTTTATCCAATCATTTCTTCAAATCCTGCAAGAATAGAAACTCCATAACCCCTCTCAGCAACCTGTTTCAATATCTGTTTCAAATTTCCTCACAGGGAAAAGCATTTCCTAATGTCCAGTCAGAACCTCTCCAAGTTTGTATTTTCTGCTCAGACTACCTTATCTCATCTTCATTCCCATTAATATTTTCCTGACTTCACATAACTTCATTTATAGTTACCCATTTTTTTGTTCAGCATTTTCTTTCCTTTGTTCATTTGTTCATTCCTTCCTTCCTTTTATCTTTCTCTTTCTCATTTCTCTCTCTCTCTCTCTCTCTTTCTCTTTCTCAGTCTGTACTCTCACTTCTGCTGTCTCTCTTTTCTGGTACTGTTTCTGTCATTGAAACAGACAATGTATTCCTTTCATTAGTCTCTCTCTTTGCTTCCCTGTCCCTCAGCTTTTACTGACGTTGCTTGCTTCCTCCTGCAGAGGAGCTGGAATGACCTCTGTCAAAGCAGTACCTGAGTCTCTCTCTACCTCATTGGCGTTCATGGCCCCAAGTGTTACACAACTCTTGCCAGACAAATATTGATTCTGCTCCTGCTCCGGGACCACCTGAGTAAGAAAATCGCAGCCTTCTCCACACGCTCATGTTTACTTTCTGGGTAAATGCAAATACAAATCTCATTGCAGCTCTCCCACTGTCACCAGTATGCCCTCCAACTCCACCTCATCTTCCCCACAGGAAAACGGGGAGGAAAAAGATCCCATTAATGTTGACATAGACATGCTAGAGAGCAGGAGAAACAATGCCTATAGATGAACACTGGCCATGAACATCCCAAAGTCCAGCTACTATGTTGAGCATTGAGCAGGCACATTAAGGCCGCTAGCCCAGCTAATTTGTAAGGTATTACAGACTCCATCAGAACTTCAGTGTTTGGGTGCATTTCCACCACATTATTGTATGCTAGGATTTTTCTGCTTCTTCCAGGCCCATGGAAGACACTCTTCCTCTTCCTGACCATCATGCTGACCTGCACAGYCCTTTGCACACTGGCAGTAAAGTTCTAGGAAACCGAGTGCAGGTGAAGATACCAAAGAACCTTGAACTTTTGATTCATCATCCTCACTTCTGAGAAACACCAAGGAGATTTCCTGTTACCCACAAATCATTGTTAACTTAGTACAAAAGTAAAACTAGGTAAAGGAATGAAAGAAAGTATGTTTCACCTAGTTACACCTCATCCAGCTGAGATATTCTCTCACCAGCATGCAGGACCATTGGCCAGAATTCAGCCTGGCTGTTCACTGGCTTCTCTGACTCCTTTCCTCTGATGGCTTGTCTCCCCTGATATTCTCCATCTCCCAGTGCATTTCTGATAGAGAGACAAGCACAGCAGGACAGCTGTCACAGATAGACTTTCTACTGGAATCACTGCACTGTTGCCTTTACCTCCTGTTCCCCAGCATCATCTCCTTTCTGTAATCATGTAGGTGACTGTCACAGTTAAAAAATTTTCACCTTTGGAGATGTCCATGTTGCTTGGTCAGGGCAGGAATGATGTGTAGTACTTGTCTGTATAATCATGAATACCTTAATTTGAGGAAGCATGAAATGTCCAAGCCTCTTGGCTTATGTAGGGTGCAATTTATGCAGCAAATTCAGGGTGGAGGTACTATTATTCTCCTCCTGGCTGGCAGCTGTTATCACTATGGTGCCCCAGACTAGGCTGTACTGGTAAAACCACTTGTGTCTTCACCCTGTCAAACCAGTCTGTTATTTTAAGAAAGCTATTCCTTGTGGCTACTTTTCTTGAGCTAAGTAAGTTCCCAAGTTCAGCTCTCTGTGTAGCTGCACAAAGAGCTGTGCATGCAGCTGAAGGGAGGAGGCTGATGGAGGAGCACAAAGGGTGAGGAGATGGGATCTGAGAGCGAAGAGCCCCTAAGGTGGTATTGCCATGATGTCTGATTCTTGATCCGTATATTTTATGCAGTTTGTGTATTGGTGAGTAAATTTCTCCAGAGTCACATGCCCATAGCTTTTGACTGCTACAACACACTGGATCTAAAGCTATTTCAAGGAACAATGTTCTGGGGGTGACTGACACCTCAGCCTATCTCCCAGGAAATGCTGCTACAGAGTCTGAATCAGACTTTTCTTTAAAAAGATATCTATCTCCACTTCCTGCACTTGATGGCTTTAGAAAACTTTTCTCCACTACTTACCAGGTAAGAGGGCTTCAAAGAGAAGGGAACTTCACTGACCCACACAAGATATCAGATCCAGCGTTTTTCTGCTTCCATAGTCAAAGCAGTAGCCAGCTTCTGGGCCTGAAAATAATTATACTGGAATGTCACAATAACATTTGAGGCTTGAAAGTGAACCATAGCTCTCAGCAGATGGRACATATTCCAAATTTCCTCCTTGGATAGAGCCTCCAAAGGCCAAACTCTGCTTTAGTCACCCTGGGTTTTCTTTTGAGATCGCTGCAGCATTATTGTGTCTGAAATTGCTCAGAGGAAAATGGGAAGAGACCCAGAGGAGAAGACGGGCAAGCAGTCTACAGAGAGGAGTTTCTGTACAAAGCATATGCAGTAGGGTTTTTGCATCTCTCTTGTCCAGTATCTCATAACACTCAGTATAACTCTGCCCTCAGACAGTACCCAAAATCACAGGAGAGTACATGTCCGGGAGTAGAGTCCTGTCATGCAGAAGATATGTGGAGCTAATATCAAATAGCTTAAATAGCTGTCTAGTGCTCCATTTCAGCAGAATGAGGCAGTCTGGGGACTGAGGACTTGGAATGAGAACTAGAAAACATCTCCAGCTGAAATMCAATGAAGGGCTGTGAAGCTGTGCAGAGGCTACAAGTTGTGTTTGGGAGGGCCAAACACGTTCCTAGCTCAGATCAGTGGATTGGTCTACACATCATGTCCACCATTTAAAGCACAAGCAATACAAGATCTACCAACCAGACAAAGGAAAATTACATCCTCATGGGCTTCTATGTCTATATGGGATTTTTTTGGGGGGGGGATTCTACATTATTTGCCTTCTTATTCTGTATTTTGCAAACTGCATGGTTGCTAACCCACTGTGAAGAAACACAATAGGCTTTTTGAAGCCAGGGAATGTGTCACAGGTCAGTCAGGATAGGTTATTTCAAAGAAATGAGCAGCTGGCAAAAAGATTATCTGAGCTATGTGAAATTAACCTGCTGCTTGCAGAACCACAGAATCACAGAATGGTGAAGGTTGCAAGGGACCTCTGGAGATCATCTAGTCCAACCTCCCCTGCTCCAGGAGGGTCACCTAGAGCATATTAGGCAGCATCACATCCAGGTCGGTTTTGAAGATCTCCAGAGAAGGAGACTCCACAACCTCTCTGGGCAACATCCRTTCTGGTGCTCTGTCACTCTCACAGGAAAGAAATTCTTCCTCCTATTCAGGTGGAACTTCCTGCAGTTCAGTTAGTGCCCATTCTGTCTTGTCCTGTCACATGGCACTGCTGAAGAGTTTGGTCTCATCCCCTTGACACCCTCCCAGATACTTATACACATTGATGAGATCCCTTCTCAGTCTTTTCTTCTCAAGGCTAAACAGGTCCAGCTCTTGCAACCTTTCGTCATGGGAGAGATGCTGCAGTCTCCTCATCATCTTCATAGCCCTATGCTGTACTCTCTCCAGCAGTTCCATGTCTCTCTTCTACTGAGGATCCCAGAACTGGACAGAGTACTCCAGATATGGACTCACCAGGGCTGAGTAGAGGGGCAGGATCACCTCCCTCGGCCTGCTGGTAACTGTCTTCCTAATGGATACTACCTCAGGATACCGTTGGCCTTCTTGGTCACATGGCACATTACTGGCTCATAGTCAACCTGTTCTCTACCAGCACTCCTGGATCCTTCTCTGCAGACTCGCTTTCCAGTTGGTTAGCCCCCAGCATATACTGCTGCATGGAGTTATTCCTCCTTAGGTGCAGGACTCTAAACTTGCCCTTGTTGAACCTCATCAGGCATCTCTCCACCCAACTCTCCAGCCTGTCCAGGTCTCTCTGAATGGCACCACCCAGCCACTCCTCCCAGCTTGGTAGCATCAGCAAACTTGCTGAGGAGGCACTCTGTCCCTCCATCCACATCATTGATGAAGAAGTACTTAGTACTGAGCACCCAGATAGACTCTGTGGCACTGATGACAACCATCTGAGCTGTGCTTTTCAGACAGTTCTCAATCCACCTCACTGTCCACTTGTCTAACCCACACTTCCTGAGCTTGCTTAGGAGGATGTTATGGGAGACAGTGTCAAAAGCCTTTGTGAAGTCAAGGTAGACAAAATTCACTGCTCTCCCCTCATCTACCCATGCCATCAGAGAAGGCTCTCAGGTTGGTTAAGCACAATTTCCCCTTGGTGAATCCATGCTTACTACTCATGATCACCTTCTTTTCTTCCACATGCTTAGAGATGACATTCAGGATGAGCTGTTCCATCACCTTTCCAGGATAGAGGTGAGGCTGCCCAACATATAGTTGCCTAGGTCCTGCCTCCTTTGCCCTTTGGAGTGACATCGGCTTTCTTGCAGTGCGCAGGCATCACTCCAGTTATGCATGTCTTTTCAAAAATGATGGAGAGCTGCCTGGCAACAACATTCACCAGCTCCCTCACTACCTATGGGTGCATCCCTTCAGGGCCCAGGCATTTCTGGATGTCAAATTGCCTAAATGATCTCTAACCCGATTCTCCTTGAGCAAAGGAAAGTCTTCCTTTCTCCAGACTTTCATTCTTGTCTCCTGGCTCTGCAGTTCCTGAGGGCAAACTTTCATAACAAAGACTGAAGCACAGAAGGCATGCAGTAACTCTGTCTTCTCTCAGGGCCCCCGCCTCATTCAGCAGTGGGGCTACATTTTCCCCAGTCTTCCTCTTGCTTCTCATGTACTTGAAGAAGCCCTTCTTGTTGTTCTTGACATTCCTTGTCAGATTTAATTCCAAATGGGCCTTAGTCTTCCTCATTGCATCTCTGCATACTCTGATCACATTCTTGTATTACTCCCTGTTCTCTTTCTTCTGTGTACTTTGCTCTTCTGTCTTGAGTTTTATCAGGAGCTCCTTGCTCATCCATGCACGTCTCCTGCCCCCTTTGCTAGACTTCTTTCTCCTTGGGATACAACACTCTTGAGTTTGGAGGAAGTGATGCTTGGATACTAGYCAGCTCTGCTGGACCCCTCCTTCCTTCTAGGGTGCTGACCCATGAGGTTCCTCCAAGCAGGTCTCTGAAGAGCCACTCTCCTGAAGTCTAGGGTTGCAATCCTGCTTATTGCTTTACTTCTTTCCTGCAGGATCCTGAACTCCACCATCTCATGGTCACTGCAGCCAAGGCTGCCACCAACCTTCACTCCCCAAAACAGTCCTTCTTGGTTGGTTAGGACAAGGTCCAGCAGCAAATCCTTCCCTGTAAACTCCTCCACCACCTGTGTCAAGAAGTTATCACTGAAGCTCTGTAGGAGCCTCCTGGACTGTTTGTGCCTACCTGTGTTGTCCTTCCAGTAGATATCAGAGTGTTTTAAGGCCCACTTGAGAACCAGGGCCTGTGAATGTGGGGCTACTTCCAGCTGTCTGTGGAAGGCCTTATTGACTTCCTCTTCCTGGTCAGGTGGCCTGTAGTAGACATCCACAATAGTGTCATCCATGTTAGCCTGCCCTTTAATCCTTACTCATAAGCTATCGACTCACTCCTAATCCACTCCTAGGCAGAGCYTGATGCATTCCAATTGCTCTCACACACAGAGAGCAACTCTACCACCTTGCCTTCCTGCCCTATCTTYCCTAAAAAGCACAGAGTCATGCATGACAGCATTCCAGTCAGGCGAGCTATCCTGCCACGTCTCTGTAATTGCAATGAGATCATGGCCCTGTGACCACACAGAGATCCCCAGTTCCTCCTGGGTTTTCCCCATGCTGTGTTCATTGGTGTACAGGCATTTCAGAGAGGTAGTTGTGCATGCAGGTTTCCCAGGAAAGGTGTAAGGGAGTCCCCCATGGCCATGTCTCATACACACGTCCCCAGCTGCATGCCCCCGCTGGAGGCCTCTTAACTTGAGTTGTGTTTTATTGATTACCTTGTCTCTATGACTCTCCCCTTCCCCTTTCCTACCTAATATAAAGCTTTCTTTACCAGGCTGGCCAACCTGTTGACAAATAAATGTGTGCCCCACTTAGTGAGGTGGATCCTGTCTCTCTCCACCAGTTGCTGATCTTCAATGTCCCATTATCAGAGATACCAAAACCCTGCTACCAACACCAGCAGCACAGCCTGCTATTAATTTGAAAAATTTGCCTATTCCTCCCATCCTTCCCCCTCATTGGCAGTATTGAGGCTCCCAGACCCTTGACCACCATCCCCAGAGCTCTGAATTCCACTTTGCCCTGAGCATCTTTAGTGCCCACATTGAAGAGCAGCAGAGGGTAGTAGTCTGACATGCGGATGAGCTTTGGCAGCCTTTTGATGACATTTTGTATCTGAGGCCCTGGTAAGCAGGAAACCTCACCAAACAAGACGTCAGGTCGGCAGATAGGTTCCCCCTCCTCCCCAACATGGAGTCACCCACAACAATCACTCATCGCTTTTTTCAAGTGTTCTCGCAAGACGCAGGGTCTTTTGGCCCAGTTGCTTCCCTTGAAGTCATGTCCAGGTCCTCCTCTTAGATACATCCACTACTTGGGTGTACCATACTGGCTAGTAACTGGCTAATATTGTTATTCATATGTATGAGCTTTAGTTTTTATCCTTCTTGTAATACAGATGTGAAATAAATAGAATGAAAAAAAATGAAAAAAGGAATAGAAATTTATTGTTGCTGTATAAACACCCTGCTACTATATTTCTTCCATTTGTAATTAGATCTTGTTGTGTAAAACAGTATTTTCTCTTTTCCTTGTGCAACTATAATAAATATAAAAACATAACCCTAGACCCATTTACATCCAGATTTTCAAAGTCCGGACAATAACCAGATCGCATTGCTTCTCTTTAGTATGGGAAAGGGAAGAAGAAGACTGCATATTGTTCTCAGAGGGAGGTGCAAGGCTRTGAGTTAAACTCTGCACTGGCAGTTGAGTTTGGCAAAACCTGAGGCTCTGATTTACAAGTATAAGCTCTTGGGACTTCTGCTTTGAAAAAACAGGCCCTGAAACATATTCACTAAGTAATTCCTACACTTCTGACATGCAGGAGAGGCTGTTGTGCATTACCCTGCAGGAGGATTTACTTGCTCAGTTGACCACCCAGTCTGCTATATACTAAGGGAGGAGGCAGCAACAAGAAAATTTCACTGCAGTGAGGGAGTACTGGACAAGAAAAATACTCATTTGATACTGCACCGGTCTGGGTATTCCCCTCTGCTTTTCAATAACACGGTTCCTATTTAAGCTTTGGATTGTCTTACTAAAGTTAAATTCATCCCCGCCTGCACAGTCAGCTCTCAAACCTGTCTACGGCACAAAGGGACAGGCTCATATGATTCTTAACTGGCTCTCCTTTTTCTGATAATGTTGTACTGGATGCCAAGTTTCCAGCTCTCCAAGGCAAGCCAGTGCACAAAACACCCTAAAATGAATGGAAACTTGAGAGTATGAATGCATGAGAAAAGCTGAAAATTTTCCCATGGCTTTTGTTACCTGGGAAAATTGTTATATTTTCTGTGTGAGTAGAGATCAGATATTTTAATTTGAAGTTAGACTCTTCTGGTGCAGCTTTGCGAATAGTAATGTAAGCAAAGCGTGAACTAATTAAATGCAATAGAATTGAGTCAAATAGAACTTGTTTCCTGGTTTGGTATTATTTAGGAAAGACAAGTAGTTTCTTGAGCTCTTCCTAAGCTTTTGCTGCTGTACTAACTTTCACCTTCCGTATTCTTTTTTCCTAGATGTAGGTTTCTCACTATGTTATCCAGACCTAGGTTATTAGGCTATTACATAAGAACTTTTCTAACCAATTAGATGAAGAGCAAGAACATAAAGAACTGCCAAATCATACTAAAGTTTATAAATTTCCCTGCTCATAATTAAGCACAACACCATCCTGGATGCTCACCAAGTGTCTAAGAAATAAATGATACTAAGAGAAGGTAGGTATGTTGTTAGAAATAAAGATGTAAAATAAAAGAATTTCTTATTTCAAGTATCTACCTTTAGTAAAGTAAATGGTGTCTCATGCATTACATTCATGTTTCTAATAGAGATTCTATTCTACAGCTGTGTGCTTAGTTATAGTCAAGTCATATTTAGGGTTATGGAATAGGCCATATAGGACAGATCTGGGACCAAATCTGAGTAACAGCTCTTTGCAGAATTAGGGCAACAGAAAAATTGGCATTTCTTCTGCTATGGTTTGTAGACATACGTCCTCAGTGAAATCCTGGTTTTTTTACAGAATTTGTGAATATGTCCTTGGAGGATATCAGGTACAATTCTGAATCACAAATCTTTCATGCCATTCTTAATGTATTTCCAACACCCTCTAAAAATTAGGAGAAGGGAGAAAAGATCAGAATCTACTTTGAAAAGATAATAGAAATGAAAGAATAAAATTCTAGTGATGCAATTCATTGGCTTCTTTGTGAGGAAGGACAGAAATTAGGCCATTATGTCAATTTACAAAATCAATTCACTGTCTGGGAAATTTTTTATTCTGACTTAAATGTGTCTTAGCAAGCTGAGATTGGTGTCACATTGTAGTAGGCCAGACTGTGTTCTTGGACAAGACCATATGACTACCCTTTCAGGTCAAAGGAAGTTAATTAAAATTCAAAATGAGAGTATGGTCCAAATACTTTCTGTATCTATTATTGCCTCTGTTTTTCTTGAGGTTATTCATCATTTTCTAATTCCACCTCTGCTAGTCTTGCTCACACAGAAAATTCCCATGGACTTGCATAGGAAATAGTACAGAATGAAGAATGCATATAACTTTAAATCGAAATAAATAAATTATTTAGTATTTTTTATCTCAGATGCTAGGGGGAGAATCAAATCAATTGCAAATTGAGAGTGACGGAACACTGGAACGGTTTGCCCAGAGAGGTTGTGGAGTCGCCTTCTCTGGAGATATTCAAGGCCTGCCTGGATGCAATCCTCTCTAACATGTTCTAGGTGACCCAGCTGAGCAGGGAGGTTGGACTAGATGATCTCTAGAGGTCCCCTCCAACCTTACTGATTCTATGCTTCTATGAAATATATGTGTTCAGACAGGTGGTAGAGTAGTTTCTGCAGACCTCCATAGCTGTAAGCTTTGTTTAGAGCCAATGGTATTTTCTCAAAATGATAATCAGATTTGATTTTTTTTGTTCTTTACGGGAATTAGTCTGTACTAATACCTATTATTTGAAGGTAAGTGGTCTCACCTTTAATAAAATGAATAGAAACAAGACTTATCTTAATTAATCCAAGTAATAAACATCCAGATCAAGTCATCTTGTTGACCTAGAACCAACCCAAAGTAGTGAACAGAGAACCCTTCTATTGATGTCTGATGTTGGATCTCACCTTTCATTACTAGTATGTAATTTAATAAATGGGAAGCTATTAATTTCTTCTCTGTGGGATTTGAGTAACTTCTTGCAAGGTAAACAGAACTTTGATTTCTAAAAGCTGCAAACTTTAAAGCAAGACATTATTAAGCAGCCCTATCCCTAATGAAAAAAGACTTTTCCAATATGCTATTGAAGTCACAGCACACAGCATTGCTTAGTAGAATAAATATTTTAATCATAATTGTTTCTGCACAGTACAGCTTATAGAATTGAAAAGGAAAACGTGGTAGTTGTACACATATTTGCACGACCTGATTGTTGTACAACACCTACCTCCTCAGAGTCATCCCATTTTTTTCCTTTACAAAGATATTTTTACTTTACTGAAATAATACACTCAGAAAAATAAATGGAGCTTTACATTTTTTGTGACTTCTCTAAGAAGCTTTGGAAAGTTTTAAAACACACATACAAGCCATCAGCACCTAGCCAACAATACTTTGCCAAATAAAGAACAAAAAGACTGACAAGAATACAGTTAGAATGTACAAAAAAGGATAGAAAAGGGACTCAGACTGAGAGATCAATCATAAGTTTGCAAGACACTAATCCACAGATGTAGTGTTTCCAGATTAAAAAATTTTGTTTTAGATTGCAGATTTTCAGTTTAATTGTCTTTTAACAAATGATTGGAAACACACTTCACACCTGCTGCAGCAACTTTCCAGCTCTTCAGCTCTGTTTTAAAATTTGTACCTGTATGCAGACTCCCACGCTCATGCCCTCATATACACAAGACCAATAYGCACAGACTTACATAGAAGAGGAGCATGTGTATTTGAAGGTCAAAAACCTGATATGATGGTACTACCTGGCCTGGGGATTTCATGCCAGGATACAAACTCAGAAGAAAAATGACATAGTATTTTCTCAGAATACTTATATAGGAACGTTTACACTCACCATTTTGTGAATTCTGTTTTTTCACTCTTTTTGTATTTCAGACCTATTTCATTTTTAAAAGTTTTTTGTATATTAAGATATAAGTTAAAACTATTCACAGAATATCTAGAAGTGTTGCACTTGCAGCTGGTGCCAGTGGCAAAATAGCATTGTTCCAAAAATAACAGTTCCCCATCCATGAGTTTCCTGCCCTACATTACTGGAGAAGTTAATCTTACTACCATTCAGATACAAAACAACACAGATTTAAGAACACATTGCTGTTCTTCAGGAGGCCTACTTAACTTCAGAGAAACACATTGCACARTTAAGGAGATGGATCAGCCAGATATTTCCTTTTTAATTAGATTGATATCTCACTTCGCAAGGGCCATCCTATTATGAGTAAATCAAATACAGCTTGTGGATTTAACTTGTACACTGGAAATCATGCGTATTTTCAAATGCATCTTTACAGGTTTTCAATACAAGCTTCTTATTTCTCAATCACATTTTTAAATGTGATTAAGAAAGAACACATAGCAGTGTTGGAGAACAACCAATATTTTATTCTGTACCAACTTTTCTAATTAGTGGGGCTATTACTAGTAACTCACCTGCAAAGACTATTGAGCATGGAAAAGGCAAGCCCACCATTCAGCACAAAATTTTCCTTTGACTTTGCATGGGGCAATCCTTTAAGGGCATTTCAATTCCTGCAGAGGTGTGGGGAAAAGGGTAGGCCCATGTTTTTAACACAGCTGCTACCTAATTCTGTTGTTCCCTTCAGTTTAAGGAGTGACTGAATAACCAATCTACTAGAACTTCTTAACTTATGTATCCTAAAACCAGCTGCTGTTCCTGCTCCAGGCATCTGCACTGATGTCTTGTTTCTCTCAGGTCATTCTGTTGCTTGTGTTAAAATTTGTGAACTTCCAGTTTACGGTAATTTCCTGTATTTTTAGCATAGGTAATCTTAGCASTTGAGCTAGTAAAGCCATCAGTTCCCTGGGGAGAACATTGCTTCAAGACTCTCTCATTTCCTTGTTTCTAACTTCCCATGAAAATCCCCCCCCCCTTTTTTTTTTTTTTAATCTAAGCCTTCTGTTCCTCTCTGATTACATTTTTGGTGCTTTTCCAATTCATTTCACTTTAATTTTCATTTGAATGACTGAAAGTGAATGGGACACTGATAACCCTTTAATGCTTATATTCAAACCTTACTAGGGTTAAATCTTATAATTTTATCATGAGTTTAAATTATTTGTGTTTCTTCCCAGTATCACAACTCTTGGTGTCATAGGATTACTGCAGAATACTATCTTTTATTTAAAACAAAGAATTATGGCTGCAGAGAAAACTTCAAAATGGGATCCACAGAGCAAATAAAAATATTTATTTCTTTGTAAGATAGTCCTCTAATTTTACAGCCTGGTTTCTGACTTTTGAATGCTTAGTTTTGGAAAGTCTCAATAAAAAGTGAAACAAAATATCAACGATGTTTCAATGTTCAGTTGCAGCTTTCAAGGTTGAAATAAGACTGAAATACTTGGTCCCGTAAACAAGGGACACATATATTTCAGGAACAGCAACCAAATACTGTGAATTCAATGAAAAAAAAACCACACACACACACACACACACTAGAGAAAAGGATAATCTTTTTTGTATTAAGACTAAGAATTTCCATTCTACTCTATCCTTGGAAAAGGCCCTTCAAGTTAGAGCTGAAGCATGGCTAACCTGTTTTGAAGGCATACAGCCCCTATGTGAATAAGAGTCAGGCACAGTATATTTCAGCATCATGTTGTGGCTAAAATAAGAAGGTATAAAGGCCTAAGAGGATCATCCTACATTAAAGATAAGAGTTTCGGAAATCAGTATGTGCAGGATGGTCTGAGCACTTGGGCAGGAAGGTACCTGACTAACTTGATATAAAAAGAAAAAAAATAAGGAAAAGAAAGTAAAACATTATCATTATTACTTTCCTGGAATATCATAAAGCAATTAAGTAGATACACATGAAGGGATGCAGAAGCTTTGCTGCCAAGGAGATGAATAAATGTGCCATGAGTTTTTGAGGAATAAAAGCTCTTGAGGCTGGCAGATTCTTCATTAGAGCTTCATCAAATGATTGAGAATCAGTGGAGTCCAATTAAAAGGAAGATTCTTCACTAAAGCGTAATAGAGACACCCTGGAGAGAAAGCCACTATCTCCCAGGACAAGTAGAATGCAGAAACATTTCCGCAGAAGCAGAGAATTTATCTATTAACTAATTAATTAATTTATGGAGATTGGGAAGGGACTCTTTGCAGTAGAAAAGCCAATTCTGGGACTCACTTTTCCTGATTCAGGTAGGCATTGGACCAGAGTTACTATAATTAGCCAATCTCAAAATTCTTCAAAAGGATATCCCTGTACAGTACTCACTTCTATAAAGTTTCTATGGGAAACACGCTCTCTACCATAAAGGAGTTGTAGAAGCAGCCCACTTGATCAATCTCCTCCCTCATTTATTCCCTAAGAAGAGGGAAAACCATCTGTAGACTCTTCAAGGCTTTGTTTTTTATATTCCCATAGATGATTTTAAATCATCCTGAACATTGGTGTCTTAAAGGCTTGACAAACCTGTAACTAAACTCATTCATCCTGATAAAGGGTCTTCATGCGTAATATTAGCTAATTAAAAACACACAGAAATCTACTCTGAAGTTATAAACTGAGTTAATACCAATTTTAACTCTTTTTCTTCTTTTTTTCTTCTTTTTTTCCTATAGAACTTGCTGTCTCCACCCACCCTGTTCTTAGCTTAGCCTACAGCTCTTTTTAGACAAAAAACCATACCTCCGGCGGTGTAGATGTCATTCTCTTATGATAAAGACACTATTGCATTCTTGATAAACCAAAGGCCTCTATCATTTCTCCTCAGATTCCTTGATAACTGTTTGTTATTTCTGGTCTCTTCTGAGAAAGTTCTACTTATACTGCAGAATACTACCTTTTATTTAAAACAAAGAATTATGGCTGCAGAGAAAACTTCAAAATGGGCCCTCTTCATAAAATGAACTTAACATAGAAAGAACTTTACCATAGTCAAATGTGCACTACAGATGTCCAGAGGATAACCACAGAATCGCAGAAAGACATAACAGTTGAGGTTAGAAGGCACCTCTGGAGATCGTTTAGTCTAATGCCCCCTGCTCATGTAAAGCACATTGCCCAGGAGTGTGTCTAGGCACATCTCCAAGGATGGATACTCCACAGCCTCTCTGGGCAACATGTTCTAGTGCTCTGTTACTCTCACAGGAAAGAAGTTTTTCCTCATGTTCAAGTTGAACCTCCTGTTTTTCAGTCCATGCCTATTGCCTCTCATCCTATCTCTGCACACCACTGAGAAGAGTCTCTTTACACTCTCCCTTCAGATAAGATCCCTTTCGAGTTTTCTCTTGTCCAGGCTAAAGAGGTCCTGCTCTCTGTCTTTCCTCATAAGAAAGATGCTCCATTCCCTTCACCATATGGCCCTTCACTATACTCACTCCAGCAGGTCCATGTTGTGTGTCCTGAAGAGCCCATCACTGGACACAGTACTCCATGTGCTGCCTCCTGAGACCTGAAGAGAGGGGAAGAATCCTCTCTCTCAACTGGCTGGCAATATTCATCCTCATGCTGAACAGGAATAGGATGCTATTGGCCTTCTTGGCCATAAGGGCACTTTGCTGGCTCATGGTCAACTTGTTGTCCACCAGGACTCCCACCCAGGTCCTGCTCTGCAAATTTTTTTTTCCAGTCCATTGGTTGTACTGATGGATGGGATTAAGGACAATAAGAAGGATTCCTTCAAATACATTGGTAGCAAGAGGACAACTAGGGAAAATGTGGGCTCGCTGCTGAATGGGACAGGGGCCCTGGTGACAAAGGATACAGAGAAGGCAAAGTTACTGAATGTCTTCTTTGCTTCAGTCTTCACTGCTAAGGGCAGCCCTTAGGAATATCAGAGCCTGGAGACGAGAGAGAAACTCACAAGAATAAGAGACTCTCCTTTGGTCAAGGAGGGGGAATTAGGTTAGAGACCATTTAGACAAACATGACACCCATACATCCATGAGCCCCAATGAGATGCACTCATGAGTACTGAAGGAGTTGGTGGATGTTATTGCTGAGCCACTCTCCTTTGTCTTTGAAATGTCATGGAGAACTGGAAAGGTGCCTGAAGACTAGAAGAAAGCCAATGTCACTCCAGTCTTCAGGAAGGGCAAGATGGAGGACCCAGGCAACTACAGGCCAGTTAGCCTCACCTCCATCCCTGGAAAAGTGATGGAACAGCTCATCCTGAATGTCATCTCCAAGTATGTGGAGGAAAAGAAGGTGATCATGAGTAGTAAGCATGGATTCACCAAGGAGAAATTGTGCTTAACCAACCAGCCTTCTCTGATGGCATGGGTAGATGAGGGGAGCACAGTGAATTTTGTCTACCTTGACTTCACAAAGGCTTTTGACACTGTCTCCCATAACATCCTCCTAAGCAAGCTCCGGAAATATAGATTAGACGAGTGGACAGTGAGGTGGATTGAGAACTGGCTAAAAGGCACAGCTCAGATGGTTGTCATCAGTGCCACAGAGTCTATCTGGGTGCTCAGTACTAAGTACGTCTTCATCAATGATGTGGATGGAGGGACAGAGTGCCTCCTCAGCAAGTTTGCTGATGCTACCAAGCTGGGAGGAGTGGCTGGGTGGTGCCATTCAGAGAGACCTGGAYAGGCTGGAGAGTTGGGTGGAGAGATGCCTGATGAGGTTCAACAAGGGCAAGTTTAGGGTCCTGCACCTAAGGAGGAATAACTCCATGCAGCAGTATATGCTGGGAGCTGACCAGCTGGAAAGCAGGTCTGCAGAGAAGGACCTGGGAGTCCTAGTGGACAACACTCTGAGCAAGCAATGTGCCCTTGTGGCCGGGAAGGCCAATGGTATCCTGGGGTGCCTTASGAAGAATGGCCTGGTGAAGCCTCATCTGGAGTACTGCATCCAGTTCTGGGCTCCCCAGTAAAAGAGAGACATGGAGAGAGTCCAACATGGGACTATAAAGATGATTAGAGGACTGGAGCATCTCTGTTATGAGGAATGGCTGTGAGAGATGGGCCTATTTAGCTTGGAGAAGAGAAGACTAGGAGGGAATCCAATCAATTTCTACAAATACCTTAAGGGAGGGTGTCAAGAGGTTGGGGGCAGACTCTTCYGAGTGGTGCCAAATGAAAGGTACCAGGAGGCTATGCATACTAACTGAACCACAGGAAGTTCCACCTAAACATGAGGAAAAAAATCTTTACCGTGAGAGTGACAGAGCACTGGAGCAGTTTGCCGAGAGGGATTGTGGAGTCTCCTTTTCTGGAGGTATTCAAAACCTGCTGGACATGACCCTATACAATGTGTTCTAGGTGACCCTGCTTGAGCAGGGATGATTGCACTAGATCTCCAGACGTCCCTTCCAACCTCAGTCATTCTGTTATTCTATGATTACTTCTCCCCACATTGCAATTCCCTGTGTTGAACTTCAGAGGTTACTCTCTGCCTCTCTCTCCAGTCTACTGAGGTCCCTCTGAATGGAAATGCCACTCTCTGAATTATCGGTCATGCCTCCCAGTTTTGTTTCATCATAGAACTTTCTAAGGGTTCATTTGGTCCTGTCTTCCAGGTTATTAATGAAGATGTTAATGAGTATTCACCCCAGTATTACCTCTGGGGGGGTCACTGCTAGTTATTGGACTCCAGCTGGACTTCATTCTGCTGATCACAAYCCTCTGAGACTGGCAGGTCAGCTGCTTTTAATCCACCTTACTGATCACTTGCTGAGCTCAAACTTAAACAGCTTGTCTATGAGGTTGTTATGGGAGACTGTAAAAAGCCTTGCTAAAGTCAAAGTAGACTATGTCTGCTGCTCTTTCTCATCCACCAAGCCAGTCATCTCATTGCAGAAGTCTACCAGGTTGCTCAGGTATGATTTCTTCTTTTTAAAATCCATGCTGACTATTTCCCAATAGCCTTTTTGTCCTTCATGAATCGGAAAATGGTAGTCAGTATCAGTTGCTCTGTCATCTTACCAGAGACTGGGAGGAGGCCTGGAGTTCTTGAGATCCTCTTTCCTTCCATGTTAGTAAGATAAAAGTGAAATTTGCTGCGTTCTAGTCTTCAGGACCCTCTCCTGATTACCATAGCCTTTGAAAGATATTTGAGAGTGGCTTTGCAATGASATTGGCTAGCTCACTCAGCATTTGTGGATGCATCCCATCAGAACCCATGGACTTGTGTTAGTCCGTTTTGTTCAAGTGTTCCCTAACCTGATCCTCCTCCACSAACAGAAAGTCTTCCTTTCTCCAGACTTTATTCCTTCTTCCTAGGACCTGGAATTTTTGAGGGCCAATCTTACCAGCAGACCTSAAGTAAGAAGGTATTTAGTATCTCCACTTTTTCAGTTTCCTTCATCACTAGAGCCCCTGCCACATTTAATAATGGACACAAATTTTCTGTAGCCTCCCTTTTGCTGCTGCTATATTTGTAGAAGCCTTTCTTCTTGTCCTTAACATCCCTTATAAGGTTTAAACCCAGGTGGGCTTTAGCTTTCCTAACTGCATCCTTACATTCTCACAGTGCCTCTGTTTCTCCTGGGTTAACTGTCTCAGCTTACACCTCTTGTGCACTTCCTCTTTATATCTGAGTTTTGTCAGGAGCTCCTCGTTCATCCATGAAGGCTTCCTGCTGGCCTTGCTTAATTTCTTCCTGGTTGGGAGAGACAATTCTGGAGCTGGAGGAGATTCTCAAATACCAGTCAGCTCTCTTGGACTCCTCTTCCCTCTAGGGCTGTAGCTCACGGAATTCTTCCAAGCAGGTCCTCGAACAGGCTGAAATCTCCTGAAGTCCTACTCTGTGATCCTACTTTTTGCCCTGCTCCATCCTTGCAGTATCTTGAACTCCACCATCTCATGGCTTTTGCAGCCAAAATTGTCCCCAGCTTTTACATTTCCAAACAGTTCTTTCTTGTTTGAAGTATGAGGCCCAACAGAGCACCTCATCTCATCAGTTCATTGATCTTCTGAGTTAGGAAGCTTATATACTGGTCTGGTGTTCTGGAATATGGAGTTTAATGCCAAGCTACAGTCACTGCTTCTCAATAGGTACATCACTTCAACTGTGTGTGTTGTTTCTGTTCCTTTTTCCATTGCTTAGGCTAGAAACTCCTTTGGGTAGGGGCTTGCTTTAGCCTCAGCCAACATATTCTTACTTTGAGCCTTCTAATAAGGATAACAAACACTCCTCTCCACATATTTCTGTGAATAATAAGATATTTGCAAACAGTGAGCAAAATGTGGCAATAGCAGTTGTTAATCATGAGTGATTGCTGGCTGGGGATGCAGTAAATTTAATCCTCTATCTAGATGCTAAAAAGAAAAGTAGTTCATATTTGTAATCTTACAGGCTGTACTCTGGAAAGCCAATACCCTGAAATTGACAGGAGGGTCATGACAAACATGTAAGTTCAAAAGAATTCCCAAGGCTGTTGCCAAGAGGGCAAGTACAATTGTATTATAACTGTGGTTCTAGCCATACCAATCAGGGTTGGAAGAGTGTATGAACAGTGACTGATGTTCAATTCAATGTCCCTTCAGAAGGAATGCAGATAGGCTAGAAGGACTTTGGAGTTCCGTTCTGCAAGAACAGTTACTGTCTTAACATGAGAGACAGAAAGAGCTCAGTTCCTGCTGTTTTTTGAATTAAAAATTAAAAAAATCATTTGTTTTTCAAAAATAACCATGGGGTGGGTGTTTTTTTTTTTTTTTTTTTTTTTTTGATTGATTGGTTTGTTTGTGGTTTTTTTGCTTTTCAAATAAAAATTTGCTAGTGTAGAAAGAAAGCACAGAAGTTTCTTATAACAGACAGATATTACATCTAACAGGAAAAACTTACTGAGACCTAATTCATAGAACACACAAGGTGCACATCTGCAAGTATTTTGGACATTTTCAATAGTGATGTGGTAGACGTTCTGTCCCTTGCAATTTTAGCGATGACTAGAATCAACAGATCCTGGTAATGACATCAGCTCTCTTGGACTCCTTTTCCCTCTAGGGCTGTAGCTCACGGAATTCTTCCAAGCAGGTCCTCGAACAGGCTGAAATCTGCCCTCCTGAAGTCCTGCTCTGTGATCCTACTTCTTGCCCTGCTCCATCCTCGCAGTATCTTGAACTCCACCATCTCATGGCTTTGCATGGCGCATGTCTTCTTGCGTCAAAATCTTCAAGTCCCGTCTTAAGCTCCTCCAGCCAGAACAACCCAGAGTGTAAACACAGGTAGTGAGGGTGAGAGATCCTCAGTGCAAGAAAACAAAACAAAATGTATAACTAGCATCTACCAGCATAGCTACTCAGGATCATGCAGTAGATAACAGAATCTGGAGCAGTGAGTTGTTCTGTATGGTGCATGTGAGAGTACAACTTGCTTCAGATAACAGGAACACACCAGTTCCAGCTGACAGATGAAAAACAAGAGATTTTTGGAGTTACTGTTGCACCAAGAACAAGCTATAGAACATATATTCTCCTGAGTATGTCTATAAACTCCAGGTTGTTTTGTAGGCTCCTGTATCTGACTGAATATGTGTAAATATTTGGAGGAATACACCTTGCTATTGATCCCTGATGTTAAAAAATACAACATATTGGCTAGTTTTCCTTGAAATTATTCATTAATTCATGAATCCATTTTCTAATCTATAAAAATTCAAATTAGAAACAAAGGCTGTGCCTGGATATAGACTTCATGCTTGAAAAAATAACGCAGATTCAAATCAACTAAAACCAAATAACTCTTAAATAAAATGAGGTTTAAGAATATCCAAATACATTCCATCAGTTATGCAAGTAGACATATTCTCTCACTGTACTAAAACTTCCTCAGACACATTTTAACTTTAGGGTAGCTTTTGATGGTGGTTTTCATAAAACTGGTTTTTTACAAAAACATGAAATAAAAGCATAATGAGAAAGTATCAAAATAAATATGAGAAAAGACCTATACCTTAATATTGAAATATGTGGCAAACTGAGTCCTGCTCCATCAAGAGTGTTGTATTGAGATGCAGCATGGAAATGAATAATTCGCGTATATCTTCTCTTTTCTTGCCTTATTATTTCCTTTCCCCAGTGGGTGTTCCACTGTTAGGTTTAGTTTATTTCCTCTAGTCTCTATGGTCTCTAATTCCTCTTTTCCTCTGCTGTTTATTTCTTTGGTTTGTTCTGTTGTAGAGTGTCAATTTTTCTTAGTGGTGCAATGTCTGGTTACAAATCCTCTAAAAAGAGACCTGCCCCAAAAGGCCAGAAGTGACCCCCAGCGGCATTAGTTGTGATCATGTGACAACAGCCCCAAACATGAAGGCAGGTCCTGAGCCCAGATCCGTTTTCAGAGTCTTTCTTTCTTTGGCTATTGTGGCCAGCATGAATACATGCGCCTTGCTAGGAGGACATGGGGACACATGTAAAKGGCATGATCTGAGAACTATTTCTAGGAAGTGTGTGCTCTGAATGAAGAACATTCAMTGTTTGAAAACAATTATATTCTCTTTAAAAGCTTTTGCCTGAACCTTCACAACCTATTTTCATTTACTTTTTTCTATCTCGCTCCTATTTCTTGTTCCTTCTCTTTTCTCCCTTCCCCTCTCTCCCTTCTCCAGTAGCTGTCTGCAGAAAATGAAAGGTGAATAAGAGAAAGAAAACAATAGGAAAACAGAACATTCATTCTCTGCCTCGAAATAGAAAATATACTGAGTTTTTTGGCCCTTGACGAAAGTTTTGGGTTTTTACTATCCAAAAGCCTATTTTAAATAATGTATATTTAAAGAAAAAATACCTTAAGAAACAACTCCTTGTTGTTTCTGTGGAAAATCTTCAGCCAATTTTCTGCACAATGGCAACTCTCTGATTTTGTCATTTGCCAAGCCTTCAGATGTAAGTCTGAATGATAATTTCTGACTGAGATTTTGAAGTGAGACTCATTTTGTATAGTAYTCAGAATCATAACAGTGTCAAAATATGAGTTTCTTTATGGTGCAGCTAATTCTAAAGATTTAATTCTGATTTCAATCACAAGAAGATCAAAGCAGATGAAAGATGGGACTATAAAAACTTTTCTTAACTAGGTGACAATCTTTGAAAACAATTTTTAGAATATCAAAGACAAACATTGTCCCATCAAAATTTAGTTAACACCTGCAAATACAGTGCAGGCTTCATTCTGGTGTGGGTTTGTTTGCTTGTTTATTTGCTTGTTTTGTATTATCAGGTTTAAACCAGCCAGATAATCACTGGGATACCATTAGGAGCATGCTACTTTTACTTGAATTTAATTGAAGTTAGAATCAGACTTCGAGTAGTTTGGCAATTCGGCCTTTTTTGAGTCACTCTATATTCTCTGATGCAGAACTACTTCAACTGCAAAGAAATGGTGGATGTAAAGATATGCATGTTCTGAAAGGTACCAGAATTTGGATTCTGATGATGGATTGTCAAGAAAGATTAGTATCAGAACTGTACAAATAACTTCGTGGTACAAGAGACCCCAGGAAGTTAGATGTGACAGATGTAATAGCAGAGTTTTGTTCTTGAAGCTGTGTTCTCTCCTCCTGTTGAGCTTCAGAGGCTTCACTGGCTTCAGAGGAAGGCTTACATTTGGTTCAGATCTGATTAAATAAGAATCTTGACACCAGAGAACCAGAACCTAAATAACTGAACTTTTCAAGTGTTACAACATGACAAAACCCAGGAGAATTTGATGTAGAGAGATCTCTGCCAAAGAACATCTAAAAAATGTTACTTCTTTCTCAACATTACCAGTTTGAAAAGTTGCATTTTTTAAAAACCAATTTGGTAGAAAACATTTGTTTCATTGTTTTTTCCCCTGCATGCTTCTTTAGATGTTTGTCTTCGATTACATCAGCCGACTGGGGAAGGTTAAGCAGTATTGTCCTGTTTTGTATATCAGAGACCAGCAAGCAGCACAGAAAGAAATATGCCCTACTCTTACGTAACTTTGCAACTGTTTTTTTAATGTAAATTTTATGCATGCTATTTATTTTACAAAAATGTTACAAGGATGCTGTCTATGCGACAGAAAAAAACAAGGCAAGATGACATTTTCAGCTATATACATACTGCCTTTGTAGTATTCTAATTCAAAGTTATCTATGACAATTCTATTCTGTAACCATGTGCTAGGGTGCACATTGCCATCTGCCCTACATTAGGGGGATATATCATTGTGCTACATCTGGAGAAAGGCAAGCAGCAGGACTTAGGCATGTGTGTGGAGAAGAAAAGCCAGAGACAGACACCAAGAGTCAATTTCCAGACACAGCCCAAATCTGTGACCTGAAAAAGAACTTTGAGTTGATTGAAAGGCCCATAAGGATGAGAGTGAAGATAGTGCTTCTATTGCTTTTTCTTTCCAGTCTTTAGGGAAGAAGTTCTTATAGACTATTTTGAAACACAATAAAATGCATTAGACATCAGCAAGACGTGACCCAGTCACTAGCATCTCTACATTCTTCAACACCTCCATATGACTCGAGATTTTTAGCTAGTATTTTTTATCTTTTCTTTTAAGGCTTAACTGATTTATAACTCAACAGTCTCTAAGTTACCTTTTTTTCCACAGTGATTTAATGAACACTGAAGAACAGCTTCCCCTCTTTTCTCGGACTGAATGGTAGTTTCCTGCCCTTACTGCTGGAGGCAGGAAAGCCAGAATGCTCTACTTTCCTCAGACTACATGTTTCTCTGCCCATGTTTCTGTCATATGCATATTTTTACTGAGGAAAAGATAAGTATTTTTATGCGTAAAGAAATACGGATGTATGCAGGTGCAGCACTGGGCTGTGTTCTGTGGGTTCTCAGCAACACAACTGAAATGCACAAATGTCAAAGCAAGGAGGTCTCAGTTTAAAAGGTTTTGGTACCAGTTTGAAGGGACTGTAACTCTATGTTCCCCAGGAGTAGCACAACCTCTAGGTTGTATAGAATCTTGCCTCTTGCTTTGTACTACTTTTCTTCTTTTATCATTTTTCCGCAGCTGTTCTTCTTTTCATTGGAAAGGTATTCTCTGTGTACAGTGCTCTGCAATCAGTGTATTGCTGCTGATACGAAAATAAGGAGCATATCTGGCTGTGCTGGAAACCAAACTCAGCCACAAGCAATGGGACAGGAGAACAGTGTAGGGTGTTTGGGAAGAGCTCTGAAGCAGCATGGTGTTTTCCTCATTCAGCATCTTGGGAAATAAAATTGGTACATGACTAGAACCTCTTACATATATTGTTCTCTCCCCAGAATGTCCATGACTTACAGAAGACATCTGTGGGATGCTGACCTTTCCAAAGGTCTGGTTGATTTGAAATCCCAAAGGATCACAGTTTGTATTTAAGTCATGCAAATTCTTGCCTTCACAAGAAAAAGATTATACAGTTCTTAGCCCACATTTCCTCATTGAAGGTGTTTCTGAAGTAGTTTAGCTTTTCTTGCCCAGGCCTCTGTATTTCATACATCTTCACTGACCTTGGTTAGTTTCAGTGAAGACCCAGTCAGTCTTTAACTTTTTGTGCTAATTAGAACAAAAAGGTTGCTTCCACCAGAATTTTAGCTTGGGTTAGCCAGCTCAAGCTAGCTCTGTCCCTTCCCCAGAATGATGAGAAAGCTCAGGGGCAGGTCTATAGCATGCTAGGTGTTATGTAGTCCTAAGAAGCCTGACATTGAGTTAGGTGTGAAAAATGTTATCTAAGATCTTTGGAAAACATGGATCCAACCATAACCACCAACTACTTCAAGAACTCAGTTGTGAATGATGGTTTGTGGAAAGAAAATTTCAGCTTCCACTGCTTTTTTTCCCTTCAGAAATGATTCAGGTTTCATTCTGACTGTGATACACTTCTCAGTTGGCTGGTGGCTTTAAACAGAGGAAGCCAGCCAAGCTTCTTGTGTTGCTAATGTTTAAGCCAGCCACAAGAGAGAGAGATTTGACTTTATAAATCACTGCTTAGCAGCAATGAACAATGTAAAGTGGCACCTACCTGCCAAAGGCATCTCAATTTGAGTTGCGTTTTGTTGACTACCCTGTCTCTATAACTCTTCCCTTGCCCCATCCTTCATAATTCATTGTGTGGTTATTGCTTTCTTATTTAGAGCTTGAGCCAAAGAGTCCTGGTGTCACTGAGTCCCTGCAGAATGCACTGAAAACTGAAATTCATGCTCAGTGTTGTGGAGTATCCTCGGTGAACAGTTGTCCTGCTGTGAGTGTCCAGGGCTGTATACAACTGTTCTCATCAGAAGGAAGGAATTAAATGTGAATTGTGAAGTGGATCTTTACCATATTTCCCCAAGAYGGATTTCTTTCCTCACAAGTTGTCAGTACATGTGGAGCAGTGGGAGGAAGCCTGGCAGAGGAAGGGCTGCTGCCCAGCATTTGGTGAGTCCTATTGGCATCTTGTCTGGAAACATGGCCAGGCCAACTGTGCTGCAAAGGTCTCCTCTGAGCAGGGAGAGGGCAGATCAAGGTTGCAAAAGAAAGGGAAATGACCCACAGGGTATGACACTGTGCAAGAGATTCGTGTGCCAAAGCAAAGAGCTATTACAGATACAAAAAGATCTGGAAGGCAAGACCAAGACTCGTTGGAGTCCTACATGCTTCCAAGGCAGTAGCAAAAATTTGCCAAAGGCAAAAAGAAACTCCTTAGACACTTACATTTATGCATCTAAATTTCTTGCAGGAGGAGACTGAGGCAACAGAAAAAACTTCTCAAATGGAAGTGCTATAGAAGTGGAAGAGAGGCATGTGAAACCAAGGGAGAAAAAAAAAAAAAGAAAAAGAAAAAAAGGCCTGTGATTATCAGAGAAGCCAAGAGTCCTGAAAGATGCTTAGGAGACCTGGGAAATTCCCTATAGATGTGAAACTGCTGGGCATGAAGTGATAGCAATAAAGTACCAGCTTAGCTAGTTCATGGTTAATCCCTTTTTTCTAGCAGCAATAATATGCATACTTCATGGCAAACAGACTGCAAGATATGCTGAGGACACTTGGCATACCATATAACAGATGTATTTGGGCTATCAAGTAATAGAAATATTCAAACTTATTGGTAATCATTGTTGTAAGTGATAAAGACAGCAAAGATATTAAGTGTGGCCCCCAAGAATGGCATGACACAAGAAAATCCTTTGAAATTTCATCCTGCTCCAACTTGGCACATGAGAACATACTGCTCTGAAACAAAAATAGCACAACAGAAAGGATCTGAAGTCGACAGACAACAAAACAACTCATTTAAGGCATGTTTTCTCTCAGTCTTTTTTATTTTTAATTTCCCCTGAATATTAAACATTTTGCTTAATGAGAGCAGGCTGGCCAAGAGACACTGTCCCTGAGAGAGAGGACTGGCAGAGGCAGCCCTTCAGAGGTGACAGTAATATATTGCTGGGGTTTGAAGCCCAAGGTGGAGCGGGATCAAAGAACAAATGAGAGAAACATGCTGTTCCTCAGGAAGTGATGGCTTGAAGGCTTACATGACATGCCCTTCAGGAAATCACAAGGAYCTAGAAGTGCAGCAGCTCAAGGAAAGTGTGACAAATGGCTCCAACTGGAATCTATTACCACAGGATACAGGGGTAAATGAGGTGGTTGTTTTAATATTGCAGAAATAACCCAGCATTGTCTCTTTCCGGCTCTGCCAAAAATGATGCCTCAGACTTCATGACAGCTCTCTCTCCTCCTCTCAGGAGTGGAAAGAACACTTCAAAATTCTTCCGTGGGTTCATCACCACCCAAAACCTGATTTTTATTTTCTCTAAATGATAATAAGATCATTTATTTTAATAGATGTTTTAGCTGGCCTTAAATAATTCCTCTGTTTTAAGTTGAGAAAATTGTAAAGGAAATAAGATAGATTATTGCTCTATTATACACCCCAAATGTCCAAATAAAAGAAAAGGATTGTTATGATTTGCACTCATTTTGGACTCATTAGCAAAACAGACTCAGTGCTCGCAGTTGGCCCAGAGCTCCAAGTCGGTGATTCAGAGCAATCAAAGAATTGATCACTTTTTTCCCTAGAACTGATCAATCAAATACATGAGCTTGTAGATGCATTTTTCTCATTAAGAGGAAGACAACATGTGCTTTTTTTTTTGGAAAGTCTATTATTAAAACAGCAAGGAGAACAGCAAATTTCTATTACTATGAGTAAAATATACTGGTTAATGTAGGTCACAAAAACCTTCAATTCTTTTCTTAATTAGTTTGCTATTCCCAGTTTTAATGAGACCAGGCTTCAGCCCTAGGAACTTTGAAGAAGAGCAAAATAACACTCACCTGCCCATTTTTTACTGTGCTGAGCCACAGCACACACTTTAAACCTCCAAGCAGCTTCACAAACAGAGTGATTTTAAGTTGATACTGTTTCTTTAAATACGTTTCAATATCATCTGTTCAGAATTAAGTGAAAGTTTGGGTAAAATATCTGGAGGTCACCACCTGAATTAAACAATGTTTATATACATATATCCTTCTTACTTCTACACTTTTGTATTCTGGCCTTGTTACTACTTCTGCTTCTTTCTGCTAAAATAATCTGAGCTCCTCCCCGATTTGTGCAAAAGGACAAGTTCCCTATTCCCGTGTTGCTGTAGTACTTACCCAGGCTTGTAGGCAATAGCTTGCACATGAAGCTAAAAGGTCCTGCTACACTAAAAAATAGTTACCTTGCCATCCTATTGTTTACAGAGATAGAGGACAATGGAGGGGCATTTAGTAAGCCCAAGAGAAAAGGAGATGACAATACTACCTGTCTCCCATTGCCCTCTGGAATCCCCAGGGAACATCCTCTATGTCCTATCTTCAGGGCAGATCTGAGGGGAGAGCTGGAATCCGCTGAAAAACTTACCATCAGTTTGCTATGTAGGACCAAACTGACTGCAAGCATAATGGCATTCACTTGSTTGCAGCCTGACTGGTGCTCTGAAATATTTCAAAAACCCAGAGAATGGAATGCAGAGATGATGTCTGAAGGATGATGTTTGAAAACACAGCAACGCATGGCAAAAATTAGCCATGAGCCAGCAATGTGCCCTTGTGACCAAGAAAGCCAAYGGTATCCTGGGATGCATTAGGAAGAGTGTTGCCAGCAGGTCAAGGGAGGTGATCCTGCCCCTCTACTCAGCCCTGGGGAGGCCTCATCTCGAGTACTGTGTCCAGTTCTGGGCTCCCCACTACAAGAGAGACATGGAGCTACTGGGGAGAGTCCAGCGTAGGGCTACGAAGAAGATCAGAGGCCTGGAGCATCTGCCCTATGAGGAACGGCTGCGAGAGTTGGGCCTCTTAAGCCTGGTGAAGAGAAGACTGAAGGGGGATCTTATCAATGTGTGTAAGTACCTGAAGGGAAGGTGTCAAGGGGACAGGAACAAACTCTTTTCAGTTATCCTATAGGACAATAGGCAACGGGCACAAACCGACCCACAGGAAGTTCTGCCTGAATGTGAGGGGGAATTTCTTCACTGTGAGAGTGGCAGAGCACTGGAACAGCTTKCCCAGAGAGGTTGTGGAGTCTCCTTCTCTGGAGATCTTCAAGGCCCGCCTGCATGCAACCCTGTCTAACATGCTCTAGGTGAACCTGCTTGAGTGGGGAGGTTGGACTAGATGATCTCCAGAGGTCCATTCCAACCTTACTGATTCTATGATTCTATGATCCTACAGGCTGAGCGTGTAGGCAGTCTAGGGGAAATAAGTGGGTGTAGCCTGGGGTGRCTGCAGACTGGCAACAGAACTGCAAAGTTAAGCTGCCGTGTAATGACACTGAAAGCTGAATATTATATCAATTGGTGGTTTCTGTGTTTGGTAGAATCTGACTTCATGCTTAATCTTTTTCAGTTAATTGATTCCATTTTAAAAAACTTTACTGTGTGGGGCTTATATCTTCTAAGTATTACACCAGATTTACAGAGATCCTTCTGGTCAGTGGAGCTTTCTCTTTTTAGTAGAGCATTTCCTCTCCTACTTGCTCAAGTATTTATCATAATACTGCTAGAGAAAATTTGCATTCTTTTTTAATATTCTCAGCTATACAACTTTTTAGCCTCAAAATAGTTTAGTTCAAAGATAAAAGTTTTACAAAATCCTATTTGTGAAGCAGTAGTGCTTGAAATGGCTTTTTACAATGTTAATCACTGACTGTGTGCAGCACTATTTTTTTTCTGTCAATCATCACAGTTTTCTTTGTAAAACAGGGCTCTGCCCACGAAGTAAATTAATCAGTTTAACGTAATACAGTTTTTGGCTTTAACTTTTTTACTCAAAAAGTTAAAAATGATTTGCTTATATAGCTAAATCTTTGTATGGACACACTCAGATTGATTTAAACCTGGCTACACTGGTCTAACTTCCATATGCCTGCTTTCCAAAGAAAACATAAGCAAAATAAAGCAGGCTTAAACAGAAAACTTTCCACAGCATTTTGCATCTATTCAATTAAATTAATTCAAGTATCACTGAAGGAAATCCTGTTCCCATTGGATTCAAATTCCCARAATTGGTTGGCTACAATGGACCAATATTTTATCCTTGTCTTTATTTAAACAAGTGCATCTTGGATATATATGCTCAAAACTAGTGTTACACTTCCCTAGATGATGCTTATGAACTAATTTGTGTTGGACAAGTTCATGGCATCTTCACTGCCTAACTTCCAAATGACACCCATTTCCAGAATCTAATCCTTGAGTCAGAAAACCACTGACAAAAGGAGCAGCCATAGCAGGAGCATCTCGCCAAGCCTGCTTTCCTGTTTTGTCTTCCCAATTTTCACTCCTGCTGTACTGAAATCAATGCTACTTTTGMCATTATTTTCAGTATCAGAGGAGAGACTTCTCATTTTTTAATAGCTCTTTACTATTGCACAATTATTCAATTGTTCAATTTTCCTATAAATGTTGTGATCTTTTTCCAACTGAGAAATCATGATTACAGAAATGTGAAACTAAAAAGGGAACACTTGTATTTTGGAGGAAAAGTTATTAGTTTTTAAATAAAAATTCCAAATGTATATATTTTTTTCTACTCATATTCCAAACTTATTTTTACTGTTAGGCTTCCTCATGCAAAAGTAAAAGGAATTTCCATGACAGACATAATATTTTTCTTCTCAAAATCAACCTTTTTCGCTACAAGAAAATTATTCTTGGGCCAGCCCTAAATCTCCCCACACCTCACATTACAGCAATGAGTTACCACTCATTCCACCAAAGTCTGTTCTACTTTCTCCTGCTCAAATTAATGTAATCATGCCATTAAAATTTAACTTAGGTGCCTGGTAGCCAAATATGCAGATTAGCCTAAGCTGTCATGTATAACTATTCAACCAAACTGCTGAGTGTCCCTGAATTTGTCTTGACTCAGAGAGGCATATGTGTATTTATTGGTGCTATGGTAATTCAATAAAAAAAAATGTTATGGCATTCAATAAAAAAAAAAACTTGCCAGTAAATTTCAGAAGGATTTCTCTGTCCTCCTGGGCACTAGCTAGGAAATGTGGGAAGGTACTGGACACTGGTCAGTACCACACTATTATTGTGTGCCCTTTTTGCCTCAGTAAAGTCTTACTTAGGAATCATATGATAAGGTCACCCTCCTGAGTGAGATGATCTTCAGGGAAAAATTAAAAGCATCACTTATGTTGGAGTTCTGGTTGTCTCTGTGATGAAGACAATGTCTGAACAGAAATGGAAAACAAAGCTGTGTCCTGACCCAGTAAAATCAATAGATACTTCACACTGAGTTTAAAGAACCCAGGATTTAACCCTTGAGTTGCCTGATTTGAATTAAAATCAGATGCCACTGCCTTGACATTTCACTCAAAGACAGGCAAGTACTTTAGGAGCTCTGAGGTAGTGAAGAGATCTGACAACACACTGAAGAGGGCTGGGCTGCTGCTGCCTCTCATGTCAGGATCCCATTGAAGTCAGATGTGTTGCAACACTCATCAGTGCTGATTTAGCTTCTGTATTTTTATGAATATCAGGTTAATTTGTTTCTTCTTCCTGTCTTGTGGTTCTGGCAGGTGTCATGATCTTTCATCTGCATCATGTTCCTCTTATAAAAAAGAAATGAGGCTTGACTGAAAAGAATCAGACCATTAATTGTAGAATGACCCTATACATCTCCTAYGCCTGAAGCTGACACCTTCACTAACATGCTTTAGCACCTCATTAATAAATGCATGAGTAGTCCAATAGACAGGTAATACAGCTACTTACATAACTGAAACTTGAAGGAATTTGATAGATTTTATTCAATATGTGACATATACTTAGATCATATAGCAATGGGAGGTTGGTCATTGAGCTATAACATGTTGTCCTCTTCATTGATTGAGAGGATCTCCTTAATGCAGCATTTTCATAGTTGGAGTCTGTAAAATTACAGTACAGGGATGTAATTTCCTTCATCTAATCAGGTCAAGGGCTGTAGGATGTGACTAATGTTAGGGGTAATAGGACTGGCTGAGCATTAACCAGGTTAGGGGATTCTCTGCATCCCTAAACGCTACCTAGGTCACCCTACTCCAATGAGGGAGAAAATTGGTGAGAATCATAGGATTTTTCACTAATGTAAGATTCTAAGTCCAGGCTTTCCTATTTCAGCACCGCCCACTCCGATTATCCTTTAGTTCGTTACTTTTCCAACATTTTCTTTTTCAAATGCCTTTCTCAGAGGATTTTTCTTCTTTTAGAGTTATGATCCTGAAAAGAAAGGTTGGGGTTGTAACAGCAGGTATGTAACTATGGTGACACATATATGTCCTGAATTAAGCCTGTCCATTAGTGAACTTTAGTACACTCCAGAAAGCCACAAGTCACATGGGCAGAAGAAACGTAAGATGTGAACAGGAAAACAAGAGACAAAGCTTCTGAAAAGGAGACTTCAAACTACAGATGGCAAATACCAGCCATAGCATAACTGCACAGCATTACACTATTACTAAGTCCTAGTTTCAAGATACCAAGCAGAAGACCTGCAGACCAGAACTATATCTGCAAGTGTAAAGCATGACTAGGCAACAGAGAACTGAGCTGTCCTTGCTTTCTTGTTGGCCACTTTGATTCTTCCTGGGTTTCTGTTGAGTACGTTCTCCCATCACATTGCAACTGGCTTGTTTATTCTGGCAATTGCTCATAACTGCCACTAGGACTCTCCAGTCTGAGATAGTAATTCCTGCCAAACCTTCGTAAGCAATCTTTCATGGGACTCCTTTTCCATTTGCTGTACCACCTTCAGATTTCTAGTCACCCATTTAGAGCAGAAGTATGATTCAAGCCACCCATTTAGTCTGATGTAGATGATCTCATCTAATTCTTATTAGCAGAGCAGATGTCAGCTCTTGAAATAGTTCCTTTGAATGCTAGTTAAGACCCTGGGAAGTAATAGTCGCCACTTCTTTGCAATTCAGTTGACTGACTTCTACATCTATCTCAGGATATGTTGATTTGCCTCCAAGAAATGGCTTTATCCTCATAGGCAACTTGCCTGGTGGGGGTCACTAATTATGAATAACTTAATTTTGGCTCTCTAGGATGATTTATTTGCTATCCAAGCAAACRGACCTTGCTGAGAACCATATTGTGGGACCACACATTAAGACAAAACTGATCCTTTGAACTAAGTAAGTTGGTGGGCTTGGCCTCATGTCTGTTATTCAGCTCACTAAGGGGGACAGAAGCAGTAAGTGAAATGTGTTACTGTATTCCCTCTGCTTTGGCTGAATAGTTCTGTGTCATTAGAAAGTGAAAAGGATAAGACTCATTTAACACAGTGAAGCCTACAGAAGTTCAGAGCCTTGCTTTTACTACTTAGAGGAGCCACAGAAGGTAAATGAATACACCTGGACATCTGAGAAAGTATAGTTTTAGAGAATGTCACCTGTTCTATGCCTGAGAATGTGAGTACCAAGAAGGGGAAGTGACACTTAGAACCTTTACACATCTCTCATAAGATAGTGCTGGGAAAGAGCACTCTGAGCATACCTAGCTGAGTAAAAGTATCACACAAAGGTTGCTGCCATTCCTGCCAGAAACTCAGAATCACAGATGGGGTTTCAGAACACTCTCATCTACTAGTACTGGTTAAATTGCAAGGATATTCAGCTGGCTAGAGACAGAAGTCATCCACTCTCTTCTCCTCTGTTGTAGATCTCTGCCTCTAATTCAAGAAAATGTGTAAGTTCATGCTTTTATGTCACTTCCAATTATTAAGATTATTTATACAAAGTCTGGATGTCACATTCAGTCATGATATAATTAGATGGAAAGCTAGTTTGATACAACATACTTGAAGTTTGTCTTGGTTCACATCTTGAAATTTCAATTATAATTTTCACTTGGAGTCACCATAATCAAAGTTCCCTCTACAACAACTGTTTGCAATGCCAAAGTGTGTGAAAACATAGCCATTCAGAGGTGGTGATGTTCAACCCCTGAGATGTACACAGCTCCTAGTGGCAATAAGAAATCAGACTATCCAGTAGATTAATAAACAGACATAGCTCTATTTTGGGTAAGCTGTTTAAAAGAATCAGCAYTGACTAATACCATGGATAACAAAAGAGCCACATGTTACTGTGGTGTAACAATTTGATGGGATGACTGCTTTCTTTTTCCTTAGGAGATGACCACTTCATAGACCAGAACATAAAGTGTGCATGAAGTATATAAGAAAGAAATGTATATGTATAAATAAGGAACGAAGTATATCTTGGTTCTAAGAACAACGACTACCTTTCGTTAGCAGAGATAAAAGACAAGTTGCAGCCACTAGCCTAGAAAATATGTTTATTAAGCTGAAGTCTGATCCCTTTTACATCACTTAAATAATATCTTGTTATTCTTTTGCAAGAAAGGGAGAAAGTATGGAATTCAAGTATTGAATTAAAGGAAAAGAAACCAGCACAGACTTTCCCATGTGTCATGAGGTGGTTAGGGGACAAGGACTAGAGGGTAAAGCCCAGGTGGTGTAAGATGAAGAATTCCTCATGGGAGCAGTTTGAACAGGGCAGAAGGAGGGAGTAGGCATCTATGCCTCTCTGTTGAGARACAGTTATCAGGAAATGTTTATCTCAGAATTCTCTGTTTTGAATGTATTACAGCTGAACTTTATTTGATAGGAAGTGGAACCCTCTAAGAGTCCTCATGCCAATGATCTAATGCTTTACCCAAATACTCATTTTGTTCTGAGCAGTCTCCACACTGAGGTTAGGAAGATATTCTATACTGAATATGGCTTCACCATTCCTTGCAATTTAGCAAACAAAAGGAAGATCTTTTCTTTTTAAAATTTTTAAAGTATGTGATATAGTGTGTATTTATAAATTCTATTGCCTCATGTTGGAAGGGAATAGGAGAAAACTTCCAATAGATTGTTGATATCAAGATTATATAGACTTTGTTTTAGGCTGCAGGTACCCCAAAAAGTTAAAGGTGAGAGGCATGTGTAGATACTAGGTGATGTTTTTATTGTACCCACCTATCCTGCATTCCTCTGAGGTGGGTTTGTGTTCTGACATTAACTATACAATTGAGGATCAGCTAAAGTGATTTGCTCCAAGTCACAGAGGGAGTTTATTGCAGACAGACTGAAATCCAAAGAAGGCCATATGGCAAAGAGAAAATGTCACAGAACAAACACCTTCTTCTATTATTTAATAAAGAACTTGATTAGAAGAATCATTACCAAAAAGGCCACTTTGAATCAGTTTGTGTCATCACAGCTTTTATCTTCTGCTTTTCTGCTGTCCAGATGCAGATGTAAACCACAGCCCACCTCCTCACTGTCCTGACTGTCACAAAGTTAAGATGTTCACTCCAGACAGCTAATGGTCGGCAGACACACAACTTCCAGGTTTAGTTGCAAACCTTAGCCCATATTTATGACACTATATTCCTTAGTTTATTACTGAAGAATCTGCTTCACTAGCAGTCACAAATAATTCACACAAGGGCTGCTTCCTAATAGCCACCCTGTTACTTTCAGTGCTTACCTAGGAAGGCATTCCACTGGTTGAATTGTGCCTTCTCCTCCTGCTCTTCTAGGGAGTGTATAGGACACCTCAGAAAGGCCAGCAGGAAAATTAGGTAAACGTTTACCCAGAAACTTTGTCATTTCTCATGACAGAGCTTTCAATAGCCAAAGAGCTCACCCTATGCTGGGTAAGAGTAAGAACCTGCCCCAAGGAACTCACAGTGCACATGGAAGAAACTGAAGAACAGAAATAGAAATACACAGAGATAAATGTACTTCCCATGACTGCAAAGTGGGTTAGCTGATTGTAATGTATTAGTCCCAGGCATTCTTATCACAGTTCCCCTCTACAGATCTTACAACACTTTACGTAGGAAAACAGTATAATTCACTCTATTTTACAGATGTAAAAGATAGGGCAGAGGACAGTTGAGCCCATGTTGCAAGCCAGCTGCAAAACTATTGCTAACACAATACCTTTTGTGCTCCAGCCTAGTGCACTGTCCATTTAGCTATACACTAGACCACAACTATGTCTGCCACCATCTTGGGTTTACCTTAGGGAAACAGGTTTATCTAAGAAGACAAAAAAGTGTTATTAAGAAGAGAATTTTTGAAAATATATGTCATAAAATTGAAGAGTGAAGAGGTTCCTACTGTAAGAGGATTACTGTAATATGGAACAATCTAACATTTTACAGGTCTGACACTGATGTATATGCCAGACTAAATGCAGCACAGATATAGTCCTAACCCGTACACTGTTTTTATAGGTGTCTATTACATCAGGGCTTTGTGCATAGCCAGGCCAATAACACAGAGGTCCAGCTGTGACTCCAGACAAGCCACATACTCTGACAGAGCATCACTTTTTGGCACRAGCAATGTTCTCGATTGATTGATCAATGTTCAGATTGATTCTCTCCTGCTCCAGTGTCATTCTTTTGACGTGACGTGAGTCACTGTTACTGACCCCAACATAGATGAAATCAGGAACATGCTCCCTATATCTGGATTTACCTAGTGGTGGAATAAAATAAACACCAAGCTCAGGAAAACACTACTTTCCTGCACATTGTAAAAATGAATAATTTAAACATTAGTCATGAAAACTGAGAAGTAAACTTTCAGTGGATAATGTGGAATTTTAACCTTATGACCCGACTACTTCTATGACTAGGACAAAAGCTGTTACATCATGTATTACTACAATGTACTCTATTTTCTGCTTTTGAGACAAATCAGTCTGGATTTGCCTTTTCTATTCAGCCCGCGGTGCAGGTGCATTTATGCATCAGGCACATACCATTTTGTTTAATGCAGATAGTGTGCTACAAATTTATTTTGTGAGGCATACACTACACCGTGGCATCGTTCTACAACAGTATATGCATTTACAGAGTTCAGATTTGGCACAGTGAGCTGCCCTACTGTATAAATTAACAAAATGATATCAGTATCTTATGCGTATGGCTTTTGTATTTCATAGCCAAAAAAAACCCAAAACAAAAAATTCATCTCAAACATTACAAAATGCATTCTTTAAGCTGTAGAATATATTTATGGTACATCAAATATGCATACCAAACGAATGCAGGCAGTATGTCATACTTTTATTTCTGAATGTGTATACTGTCTTAAAGCAATGTCAGTATTTAATTCCCTAAAATTATAAATAATTTTCATATACAAGAAACAGTTATGGAAAAAACAGGAGGGAGACTTTCTGAGCAATCTTGAATTCTACACACACTCTTAAGTCTGCAAGATGTTTGGTTTAATTATGGATGGGGTTTTTTTCACTACTTGTAAAGAAAAAGAATGAATAAAAAATGCTTAGATGCTGTGTGTGCGACTTTATATTACGAGCATGTTTTCAGAAAAACCTCTTGATATTTTGAACTTTCTGAAAATATCATCTCTTTCATGTTGAATGGTTTGAGGTCTTCCTTGAGAAGCCCTTGAAAACCAACAGCTGTGATTTACTTCTGCTTTTAATCACTAGTTGTGCTCTCATTTGTTCAGTGTTGATACAAAATAAACCAGCTTTTTGGCTGGTATGTACCCGTTTAGCTTCATCAAGGATAGTGGAGTGTTCCTAACTTACCCCAGTGGAACAATTAGTTGCTGCTTATTTTATGAGAAATATGGTTTTGACTACTTCTGAAATAAAAATACCAAAAGAATGATTTTTAGACAGATAAAATTTTATAATAAATGTTTTAAATAATAGTCCTCCCTTACAATGGAAATAATAGGTTCTTCTTGCTAGGAAGACCTGCTTGTTGATGCTTCTTTATAAATCATAATCCTATTTTGCAAGCCACCAGCATAGCCACAATTATGGCTCTGATTTAGGATGATGTCTTGAGAACAAAGCAAAACTGTAGCAAAGCTGAATCCTGAATTCTAAGATCTGACATAAATGGACCATGAGAGGAACAATATTTTGGGAAGGATCCATAAAAGTCCAGTGGAGGAGAGTCACCCTGAATGATCTTATAGGCTAGAGCCTTTTCTTACCTAAGTGGTGGCATCACAGACAAAAGACCTGAAGCTCAGCTTCTTGTAACTTTTAAGTCAGGGAATACTTACAGTATATTTTTTGTTCTCTTTCAGTGACTAGCTCCTTCTCCTGCAAAAATCACAGGCAGTGACCCTATCGGCCATGAAATGTAGCACACTGTATCTATCATTCATGTCTTCCTATAAAGCACAGAAACTAGTCCAAACCAGGAGGCAAATGTGGAAGGCTTGATCTGAAGCACTATGTGAGAAATGGATCCTGACAGGACTAGTCTGTGGAGTTCATGCAGGCCTAGTCCTCCAGGCCTTCTGTAGGCGAGTGTTATCCAGCCATTTCACTTTTAATTAGCTATCCTTTTCTATTTTGTCCAGAAAACTCACTCTTCTAGACACTGTATTCCAGAATAACAGTGATTTTATTGAAGAATGATTACCTTCCAAGTCATTCTCTCTTCTTCACCCTTACCCCTCCACCACTACAAGAATGCTAATTCAAATTTGAATACTAATTCAAACAGGAAGCTATTAAAAAATAGCTGAACTGGAAGAGTTTTCCTTGAATAGTTGTGTCTGCTGCTCTTTCTTTGCACCTTTTAATTAGTTGTTGAGTTTAATGGCAACAAATTACACCATATCATGAGGATATTGCTTCTAAAGAAATGTTGCTGTGGCTCAGTCTTGAACACAAATTACATATATGTTGTGGGATATTCGAGAGATAAATTTAAAAAATATATTTTTCCCATCAAGTAATTATTTCCTTAAAAATAAAAATGAAAGATAAGTTTTCCTTATAACCAATTAAAGCTGCTTTCTTTGAGACTGTGAAGCTAACTTCACTGAAGTCTCACCAACTTGCACCATCAGCAACTAAAGCTGATAAAGAGTAGTACTATTCTCAAACTTAAAAAAGACATTTTTGAGACACATTTATGAACTTTCAATTTTTGACAAAAAGTAGGAAATATAAAAAGAAGGTTAAAAAGTGGTKGTCACAAAACTTTTGAGGCCGTACACTTAAATAAACACTATTTTTACAAATTCAAGATTACATACATTTAATTAAAAGCCATTTTAATAGATCTTACACATTTTAATTCAACTCTAACTAAAATATGAGAGCAAAAATAGGATTCAGAAATTTTACTTTACTCAATTTATCTACCAAGGTTGAAAAATACACCAATTTATGCATAGTCCTGCTAGACTACAAGAGAAATATGCAAGGTACAGCTATAAAACACTGCTGTTTTCTGGAGACAGTAGTTATTCTGAATGAATTCTGTCTTCTCAAGTAAGCTTCTAATTTCTGTGAGGCCACATGTATTGCTGCTTTAAATTTATAGCCTGAAGCTAGGCAGAAGTACAGTTGAAAAAAGGGCTAGAGAGAAAATGTATAGTAAGATAGATCAAGGCAAAGACTCCTTAATTCTTATTAAGTATTTAAATTAAAATGCTTCATTGATTCAGTTAATATCCTTGTATAGTGCTAGAAGACATGCTATGTTGTGATTCTCTTCTGCTGTCATATGACAGTCTTATTTCTTGATACTGAAATTGTTCTCTCCTTTTAATGAATTTTGGAAGAACATCACAAGCTGCTAGAAGCGGATGACTCAGGAGAATTTTATGCTTATACAGGTTTCTCCCACCTGTTCCACTTATTTTCATATCAGGTGGATTTACGTTAAGCAGGTTTTCAATTACAGAACAAGATGCCAAGGGACAGTCTGTTCCAAGTATCTGTGCCTTGACTGACTTTCTTACACTTTGACTCTCTGAAGATTTGCTTTAAGCAGAAGGATTTGAGAATGGCAAGTGGATCTAACAGTAGCTGAGGGAAGAATTCAGAATGGAACCAAAGTCTGATGCTGTTCTCCTCAATTACTACACAGTATTGTGAATAATGGATTCAAGCTGTAGCATTAAGCAAATATCAGGGAAAGGAAGCGTGTCATACATATGCCATTTGATTTCTAAATCCAGTGTGCATTTGTTGTTCATATTTGTGTTGAGTTTCTTTGAATATGTGTGTATTTGAGATCAGTCAGTGATAATGCTGGCAGATTCTGAATACAAAGCTTAACTTTCAATACTCACTGAGTGCAGTATAAGGGCATTTTTTTTCATTGTGTTTTATAGCTAAATGTATTAGTGTAACAGGATTCCAAAACAATGCCTTATGACACTTAACAGACCTAAGTGTTGTTCCAAATCTTTGTAATAAATAATTCATCAACAGCTACAAACTAAGAATTATTTACAGAAGAAACCTATGAGTCTATCATAATCACAGCCTACAAAAGTAGTTAAAATAAACACTGGAACTATTTGAAAACAGTAACATTTATTGTTGCTCTACATAATAAAGCTGTGAGTTTTAGTAATATGGAGGATTTTATGATTAATAAAGTCCAAAAATACCACAGAGGGTTGAAAAATTCCATGAAAGTTATAAACAAAAAAACTTCATTAAGTAATTTGCCATTTTGTTTTTGTTTTTCAGTCTGTTTTAATGCTATATTTGTCTATGATGCTTAATGAAATTGGAAGTTTGAGGTACTTACACATGTCTGACTTGAACCATGTAACTGGCCCTTTATAAATAATGTGATTAAAGCTGGAAAGGTATGCAAAAATTCTGCTTGACTGTATTTTCTGGAGGCAATGCCCCTGTAAGATATGAATGCTATGGAGAAGAATAACAGTGACAATGTGAACTAAAAAACTTCCCCTCTCTTTTAAATTTCCAGCTCTTGGCTATGACACTAAACTCTATGCATAATCCAGAGAGACCTGATTCAAAGTACCAAAGGTTGCATGTTCCAAAAAATGTTTCCATTTTTTGGGAAAGCTGTCACTATTGAATCATCACTGGTGTGAACAAAGGAATGTGAAAAATGAAATATCCTTGAAAAGGTATAAAAATGTACATCACTTCAGGTTTTAGCAGATAATGGTGCTCATTCCAGCAAAGCAGCTTTCACATAGTTAACTGCATTGTTCTGCTTTGGGGCAAATGAATTTCTGGGAGGTTGGAATGAAATAACAATCTCAAATTGCCTAGATTTTGCAAGGAAAAACTGAGAAAGTTTTGTCTAGAAGTTTTGCAGACCTAAACTTACATTTCACCTTGAGTTTAATGACCATCTTCCTAAAATACTGATTTTTAACAGTTTTGTCAAGAAATGTCTGTTTATTTTATGTTGTTACAGTATAATTCCACTTTCTCAGAGAACAACAGTAACAGAGATAATGATTAGGGACATCTGACTAGGTGAAGTTTTGTAGAACACATAGTGATGGAGCTCTTTAAGCAGTTCTTCTCCATGGAAGATTTCTGCATTGTGAGGATTAGTTTTCTTGGCAGTGCATCCTCATGCAGTGAAGTGGTAAGATGTGGTTCCACTGGTCTGAAGGTAAATGATKTGACCACTCAATCAGGAAAGAGAGGATTCATGCCAATAAATGGGAGTATCTGACTCCTGGGACAACAAGTGTTAGCCACAACTTAAAAGCTGGGAGTCTGAATGGTCGTATCCTCCATACTGTAGAAAAAGGCTGGAAAACGGTCACTTCTCATAGGAGGAGGAAGGCTCCTACTCCTGAAGACTTTCAATCAAAGAACCTGTTTAGTGCCCTCCAAGTTGAGGAGGAGCTGGGCATGGTTTCAAAGCAAGTAACTGGGCCGAGAGAAGCTGTGACTTACCGGAACACTCAGAAGAAGCAACCAGAGATTGTTGCTGGTAACTCCATGCTGCAGGGGGTGGAGGCACCTATCAGTTGAACCAACCTCTTGTCTAGAGAGGTTTGCTGCTTGCCAAGGACTCCAATATTAGATATCTTTGAAAGACTGCCAAGGCTTGTTCACACTTCAGATTACTACCCTCTGCTGCTCTTCAGCATGAACACTAATGATGCTCAGGGCAAATTGGAAATGATCAAACAGGACTTCAGAGTTCTGGGGATGGTGGTCAAGGGTCTGGGAGCCCAGGTGATCTTCTCCTCAGTCCTACCAACGAGGGGGAGGGATGGGAGGAGGAGTAGATGAATTATCCAAATTAACAACTAGCTGAGCTGCTGGTGTTGGAACAGGATTTTGGTTTCTATGATCATGGGACCTTGTTTGAAGATTGGCAACTGATGGTGTCAGATGAGATCCACCTGATTAAGCAGGGCACACGTGTCTGCCAACAGGTCAGCCAGCCTGGTAAAGAGGGCTTTAAACTAGATAGCGTGGCGAAAAGGGAGAGTCATAGAGACAGGGTAGTCAACAAAATACAGCTCAGGTTGGGAGGCCTTCAGCAAGTTCATGCAGGCAGCAAAGAGCATATGAGACAGGGCTATCGTGGATCCCTTTATAACCTTCCTGAGAAACCTGCATGCACAACTAGCTCTCTGAAATGCCAATATGCCAATGCACATGGCACAGGGAATAAACAGGAGGAACTGGAGATCTGTGTGTGGTCACAGGGCCACGATCTCGTTGCAATTACAGAGAAATGGTGGGATACCTCGCCTGATTGGAATGCTATCATGCATGACTGTGTGTTTTTTAGGAAAGATAGGCCAGGAAGGCAAGGTGATAGAGTCATAATATGTCTGAGAGAGCAACTGGAATGCATTGAGCTCTGCCTAGTGGTGGAGGAGGAGGTAGTCAAGAGCTTACGGGTGAGGATCAAAGGGCAGGCTAACATGGGGTCACTGTAGTGGGTGTTCACTACAGGCCACCTGATCAGGAAGTCAATGAGGCCTTCTACAGACAGTTAGAATTAGCCTCACACTCACAGGCCTTGGGGGCCTTCAGCCACCCTGATACCTGCTAGCAGGATAACACAGCTAGGTACAAACAGTTCAGGAGGCTCCTGCAGAGCTTCAGTGATTACTTTTTGACACAGGTGGTGAAGGAGCCTATGAGGAATGGTATCCTACCAGACCTTGTCCTAACCAACAAAGAAGGACTGGTTGGAGATGTGCAGGTTGGTGGCAGTCTTGGCTGCAGTGACAACGAGATGGTGGAATTCAGCATCCTGCATGGAAGAAGCAAGGCAATAAGCAGTATCGCAGCCCTGTACTTCAGAAGAGCCAAGACTTCGGGCTCTTCAGAGATCTACTTGGAGGAATCCCATGGTTTAGGCCCTAAAAGGAAGGGGAGGGCTGTGGAGTCCAGCAGAGCTGGCTAGTATTCAAGCATCACTTCCTCCAAGCTCAAGAGCTGTGCATCTCTATGAATAAGATGTCCAGTAAGTGGAGCCAAAGACCTGCATGGATGAGCAAGGAGCTCAGAAGAAGAAAGTACACAAAATGTGGAAGAAGGAAGAGACGACTTGGGAGGAATATAAGAATGTGATCAGAATATGCAGGGATGCAATGAGGAAGGCTAAGGCCTATTTGGAATTGAATCTGGCAACAGATATCAAGAACAACAAGAAGAGCTTCTTCAAGTACATCAGTAGCAAAAGAAAGACAAGGAAAAATATAGGCCCACTGCTGAACAGGGTGGGTGCCTTGGTGACGAAGGGTGCAGAGAAGACAGAGTTACTGAATGCCTTCTTTGCTTCAGTCTTTACTGCAAAGAGCTGCCTTCAACAACTCCAGAGCCTGGAGACAAGAGCGAAAGTCAGGAGAAAGGAAGACTTTCCCTTGGTCGAGGAGGATTGGGTTAGAGATAGTAAACTGACACCAACAAACTTGACACCAACAAATCCATGGGCCCCGACAGGATGCACCTATGAGTACTGAAGGAGCTGGCAGATGTTATTGCTAGGCCACTTATCATCATCTTTGAAAGGACATGAATAGCTGGAGTGATGTCTGAGGACTGGAAGAAAGCTATTGTCACTCCAGTCTTCAAGAAAGGCAAGAAGGAGGACCCAGAAAACTCCAGGCCAGTCAGTCTCACCTCAGTTCTTGGAAAGGTGATGGAACAACTCATTCTGAATATCATCTCTAAGCATGTGAAGGACAAGAAGGTTATTGGTGTAGTCAGCAGGTGTTCACCTAGGGAAAATCATGCTTAACCAATCTGACTGCCTTCCCTGTTGGACTGTCAGGCTGGGTAGATGAAGGAAGAGCAGTGGATATTCTGTACCTTGACTTCACAAAGGCTTTTGACACTGTCTCCCATAACATCCCGCTGGACAAGCTCAGGAAGTGTGGGTTAGACGAGTGGACTGTGAGGTAGCTTTGAGAACTGGCTAAAAGGCAAAGCTCAGAGGGTTGTCATCAGTGGCGCGGAGTCTAGTTGGAGCCCTGTAGTAAGTGGAGTCCCCCGGGGGTCAATACTTACTCATCAAAGACTGAATGAAGGGACAGAATGCCTCCTCAGCAAGTTTGCTGACACACAAAACTGGGTGAAGCGACTGAGACACCAGAACGTTGTGCTGCCATTCAGAGAGACCTGGACACTGGGCAGAGAGGAACCTCCTGAAATTCCACAAAGGCAGGGTCCTGCACTTAGGAAGGAGTCACCTCATGCACCAGTACAGGCTGAGGGCTGACCTGCTGGAAAATAGCTCTGCAGAGAAAAACCTGGGAGTGTTGGTGGACAACAAGTTAACTGTGAATCAGCAATATGCCCTTGCTACCAAGCAAGCCATTGGTATCCTGGGATGCATTAGTGGTTGCCATCCTGGGTTGCCAGCAGTTTGAGGAAGGTGATCCTGCCCCTCTACTCAGCCCACATCTGGAGTACGGGAGGCCACATCTGGAGTACTGTGTCCAGTTCTGCGCTCCCCAGTACAAGAGAGACATGGAGCTACTGGGGAGAGTCCAGCATAGGGCTGTGAAGATGATAAGGGGACCGCAGCATCTCTCCTATGACGAAAGATTGCAAGAGCCGGGCCTGTTCAGCCTTGGGAAAAGAAGACTGAGGGGGGATCTTATCAGTGTCTACAAATATCTTAAGGGAGGGTATCAAGAGGATGGTGCCTGACTCCTTTCAGTGGTGCCGAGTGATAGGTGCCAAGAGGCAATGGGCACAATCTGAAAAACAAAAGTTCCACCTGAAYATGAGGATAAACTTCTTTACCGTGAGGGTGACAGAGCACTGGAACAGGCTGCGCAGARAGATGTGGAGTCTCCTTTTCTGGAGATATTCAAAATCTGCCTTGATGCAACACTGTCTAACATGCTCTAAGTGACCCTGCTTGAGCAGGGAGGTTGGACTAGGTGATCTCCAGAGGTCCCTTTGAACCTCAACTATTCCACGATTCTTTGATTCTGTGATCCTATATAATGAGTATATTAATTGGATTTTAAATTATGCTTAACATAACAAATGCATAATTGGCATGTGTTAGGATATAGGACATAGCCAAGGTTTTGCTTATCAAGTTAGAGCAATACCGGCTGAGCTATTTGGGAGAATGAGGTTTCTTGCTTTTAGACTTTATTCTTCTGAAAATCCAGTTGACCTTTAGGTGTACGCATATCTTAACTATGCTGTACAAATCCGCTTCTAATTCACAATATAACCCAAATGAATTTTATACCATTTTAACACTTGTGCAGGATTATGTTTTGTACCACCATATATTACACCATTGCAGCTACTGCATTTACATTTGTAACCGATAAAAATCCAATACAGTGGTACTTCTAATCAGACTCAGGAATACAATATAGCGGAATCCAATATACATTTATAAATAATATCCTTGCATCTGTATAAGGAGTCTGTACCTTTTGAACTGCATTCATTAGGGCTGTGAAAAGAAAGATTTTTTTTCAGTCATTTTGGCCAATCTCAACATAAACATTAATACCAATGACAACAGTATTACAGCTAAAGCTAGTAGCTTTCATTGTTTCCAAATTGAGTGTTTTATACATAAAAGAACTTCAGAAATGAAAAATGTTGTATTCAAATCAGATTAAACCTACTTTTTCGTATGAAATAAATGGTTTGTTTAGTTGTGAAGATTTTTTTTWAAAGTAATGTCAGAATTAATTTTTTGTTCTGAAAATATCAAAAAGATTGTTTCAAATCTTTTCACATTCTTTTATTTATCTGAAGCAATTTAAAAAAAACTCAGTGTGAATTCAGTTGACTCAAATATGCATATTTTTTCCAATGAATGTTCTGTGTGTTTTTTAGCTAACCAGTGTTGAAATGTTTGGAATAAAGAACCCAGTGGTGTGAGACTCTCTTGAAGCTCCATTTTCTCAGTTGGCCTAGGTAGCCAAAAATGGGTATTCCAGTTTATCCACCAGAGGCTTGCAATAATCACAGCTCCATGTACTCAGATGTTTGAAGAAACTAACTGTATTAAAACTAACCATTTGCGGGGTGAGTTGTTCATTTTTAGCTGTATTGTATTGTTATAGCTGTATTTTCTCTGATTTGTCTTACAGTGCAGGTGCACAAAGTGCTAATGCCTTTCCAAGCAGGGGGCACAGCTAAGCAGCCAGCTGTGTCAACTGTTTTTTGGTAAAAGAATGAAGCTTTATGGGCTTCAGGTGAATGTGAAACTTCACTCTTAACGAATTACTCTCCAAAGTTGTCTCCCAACAGGAGGTCACCGGGAAGTCTGGCAACATGAAAAGCTGTATCTTTGAGTTGAGTAGCTGCTCACTGAAATGTTAGAGTAATATGTTTTCAGTAACTGGTTGGGTGACTGAAATGTCTTAARAAAATGATTAATGGCCAAATAGTGGAACCCTAGTGCAAAGCCAACAGCAAAGATACCTTTTTGCTAAACCTGAAAATTCCAACTGCCTAAACATCTTCAAGAATTTCCACCATTTATCAAAACAGCAAATAATACAACTCTGCCTGTCATTGAGAAGATTCACAGCCAGCAACTCTATGTGGGCAAATATTAGTCAATCATTTTTTTCTAAGTATTCAACCTCATCTACCTGATTGATACTGCACAAACTGTATATGACATTAGACTAAATTCTCTAAATGAGAGCTATTGTACAGTGGTATTTTATGCCAACATACTGCCAATAATCAAGATATGTAGCTTTCATTTCAAAGAGGATAAATGTTATTTAAGCTTACATTTAGTTTGCTTTCTTCCGAGACTAAGTTYAGCTGAGTTTAGTTTCTAATTGAAAACCTTGCCAAAACTTCTATAGCATTTTGAGTAGGCCTAATTTCCTCCGGTTCTTAATAGTAAGTAGAATCTTTGACAAGATTTACAGCACTACTTTGTAATCCTAGGATAAGATTGTTAGACTTTCAGTGTCTCATTTCCCTAGAGGTAAAATATAGAATATACTTCCTGACCTGACAAAGATACTGATGAGCTCTAAATTATTGGTCGCAAATTGAGCAGACAGCCTGRTGGTAAATACAGAAATACAAAATTGTGCATTCCTTCAGATCACAGCACTGGCTGGTGCTGACTGATTAGAAATGGAATAGGTTTTGGTTTTAGATTTTATTTTTTAGACCAAAACCAAAAATGACAAATAAAACTCTAAKGTAAACTTTGGTGATATCACCAGTTCTCGATTTCCCCAAACCACAAGCTGGACTGTGAAGCCCAGTCATCTCTTCTAATGTATACTTTTTTCCTTTTGCCAGGTAACTCAACAAAAATTTCACTGAAAAATACATTTGTGACTACACAATTTAGAAAATACATACCCTTTAATTTCTCTCAGAAATAGAATGGAAAAATGAAGACATTACTTAAAGATTTCTGACTAACTTAATTTGCTTCTTCTAGCATTCAAGAGATTTTGTATCTAATCTATAAATAAGCAGGTCCACATCGAAGAGGTCTGTCCTCACTTCTACCTCATAATGGAAAGAGGCTGGGGATCCCAAAGTGGAGCTAAAAGCTCTGAACAAAAAGATTTAACAATCGCTCTTTGTTCTCACTTGAAAGAATCGTGTTAAGACGTGTCTCCATTTGTAGCAGTGTAATGAAGCTTTGTTTATAAAAGTACATAAAAAGAACCATGATAGCTATAATGAAGGTATACGTAGACATAAGGGTTATTACTGCCCTTTCAAAGTCTGAGAGAAGGAAGAAGACAAACCATGGGTTCCAGTGGGTTCATGGCTAAGGAAATTTGATAGAAGTATGGCTCCACAACTTCATTATATTTCCTGGTCTGCTATAAATCTCCTCCGTGTAACTGGATGACTTAATTTCTCCATTCTCAAGTTGGCATTTGCCAACCACAAAATGAAAATAGCGATACTTTTTCTCCTTTACCTTTTTTCTATCCTTGTAGAGATTACAAGGATATGCATAGACAATTAGCTCTACTATTACTATATGTGCACAAGATGTTTTGTTACCCTTTGGAACTTGTGAAATATAAATAGTGATAAATGTCCTCCTGATGCAGCTGGTCTATCTGATTATAAGTTAATAATTAACTATCCAAATTTTACATATGATAAAAACTGAGCAGTTTTTGTACAACCAGCAATGTTAAATTGTTCCCTTTGAAATCACTGTCCCTTCAATATGAAAGTTCATTTATTAGAAGTTTTTTTTAAAATGCAGTAGAAGTTACTATGTTGTATTTGAACTCCTTGCTCATTCCAACAGRAGTGTGCAGGGAATAATATAAAATTTTAATGTGTGTTTCACAGACAGAAAAGAAAAGAAAAACCTTCTTACAGTGAGAATTTGAGTACATTTGAGGAAAACTAGCATCAAGAAAGCAGATGTCACATCTCCTCCCTGGGACGCCATCTTGTGGCAGTATTAGGTGTTTTATCAATAGTTAAAAAAATAATTCTTTTTTAAGTTTGTGTCAAGTAAGTTAACACCTTCGTTCCAAAATCAACTTTCAAAGCAACTTTTTATATTTGGATTTTCTATCATGCCTTCTGTAATGTGTCCACAATTTTCCTTCTTTGTCCTTCTCTGTATGCTTTGGATAACAACCTACAACTGTTTGTAGCTTCCAAGTACTGCTGACAATTTACTCTTAAAGAAATATTATCACAATGATATTCCTTCTCTCAGACTTTTAAATATTAAAATATAACTAGTTTTTCTATGATTTTCTCTGCATGCTTTTCATATCACTATTTCTTATATTACTTTATTTTTAAACATAGATTCATAGTGTGCCTTGCATGAACACTCAGAAGAGGCAACGAGTGGTTGTTGTGGATGACTCTGTGCTGCGGGGGATGGAGGCACCAATCTGCTGACCTTGAGATCAGGTTTGGAGAGGCTTGTTGCCAGCCAGGGGCTCAGATGCAAGGTATCATTGAAAGGCTGTCAAGGCTTGTCCGCACATATCACYGAATCGCAGAATGAGTAAGATTAGAAGGGACCTCTGGAGATCATCTAGTCCAACTTCTCTGCTCAAGCAGGGTCACCTAGAGCGTGTCAGACAGGGTTGCATCCAAATGGGTTTTGAAGATCTCCAGGGAAGGAGGCTCCACAATCTCTCTGGGCAATCCATTCCGGCACTCTGTCACTCTCACAGTGAAGAAATTCCTCCTCCTATTCAGGTAGAACTTCCTGTGGTTCAGTTTGTGCCCATTGCCTCTTGTCCTGTCACCTGGGACAACTGAAAAGAGTTTAGCTCCATCCCCTTGACACCCTCCCTTCAGGTACTTGTATACATTGATCAGATCCCCCCTCAGTCTTCTCTTCCCCAGGCTGAACAGGCCCAGTTCTCACAGTCGTTCCTCATAGGACAGATGCTCCAGACCTCTGATCATCTTTGTAGCCCTGCGCTGGACTCTCTCCAATAGCTCCATGTCTCTCTTGCACTGGGGAGCCCRGAACTGGACGCAGTACTYGAGATGAGGCCTCCCCAGGGCTGAGTAGAGGGGCAGGATCACTTCCCTTGACCTGCTGGCAACACTCTTCCTAATGCATCCTAGGACACCATTGGCCTTCCTAGCCATAAGGGCATATTGCTGGCTCATAGTCAATTTGTCATCCACCAGCACTCCCAGGTCCTTCTCTGCAGAGCTGCTTTCTAGCAGGTCAGCCCCAGCTTGTATTGGTGCATGGAGTTATTCCTCTGTAGGTGCAGGACCCTGCACTTGCCCATGTTGAACCTCATCAAGTTCCCCTCTGCCCAGGTCTCCAGCCTGTCCAGGTCTCTCTGAATAGCACCACGGACCTCAGGTGTATCAGCCACCCCTCCCAGCTTGGTAGAATCAGCAAACTTGCTGAGGAGGTGCTCTGTCCCTTCATCCATGTCATTGATGAAGAAGTTGAACAGGGTGGGACCCAGTACTGAGCCCTGGGCAACTCCACTAGCCACTCCACTCCACTAGCCACTCCAACTAGRCTCCGTGTCACTGCTGGCAACCCTCTGAGCTTTGCCTTTTAGCCAGTTCTTAAGCCACCTCACTGTCCACTCACCTAACCCACACTTCCTGAGCTTGTCCRGGAGGATGTTATAGGAGACAGTGTCAAAAGCCTTGCTGAAGTACACGACATCCACTACTCTTCCCTCATCTACCCAGCTAGTCATGCTATCATAGAAGGCTGATTTCATAATCATTATTTCTCAGTCAAAGGAATACTATATTTCCCTACATAAATGTGTATCTTCCTGCAGAATCAAGAATGGTAAAAGAATTGCATAACAATATTTAAAATGCACATTAAAATGTTCTTTCTAAACATGGTACAAGCATGCTACAAACTAAGTACATAAGAGTAATGTGCAGATGAGAAAAAGATGTATGCATCTCAGTGAGCAGGCATCAACCTCATGAACTGAGCTGCACCTAAGGAAGGCTCTTGCAGTCTAACTAGTTCAGCCAACTGTCTCACACTACAATTGAAGTGCAGTTGCAATATACATGATCATCTCTATYGAATATTTGTAACCAATACATGCAACAATACTAACAGATTAACTAATGGTTCCTATAACATTGAGCAATATTAGATTTTATGGCTTTTATTTTATTTTCTGTGCTTCATACAAGAAATTGATCACTCAGAAAATAAATAGCTCAGGATGGTTATCCGTGAAGTGACACAATCATTAGTAGATAATGTGAGAATTAACTGGAATGGTTCTTTTCGGGGCAATTTGAACAGGAGTAGAAAAAATTCTATATACATTGAATAGCAAAAGGACACCTGGGCAAAATTTAGAGGATAGTTTATTGAAGAATTAATTAGTATTAAAATCAGAGCATGTCTTAAATCCTTCTTTTTTCCAGGGCTTCTTTTCTCTCTTTATTTGTAGTTAGCAAGCACAGGACATGAGTGATCTGTTATACTTGACRAGCAGTGAAGTATTTTAAAAGAGATGAAAATTTGTTCTGGCTACACAAAGATATTACCAGGTGGCAGAGGACTCCTCTCAGGAATGGGAAAAATGCTCTTGAGTCACAAGAAGCTCTTCAAGACCAGTGCAGTCTAAAGTACTCTTCTTCCAGCTGCTGGTGAATGAGAAATTACTGTATTTGCCAGTTTTTTTTCAATAGAACAGTGTCCTCTTCCTCCAGAGGGTATGTCTATTGTACAGCAATTAGAAACATCTATTCCAGAGCAGATAGTGTCATGGTGAAAGATTTTTCTTCTGTCAGCAATATTTATTTCCTAAATCTTGCATCTATGATTCTAATATCAGCACCAGAGCCTCTCTTAAAACATCATATTACATTTCTTGATAATCACTTCTATTTTCAGTGAATCATTTTGGCTAACCTGTTGTGGACTACAAAACCAGGTCCTAATCTTGTAAAATCCATAATACAGCATATTCTAGTAAAAAGTAAGCTCTGTTAGGCATACTTTGTCTTTGTGAAGACTGGCCCTGGAGAGGTTATGGGACTTACTGAGTGTAACACAATAAGTCAAAAGCAGACAAAGAAGCAGAACTCAGCAATTACAGAGGTCTTCCAGGAGTTAGGTCACTCAGTCAGGTTACTGGTAAAAAAACAACAGTGATTCTAGAGAACTGTGTACAGAGCAGACAAAAAATATCTTAAACTACAAATCAGTTTTGAATCTAGTCTTTGTTTTTTCCCTGGTAACACTTTGCAACACTCTCTTGTTTATTTTTCTTGAAATATCACACATGGCCAGTTTTGTTCTCATCAGTGCTGGCAGAAAGATAGGCTGGACAAAGTCTGTTGAAGAGTGAATTTTAATGGAAACTTACTCAGATAGAAGAAATTTATATGGGTTATTGCAAAAACAGTTATAATCTAATATCAGGTGCTGAATTTTCACTAACCAAATGAACAGCAACAGTAGATTATGCAGAAATGTTCTTTAGGAGACATTTACCTTCGCTAAAACTTTGTTGAAGTTTCAAGAAACTAACAGGCTTAAAAATATTGCTCTTTTCCCAGATAACATGCAAACCATCAAAACAGTTGTAAGTTTCTCATGAGGTATAAATGTTATTAGTCATACTTAAACATATATTTTGAAGGAAAATACTGAAATACTAAAAGTTGTGTATGTATAGCAGTATGTGTATATATATATATATAATCCTATACATTACATACATAATTCCTCCTTACAGGGGATGATTGTGGGAAAAGAGATAATGTCATTGTCCTGAACTTACTGTATATCATAGAATCATAGAATGGTAATGTTGGAAGGGACCTCCAGAGATAATCTAGTCGAACCCTCAGCGTAGCCCTTGTGGAGACCAAACACTCAGCCCCGACATTAACAGCACCACGCTCTAACCAGCTGAGTTAAACCTGTCCCCTCCCCCAAGATAGAAGCAACATAATACTGAAGTACCTGACTAGAAGGACTCTGTAAATAAAGCATGGTAAGTCTTTTCTGTTTAGCAATTGACACCACCAATAAGGATCATACCTTAAAGGACAATATCAAGAGGATGGCGCCAAGTGACCGGACAAGAGGCGATGGGCACAAACTGACCCACAGGAAGTTCCATCTGAACATAAGGAAAAATTTCTTTACTCTGAGAGTGACAAAGCACTAGAACAGGTTGCCCAGAGAGGTTTTGGAGTCTCCTTTTCTGGAGATATTCAAAACCTGGCTTGGACATCATCCTGCCTAATGGACTCTAGGTGACCCTGCCTGAGCAGGGGGACTGGACTAGGTGATCTCCAGAGGTCTCTTTCAACCTCAACCATTCTGTGATTTTGCGATTCTTAGGCATGTCCTGTTCTCATTTACCACAAAACTATTTGAGACAAATTTATTACTCCCTGTCCCTTGACTTAAAACAAATGAGAGGAATAAAACATTTTCATAGGCATGTAAGAATCATTTTTAAGGGTGTGCTTATCACTGATAAATTGTTATAGCTGTTCATCTGACTGTGCTTCAGTTGTGAAAGCAAAGCATAGTAGCCCACAGATAGGAGAAAAACTAGCATGACATTTTATGTCAATAACACTTGGCGTAGAATGCTGCCAGGAATGGAACCAAAATCAGGAAAAGCCTTAATGGCACAAATCTCTATGTATATCACACTAATTTGACTGTAGAATAATTGCATGACAGAGAGTTTTGTTTCCCTCCTCTCCAAAAAATAAAAATAAATAAATATCGTGAAATCTAACAGACAGAGTCAGTGAAGTTAAACAGGATCTTTAGATGTACTCTTGTATCAGTGGAAACCTGAACAGCTTAACAAGGATTCCCTATTTGGGACATTGTTCTCCATTAGTTTTTAAGGAACATTTCAAAAGTCCCACAGAAAAAAATATTTCCTGTTCCATCCCTGGGCTTTCCTATGCATTGCACCCATAAAACACACAAAAAAGCAAGGGAACAACAGCAGCATGCTTAATTATGAGTATCAGCCTGATCTTGATCCTACCTGCTGTTTATTACCTAAATTCCCTCTGAAGTCCCTTGCTTAACTTGCTTATGCTGTGGATTTGGGCCTTGTGCAGAAATGATGGAAGATAGTGTCCAGGAGGGCTGGACGGCTCCTGCCATGCAGGCACTGAAGGTATGGTCAAGGCACCCTCTGAGGTACTAAAGGCACTTTCTGAGACTTGTGCCTTTTCCTCCTCACCGTGTCTCTGAGGCTTTGCTGATGTTTGGACTAGGTAGATTACATCAGAGTACGAGGACATCTTGTGAGTTGCAGCTGCATCTCCCACCTCCATGATATTGTTGCCGTTGCTGAACCAAGAATCATCAAAAGGACTGCCCAATGAGACCACCTGCCTAATCACTTGGTCTCTGCCATTGCTTACCCATCCTTATTGTTAAAAAATTGTACTTCATTTCCATTCAAACCTTGCTGACTCTTGTGGCCTCTGACAACCTTCCTTATGACTGTTTTTCTATTTATAGACTGTGCTAGATAAACATCTTCTGTACCTGCTTCATAGTTCCCATGGGTGCTTTAAATATCTGCAAAAATGTTGTCTTTTTCTATCACATTTCAAAGTATTTAAAGCACATTTTCTGGATTGTGAAACTGGATTTAACACCAGTTAAACTTCACAATACTCTATAGAAGATCCATCTTTGTTCAATTCTGTTTTCCACAGAAGCTGTTATTTAACTAAGAAATCCAGAGCAGTCAGTAATGTTTAAAATAATCATCCCTCTTCTCAGCACCAAACCTATGCAAGCTACTTGCCAGAGTGATATGGCTAATATGGGACATCTGTTAGCTACTGGCTGTTTGCCAGGAAAATGTACTGAAATTTAGGAGCACGAATTCAATCAAATTTGGTAATCTAAATGTAAGTCTGTTATTATATCATATCTTCCTGTCTCATTTTTAACCAACTGAACATATCTGTTCTGCTCTCAATTATTTTTAACCCTGAAGTATTTCTTTACCCCAAAGTATTCACTTTCCAGACTGCAGGTCAGACACTGAGCTAGAACTAGCATAGGCTACATTTGCAGTGTTCAGTCCAAGCTTAAGGAGCAAGACCTGAAAGAAGGGGAAAAYCTTGTTTTATTTCACTTGTATTAATTGCTGGGCCAGGAATATGCAGCTCTAAGAATGTATAAGAGGAGACCCAGAGTTGCTGCAGCTTCATTCAGATGCCTGTGAATTTACGGTCTATTCTAGCAACTTATGACTGTCAGAATACTTTGGCATTTAATCCACACATTCCTTCCTGTCCTCATGACAACCTCCTTGGGACAGGCCTATGGTGACATAGCACTGCTTCTGCACTAGACATAAAATTCCTCACACCAGATGTTTAATGTTTTTTGCTACCAGATAAGCACAATGCTTAGGAAGCAGGGCTGTAAGTCTGCTCCATTATGCTCATATAATGCCCCTGATACCCACATAGCCTCACAACTGGTGCATGAGCATAAGGAAATCTGAAGAACCTAGGAAAGGTATGAAAGAAAATAAGACTATGCTTTCTCTGAAACATTTGGTCCCAGTTGTTGTTCAAAAAAAGAATATTCAATACAGTTCTGCTCTGACCTAATATTGTGTTAATTATGTCCCCAGTGCAGAGAACTCTCTTGCCTCCTRCCAAAGCTAGAAGAATGCAGGTATAAAAATGTTAAGAGAACCTATTTCCATTTATAATCATGCTTTACTCCCATATGCATCTCCCCAGAATACCAGGAAATCTCAAAGAAACCTAGAAGCAGAACACTTAAGAAAGGAGAAAGCAGGTCCTACAACACAGCCTATCCATCTTCCCTGAGAACAGTGCAGTCCTCCTTCTTCCTCCTCTACTTTGCTCTCAGAGAAAGTCAAATTCAGTTGATTTGGTGAGAAGTTTTCTTTCAAAGTGCAGAGCCATTCTATAGACACTATTTCTCCTCTGACTTAGATACTTTTGTTCCCCAGAATTAGAACTTCATGCCTCTTTGAGATGCCACAGCTCCAGCCCTGCTGCATGTTATTCAAAACCTAGTCACACACTTTTGCATAAAAACCATGCTGCAATGCTACCAAGGTAGAGGCTATGCATGTCCTCTGAATCTCTCTTCTCATCTTTGCCTTCACGAAGGATCTTGACCTGGTAATTTTTCTTTCACTATGTGCACAAACATTTGTGCTGGTAGAGCTCGGAGCCCTGGCTGAAGGAAATATTCACCAAATAAAGAGATTCTCTCTTTAATTTGTCTTTAGTTTAGTTTTATCTTGAGTTTATAAATGACCTATCTGTGGCCTGCTCTCTCTTCTTTTGCAAGCATTGGTATACAGCATGGGCCAGTGAAAAGAAGTAGCAATCTCCTAGGAAAAAGGATCAGATGCCATACATATAGATTTCATTTGAAAGCCTTTCAAAGCTTACAGCCTTTGGCTTACAGCCAAAGCTCACAGGCACAGAAAATGATGAGTTTGAGACAGAGCCTGAGATTTTGAAGACAACAGCTTATGAATTAGGGGCTGTAATGCTAAAGCAACTCAGTCGTCCTTGGGCCTTGCTCTGGTTGTAAATTTAATAAAATATATTACTTAACTCTTTGAATGACCAGTGAAATGTCTGCAGTAAACCCAGGGTCAATGTTTCTGAGAATTTTACAACTTAGGCTAGTCCAGATGTTTTAACAAAATATAGGAGGAAGAAACACATTTCCTGGTCAGTTAGCTAGAAAGTCCATCCTCTGTCTCTGGCACTCCTTTGATAATTGTTTCAAATTTATATTACAGAAAATATTCATATCCTTCACTACCCTCTTTACTGTAGACTGAATGTTAAAGCTGCCTAAGTGGATCATTAATTTCCATCTAATCTCTTTTATACTTATTTGAAGATCCAAACTACATTTTTAAAATTAATCTTTTGGATGACTTCCAAGACATTTTATTCACCTGCAATGTTTTGCTCCACTTCTCATTATTATGTTCATTATTATTAACAGAGTTTCCAATAAACTGATTTTTCTGACTAGAGGTCTACAGGATTACAGATCTGATTTCTAATACTGAGAATGATGKTTTTTTCAGAAGCTGCCACCTTCTCCCCTGCACATAAACACATATGCACCATGCAGGGTTGCATATGGTTACTCCCTCATTAGTGAGCCTGATTCACAATTGCAATCTTCCATCTTTAAGTAGGTGGAATCATACGGTGATATTGCTTCTTCTAAAACAGCCAGGTCCGTCAAGCAGACAGAGAAAGAGGAATGAAGAGGAATATTTTGAATTTAGTTGAGAAGTAGATTAAACTAGCTTTTCTGCTCTGGTGTGTATGCCATTGGCAGCATGCCTGTCATCACAACAATGTGCATGGGTTAAAAGACAAAGCAAACACAGTGACTGAAATGATGCCTGAGTTTTATATGCAGCAAACATTCCAGGTGAACTTGCTCTTGGTGTCTGAGCACCTCATCATCTTGAGGATTAAATCATCCAAGTCTCCCCCTTTTCAAAAGAGTATCCTGAAAAGAACAACAATATCACACTTACATAATTTTCTGCAAAGTACAAGAATGTGTAGTGTTGTGTCAGAATCTGATACTCTCTGATCATGATATTCCATACATGGAGAGTGTAATGCTTAAAATCAGATTTACTTATCTGAAGATATCTGACATGACATAGGATTTTGATTTAGCAGAATGATATAGTAATATACTGAAATCACAATACAAGTATAAGTTACACTTAGCAAAATACAGCAATTGCAATACACACTTCAATCGTAGTAACAAATCGTAATCACCATAACTGCTCTTTATAATATGCTCATGGAATCGCAGAATCGGTAATGTTGGAAGGGACTGCTGGAGATCACCTAGTCCAACCTCCCTGCTCAAGCAGGGTCACTTAGAGCATGTTAGACAGTGTTGCATCAAGGCAGATTTTGAATATCTCCAGAAAAGGAGACTCCACATCTCTCTGCGCAGCCTGTTCCAGTGCTCTGTCACCCTCACGGTAAAGAAGTTTATCCTCATGTTCAGGTGGAACTTTTGTTTTTCAGATTGTGCCCATTGCCTCTTGGCATCTATCACTCTGCTGCGGTCCCCTCATCATCTTCACAGCCCTATGCTGGACTCTCTCCAGTAGCTCCATGTCTCTCTTGTACTGGGGAGCCCAGAACTGGACACAGTACTCCAGATGTGGCCTCCCCAGGGCTGAGTAGAGGGGCAGGATCACCTTCCTCAAACTGCTGGCAACAGTCTTCCTAATGCATCCCAGGATACCAATGGCTTGCTTGGTAACAAGGGCACATTGCTGGTTCACGGTTAACTTGTTGTCCACCAATGGCTCTCTTCCAGTACTCAGGCACCTCTGCCATTCTCCTCAAACAAGGGAAAGTCTTCCTTTCTCCTGACTTTCACTCTTTTCTCTATGCTCTCCAGTTCCTGAGGGCAATCCTTCACAGTAAAGACTGAAACAAAGAAGGCATGCAATAACTGTGCCTTCTCTATATCCTTTGTCACCAGGGCCCCCACTCCATTCAGTAGCAGGCCCACATTTTCCCCAGTCTTCCTCTTGCTTCTCATGTACTTGAAGAAGCCCTTCTTGTCATTCTTGACATCCCTTGGCAGACTTAATTCTAAATGAGCTTTAGCCTTCCTCGACGCATCTCTACATACTCTGATAGCATTCCTATAATTCTTCCAAGTAGCCTGTCCCCTCTTTCACCTTCTGTGCACTTTCTTCTTTTGTCTGAGCTTTGTCAGGAGCTCCTTGCTCACCCATGCACGTCTCCTGCCCCCTTGCTGGACTTCTGTCTCCTTGGGATACACCGTTCTTGAGCTTGAAGGAAGTGATGCCTGAATATTAGCCAGCTCTCCTGGACCTCTCCTTCCTTCTAGGGAGCTAACCAACGGGATTCCTCCAAGTAGGTCTGTGTAGAGGCCAAAGTCTGCTCTCCTGAAGTCCAGGGTTGCGATCCTGCTTATTACCTTACTTCTTTCCTGCAGGATCCCGAACTCCACYGTCTCATGGTCACTGCAGCCAAGGTTGCCACCAACCTTCACATCTCTAACCAGTCCGTCTCTGTTGGTAAGGACAAGGCCCGGTAGGACACCCTTCCCCATAGGCTTCTCCACCACCTGTAACAAGAAGTTATCACCGATGCATTGCAGGAGCCTCCTGGACTGTTTGTGCCTTGCAATGCTGCCCTTACAGCAGATATCAGGCTGGTTAAAATCTCCCATGACAACCAGGGCCTGTGATCGTGAAGCTACTTCTAGCTGCCTGTAGAAGGCCTCATTGACTTCCTCTTCCTGGTCAGGTGGTCTGTAGTAGACACCCGCTACAGTGACCCTATGTTAGCCTGCCCTTTGGTCTTCACCCATAAACTCTTGACTACCTCCTCCTCCACCACTAGGCAGAGCTCAACGCATTCCAGTTGCTCTCTCACGTAAAGAGCAACTCCACCACCTTGCCTTCCTGGCTTGTCTTTTCTAAAAAGCACATAGCCATCCATGAGAGCATTCCAGTCATGTGAGTTATTCCAACATTTCTCTGTGACCACAATGAGATCATGGCCTTGCGACCGCACACAGATCTCCAGTTCCTCCTGTTCATTCCCCATGCTGCATGCATTGGTGTACAGGCATTTCAGAGAGGTAGTCATGCATGGAGATTTCCGAGGAAGGGTATAAGGAGGTCCCCCATAATCATGCCTCATACACACATCCCCAGCTGCGTGCACCCGCTGGAGGCCTCCCAACCTGAGTTGTGTTTTATTGACTACCCTGTCTCTATGACTCTCCCCTTCCCGCTTCCTACCTAGTTTAAAGCCCTCTTTACCAGGCTGGCTGACCTGTTGGCAAAGACATGTGTGCCCTGCTTAATCAGGTGGATCTCATCTGACACCATCAGTTGCCAATCTTCAAACAAGGTCCCATGATCATAGAAACCAAAATCCTGTTCCAACACCAGCAGCTCAGCTAGTTGTTGATTTGGATAATTCATCTACTCCTCCTCCCATCCCTCCCCCTCGTTGGTAGGACTGAGGAGAAGATCACCTGGGCTCCCAGACCCTTGACCACCATGGCCAAAGCCCTGAAGTCTTGTTTGATTGTTTCCAGCTTGCTCTTGATAACAGTAGCACCCCTGTGAAAGAGCAGCAGAGGGTAGTAGTCTGAAGTGTGGACAAGCCTTGGCAGCCTTTCAGTTAGGTCTCATATTCACCCCTGCCCCCAGCAGGCAGCAAACCTCTCTAGAGCAGCGGTCAGGTTGGCAGATAGGTGCCTCTGCCCCCTGCAGTATGGAGTCACCCACTACAACCACTCGTCACCTCTTCCGAGTGTTCACACAAGGTACAAGGTCTGACAGCCCAGTTGCTTCCCTTGAGGTCAGGTCTGGGTCCTCCTCATCCTGGAATGTGTTAAACTGGTTCTTCAACTGTAAGTCCAAGTCTACAGGAGGAGTAGGGGCTTTCCTTCTTATTCTGTGAGAAGCAGCTAGTTTCCAGCCTTCTCCTACAGTGCTGTGCTGTGCTATTTCACTCTGCACAGAGCCTTCCAACATCTCGCATGCTGCAGGTGATTGGGACTTCTGGAGTAGTACAGTCTCCAAGAATGCCCTGTGTATCTCCTGCTCACTTTCTCAGATGTTTTGCAGTCTATTGACTTCATCCCACAACTCCTTGACTTGACAACACAAATCGTCAACAGCAGCACACCTCTTGCAGGAGGGATGACTCCAAGCACTCCCTGCAGCGTGACACCTGTAAGGCAGCATCTGCTGTCAAAGGCTCTGTCTGGATTGAAGCTTTCAACACAGCTGATGCAGCAATTCAAACAGCTACAGGCAAATGTGCTTTGTGACAAGTTATAACCATGTTTGAGAAAGTGGGCACTACTAGGACTGGAAAAAAAGAAATATGTCCTCTTGCATCTAATTGCACTTCTCCTGTACAAACTGCTGCATCTGTTCACCGTGTGCCAGGCCTGGCTCTTACATAGACCTCCCCCTACTACTGACTCACAGGGTACTTGACCCACCCTAACCAAGGGCTACCTGGATCAAAAGCCCCAACTCCCTCTAATAAGGGGCAACCTAGACAGCTCATTAGCAGTAGCTACACCCAGCTAGAGTGGGTGATAAGCACTGGAGCTTCTCCCAGGAGAGCTAAAGGCTTTCTGCAGTTGCCCTGGCCCTTGTCCAGCTCCTTTTAGCAGAGTCACCCTCTAGTCCCCTCATTCCACAGGGGTCAGCAGACGACACTGTTCAGCAAGGGCCCCAGAAGTTCTAGGCAGAGCCAAGACAGTGCTGCGCAAACTGCTGTGTCTGCTGCCTCTGATAGCTACGCTCATTGTCAGGATGCTGGGCATTTCCAACCGTCTGGAATAAATACTTGATTTGAAACCAGCTCAAGTCCATTACTCTCTTTGAAATTCTTTTGTTCATTGTTCAGTTTTTGTACTTTATGTTGGACTGAGCCATGCATATGCTCCTCCCCACCCCATGCTGGTCTAGCTTAGTCAGGGAGGCATTCACACTCTTTTGATGAATTCAGGGAGAAACATTTACACCACCTGTTGAACCACTCTAATGCAGCTGTTTATTGAAAACAATAACACAGCTGTTTATTGAAAACAAAGGCCATGCTCCAGGCCCCTTTGTGTTGTGTTGACTGTGGTCAGTCACTCTCTATGTCCTCTGGTGAGCTTCATGGACATATGGCCCCGGCCCATCTCCTCTGACCCTTCTTCTATTTATAGGGGTTTACTGGTTGGTCACACTTTCTGTTAGGAAACTCACCACAGAGGTGAGGAAAGAAGACATGAAWCATGTAAGGATGAGTACAGCATTGGTTGGAGCACTTCTGGGAGCTCACCAACCCTCTGGTTTGGTGGTTATTTGTAGTGCTAAGTTACGCACCATGAATAGCAGCTTGGCAAGTTCACATTCARTCCCTTCAGGACTTTTGGATTCCTGGGCCCCACTGACATTTTTTTGTCCAAAAATTCATGTCTATTTGCTTATGACCTATACATCTTTTCTGATCAGACTGTTAGGAAAGTTTGTTGGGTGTGTCAATCATCCCACTGTGTTCAGCAGCATTTTTTAGGATATGTCTTCAGCAACCTGCTACCAAAGTGAAAAGTATAGAGTGCAGACTGGTGCATAATTTCCTACCACTTGTAACTATGATTTTTATTTTGGAAAATAAAATGCATTGGTGTTTCTTTTTCAAAGATAAACCGACTGGAGTGAAATGAAAATATTTTGCTATTGAAGTAGCCATAAACAGCCAGGATAGCAGATGATGAGAAATCTTTCTATTTCCATCTCTTTCTGTGACCTTACCTTTCACTGTTAAGAAACAGGGACACAATTTATTCTTTGTATACACTATACTTATCAGCATTTGATTTCACAAGGTTACAAATCTGCTCTATAGTCCATTGAAGCCAAAGGACAGGAACAAAATACCTGATCCAGAAAAATCTTGAAAAAATAATACATGAATCCACTATTGATAAAGCAAAGTGAAAGAAATACTAAGAGAAATATTTGACTTACTAAAGATTAGAGTGTTTTGGTATGAACTTCAGATCTTCTAGTATTTTGTGCCCTGTGTCTTTGTTGTTGCTGAAACTTCCTGGTCCTAGGGAAGGATAGTACGTTCTGCAAAATAAATTATATTCCAACTAGAAGATCTCTATTACATAGTCTGTTTGTTTTTATACTAATGATAGGGGCACAATATTGAGCACCCACAGGTATTTCCACTGCTTTATCAGACAAAAAATCTGAGCAAAAAACATCTGGCAGGCCTTTTCATGGGCAGTGGCTTGGTTTATTGGGAAACTTCAAAGTGTTTAATGGGAGAATTTCTTCTCTCTGGACCCAAAGAATTTTCAAAAGTAGATTAAGAGACAAATCCCTCAGTTGCCCAGATTTTCACAAATCTAAAGAAGCACATCTCCCAAAGAATTAGTGCAATCGGTGTTGATTTGACCTGGACAGGCTGGAGAATTGGGCAGAGAGGAACCTCATGAGGTTCAACAAGGGCAAGTGCCAAGTCCTGCACTTAGGGAAAAATAACCCTAGGCACCAGTACAAGCTGGGGACTGACTTTCTGCAGAGCAGCTCTGCAGAGAAGGACCTGGGAGTGCTGGTGGACAACAAGTTGACCATGAGCCAGCAATGTGCCCTTGTGACCAAGAAAGCCAATGGTATCCTGGGATGCATTAGGAAGAGTGTTGCCAGCAGGTCCAGGGAGGTGATCCTGCCCCTCTACTCAGCCCTTGTGAGGCCTCATCTCAAGTACTGCGTCCAGTTCTGGGCTCCCCAGTGCAAGAGAGACATGGAGCTATTGGAGAGAGTCCAGCGCAGGGCTACAAAGATGATCAGAGGTCTGGAGCATCTGTCCTATGAGGAACGGCTGTGAGAACTGGGCCTATTTAGCCTGGAGAAGAGAAGACTGAGGGGGGACCTTATCAATGGGTGTAAGTATCTGAAGGGAGGATGTCAGGGGGACAGAGACAAACTCCTCTCTGTTATCCCATGTGACAGAACAAGAGGCAACGGGCACAAACTGACCTACAGGAAGTTCCACCTGAGTGTGAGGGGGAATTTCTTCACTGTGAGAGTGACAGAGCCCTGGAAGAAGTTGCCCAGAGAGATTGTGGAGTCTCCTTCTCTGGAGATATTCAAGGCCTGCCTGGATGCAACCCTGTCTGACATGCTCTAGGGGACCCTGCTTGAGCGGKGAGGTTGGACTAGATGGTCTCCAGAGGTCCATTCCAACCTTACTGGTTCTATGATTCTATGATTGTGCCAGCTCAGGGAACAGTGTGTAATGAACAGATTATGCAAGCATTTGTATTGGTGTAATGTATCTCACTTTACCTGGAGAAGACAAACGACAGATTGTCACTGTAGTGGTTGTGTATTCCAGGCATTAATTCATAGAAGAAGTCTTGAAAAGAGACTTGAGTATGTCATGGACTATCACCATAAGATGGATAAATTTGTTCCACAAAAGTACTCTTTACCCCAGGTCATTCAAAGAATAGCAGTCAAAACTGAAAATAATGCTTAAACTTGTARTGCATGAGAAAAGCACAAAATATAAAAACTTCTTCCCAGATTGTGTTGTTAAGATTATAGAGAAATTTATTTCCCAACAAACTGGAATTAAATGCTGTTCAAAGCCTTTCTACAAAATATTTGTGCTGAGGGGGTTTTATACTTAGACAAGCCTTTAAAAGGGTTTGGGCCGATACACATCTGATAAGTAAATTCCAGCAAAGAGCTCACCACACTCTTTAAAAGATTAAAGAAAAAAATTACAATAATTAAATCTAATCTGCATTTATTCTTTAAAATGTCAATCCTAAAAATATTCACAACTCCTCCCCCTTATCCTCGCCTCCCACCCCCAATACTGTTAACCTGCAAGGATTATTGAGACACGGTTGTGCACACAGGTGAAGTATCTGTCATGGGCAAGGGTATATTTGGTGACGTGATGTGTTACCAGGTTTGATCCTCAAACTTTAATTTCTATGGCAACATCAAATGCATAAAAACTCACTAAATAGCCTCATAAAAACAAAAATCTGTCAGAATGGCTGAATGAGTTGATCATGTAAGTTGTGCTCTTTTACATTTTTCCCCCATTACATTATGCAGGTCACTGAACCTTCCTTCCAAGGAGTGGGAAAGGCTGCAAGAAGTTGCAGTAGCCTTCTCCCAAGTACTTCTGTCTGCACTGCTGATATTCTCTAGGCAGCTCAGCTTACCAGCCCTTGTTCATGATTTCCTCTGCCCCCTTTGGTCAAGCTGGACTCTCAACCTCGATTCTGCAACCTTCTGCAAGCTGCCTCCTTGGATCACAGCAAGCAACATTTGCAATGTGCTAGTTAGCTATTGCACAAGAAGTTGGAGAGGTAACAGCAGCTGAAAACAGATAGTAGCAGGACAGAGAGACAGAGAAACCTGAGATGCTTAGTTGCTGCTAAATGGGAAAATCTGGGTGAAAAAGAGGAAAATGCTGCAGCTGCAAAGTCCCTGGGCTTGACTGCGATGACTCATGGAAGATCCAAACCCTTTTCAGCCAGCTTAGGATCTAGACATATGTGACTCCATTGATTTATGTTGCTTCAGATACTGAGTCTGAAAACAAAAAGGCTAAAAATAACACTTCTAAAAATTAACACTTGGAATCAGAAGCCAGAATGTTCTACAAAAGATAAACTCCACAGCAAAGTCACGCTGAGAAATGACATGGGCTTCTCAGAGTAATCTTCAAGATTTGCTGGATAATTAAAACAACCTTTAAAAATGAAATGATCCCTTCTTGTGTACCCAGCTGTCACCTCAAATTGAGCTAAAAACATCTGTACTCTTCTTCTGAGCTAGATAGATATTCAAACCGCATGGCTACCAAGAAATAAAAACATTCTCTTTGTGCTCCTTCACACGGACTATTCCTTCTTTACACGTGGAGGGACAGAATTAAGCAAGTTATGTTTGCTGAAACAGAGAGGGAAAAATAGAGAACAGGCCAAACTTTGGCTGTCATCTCAGCTTACAGACCAATACAACTGATCCAACCTAGAGTATTAGTCATTGCTTACTCCTGAACTCAGATAACAACAAATGAATACTTGATTCCCAGAGGCAGAGGAGATATTTAATTTGGAGGGGATGCAATATTATAGTGACAAAGTCATGTCAGGATCATAATACTTGGCTGTCTAAAAGAGATGGAGTGGTCATGGTGACACAATGTCCTTAGCTCTTATCCTTTAGGTGGTAATATAGCCTTTTCCTTATTATCCTGAAAAAATCATTTGCTTTACTTCAATCATTTGCGTTGCTATTTTAGCTCTTTGTTGCACTTGTGCTGCTCTTCTTAAGTTCCTTTCTGTCTTTGTCAGAGTCCAACACTCTGACTAGGTTCTTTTAGATATTCTACACATATGGAGAGTGTAATGTTTAATATAAAAGCTTAATTTAAAGATATTTGATGTTATAGGGGATTTTTGATTTAGCAGAGTGATATAGCAATATACTGAAATCACAGTACGAGTGTAATTGTTATTACAAGTCTCTATAATGTGCTCACCGTCACAACACTGGGCATCCCCAATTGCCAAAAGGAATCTAGGGGTTGAAGCTAGCTCCAGCCTGTTGCTCCCTTCAAAACTGTCTTTGTTAGCTGTTCAGGTTTTACGTCCTATGTTGGGCTGAGCCAGGTATACACTTTCCCCATTCTGGTCTGGCTGATCTCAGGGAGATATTCACACTTTTTGTTCAGCTCAGAAAGAAACCAAATTTACAGTTACTTATCTAAAACAAAGGTTACCCTTCTTCTCCTTCTGTGATAAGATAAAGTCAATTCTCTGCACAACAGCTGTGATTACTAAGTTGCACCTTCCTGAACTTCGAGAGCATCTTGCCTGTGATCATATCTTCTGAGCCTTCTTTCACTACAGGTGTTACTGGTTGGTTATAATCTTTGAAGCCACGTGCTCCGATCAACACTTCTCACTGACTTGCTAAATTTGCTTTGTTTTAGATGGAATCCCCCCCTCCCCCGCCAGGTGACATATTTTCAACTGTTCTTTCTCAAGCTTAGTAGGCTGCTGGGAGCAAGCTCATGATCAGACTCAGCTGAGCCCAGACCTAACCAGTCTGTATATTTTGGCCATGGAACTGCTGGCAGAGCTGGCCTTCTTTTGACTAAGAACAAAAATGCATTACCCTTTTGAACATGACGTAAATTAAATAAGCAACAGAATATTGTGGGAAAAAACCCTTACAGGTTAGTTAATTTGTTACTGATGTGGCCAGATCCCCTAAGGCTTGATTTCTGTTTCTCCCCATTTAGCTAACACCCTCAGACACATATAAATAAACATATAAAATCAATTGAAAACCTCCCCACTGGGTTCAGCTGGAGCATCACTGAACAACAGCAGTATCTGTTCCACCAATCAATCAGATGATTGTGGCAGAAAGTGGAAGGGTTGCCTTGGAAGCCACAAAAAAGAAACAGACTACTTAAGAGGGATATATTGCAGCAGCTAACTTCTGGTAGGTGACGGAAAAAGAAAATGCTCTGACTGACTGGGAACAAGGACAGAAAGGGAGAGGGTTAGGACATAGCTTGGTCTTAAGAAAAGTAATAGATTGTGAGAATAGTACAGTAAGACAGTTCAGAGACTGCAAAATCTGGAACTGGACCCAGTACACCTTGGTTTGCTGTTGCGCATGAAGTGTTGAATGTGGCACTCAGTGATGCATAACAGCCTGACATGACGACTCACTGTGTCCATCTGCAGACAGAACTGTTACGTGTGAGATAGGGAAGKGAGGCAAGACAGTGCTCTCCTTTTCTGAGGATGCTTGACACTACTGACCTGGGAAGAAAACATATACTCGGAGGAGAAAGTATCCAAATTAGATGAATCAGATACAAGAAGGAAGGCAGTTTCAGTAATGAATTCACTACTGCATGTCATGGATTTTTCAGAGCAGTCTCACCACAAGCCTGTGATGTGAAGGTGGAATCTGGAATAGCTGTATGTCTTCTGGATCAAAAGGTTTCCTCTACTGCTGAAGGACAAAGCTCTCTCCTTTCTCTCATTACTCTGGTGGGAAGCAAGGTGATCACTCTTGGATCCTGCTCATCTATTCATACTCTCTCAATCTACTTTGTACTCACAGTGATTTTCAGACAGAGAAAGAACACCACAGAGACTACTTTTTCAGTCAACTCTGTTCTTTGTGTGGAGTAGTAACCAAATGACCTGGATTTATTCACATTTATTTCAGCTTCTTTGGCAAGAAATAATAAACCTCCAAAGTGCTACCGATATCTGCAAATGTTCCAGTACACAAAACCATTTAGGAGTGCCGTATGTCCTCCATATATAGCATAAGCAGCATAGCCAAGAGGCAGTCTAGGTTCTTTGTATTCCTCACTTTCATAGTGAAATTTCAGAGTCAGAGTGCAAGGCACTCTATGGGTGACCCATTCACCAGTAGCTGAAAAAATCATTTGCTTTGCCATCTGCCTCTGTGTCACTGAGTACAGTCAACCCATGCTGTGAACTGTGGATGGAATGAATCTTCCCACGGTTTCACTTTCTGGAATCTGGAATCTAAGAAAGCTATCTTTAAGAATCACACAGTCCTGTGAGAGGAATATGAGATGTTTGATGGTGACAGAAAGCCAACAGAAGGCCACTAAGCTCTTTAGGGTATGGAGCACTTGCCCTGTTGAGAAGAGCCTGAGGGAACTGAGCTTGTTTATCCTGGAGAAAAAAAGGCTTTGGGGGAAAATCTAGCAGCCTCCTAGTATCTACAAGGAGGTCATCAAGAAAAGAGAGACAGACTCTTCATTATGGTGCAAGGTGGAAGTAGATCAAGAGGCAATGAGGCTAAGCTGAAAACAGAGGTTGCAACTGGATACAAGGACAATCCAGCACTGGAACAGGCTGCCTAGAGGGGTTGTGCAGTCTCTRTCCTTGGGGATTTTCATAACCAAATGAATAAAATCCTGAGCAACCTTGTCTGACTTCACAGCTGACCCTGCTTTGCACACAAATAACAAAAGAATTGCCCAGAATGGAACAGAGTGGAAATTATATTTACCTAAATATGTCAGGAAAGAGAGGATTTCATGACCATCACCCATAATGGTAATGTAGTTTCACTTGACTTACTCCATTGCTTTCCCCATTCCCACATCCATCCCTAGAAAACTGGAGTTACTTCACTGGAATCAGGAACAAACAAAGGCATTAGGTTTTGAGGGGGATTAAATATTTTCTTTTGCCAGAGGTTTGGGAAGCCAGAGACTTTTAAAATGCTGTACACCAAAAAACAACTCTGCAGAAGCCAAGCTAATCAGGATTCCTCCATCCCAACCCCAAACTTTCAGTAATATCCTATCAGCAGGGACCTCCGAACAGATGCCAGGGCAGTGGCTATTTCTGGCAGCAACAAGCAGCTACTCTTCATCTCTACAAGTGGAACAGGAGGGTAAAGTAAAAGGGGTAGGTCCAAAGCTGACCTCTGAAGTATTAGATTTGTGTGTCTTTTCTGGAGGAAATGCAGACAGGGGTAATTATTACAGACATTTGTATCTGAAAGGGATCACTGAAAAGTGAGAAATGGCTATTAGAATATTTATTATAGGAACAGCTGACATTTATAGGTGTTTGGAGTAATGTACATACACTGCAAAGAGGTGCAAGGATAGATTACTTTTATGGAACCAAGAGATGGTTGTACAAGCATTATGTCTTTACATAATCACTTGCTGTTCTCTCTTAAATGAAGAAAAAAGTGGACTGTTTCTGCTGACCCTAAAATCATTAGGAGGTAATAAATGCAACCCTCACTTGTGAAAGAATGCAGTCAACAAAGCTTTTGAACTTTCATTGTCTACAGGAAAAGGTTTTTGGACTGATTCAAAAAGTTTTGAATGGAAAAASGTTTGAACTGATTTGAAAGTCCTTAGGAGAAATATCAAGGTGAATAAAACAATGTCTCATCCTGGGAAAGGCCAGGGTAATCATCACAGTATTGACAGGTATGGCAGTATGTCCAGAAGAGTAAGGCTTTACTGGGGAGCCTGAAATACACCAACCTATTCAGAAGCAAGACAATCAATCTCATCCAAAGCTGCACAACTGCATTACTAAGACTAAGTTTTTAGGAAAAAAAAAAAAAAAAAAAAAAACAGCTATCTTTCTACAGCTATATTTATATAGCATAAGAGCACCTTATACCATGCTCTTCCTTGGTAAGGAAAATGCAATAAATTGTTTTCCAAGTACTTTCCAAGTTTTTTCTTGTTTTTTAATCTTTCCATGAATTTACACACATTCTAAACATCAGATGCTTATGACTGCATTTGTAAGACACATTTCCATATTTGATTTGTCAAAATGTTCAGATGCACCAACTGCTGCCAGATCCAGCAGAAATTTATCCATTAAAATATTCCAGATACCACTCAGATTTCCTTTTCTTCCATTTTCAGGGAAACTGAATTTTGAGAGAAGCAAAAAGAGTCTTATTCCTTTAAGTTTTAAACCAATAAAGCTACTTATTTAATTTCTTGTGGATTTCAACCAACATTCTGCATGTCAGGTAAGGTTCAGAAATCTTTTTGAATAACCATCTGTTCTGGAATGCTTTGATGCAAAGACTGATGTGTGCGCAGAGAATGCAAGGTGATGTTATTGCCTCTTTAAATCCATGACTACCATTGAACTGTAACATATTTCATATGCAGCATCAGATATGCCATGGAACACATGGTTTTTGCAGAATTTAGGGGGAATATTATCAAATATATTTTTCAAAATTCTTTGGAATAAAGTTTCTTGATAAACATTTATAATTATCTGAACTGATTCTTTTTTTTTTTAATTTCTTCTTCTAACAGTAAAAGGGAAAAGAATAGTGGCAATAGAAAGATGGCTAGATATGGAACTGAGGTCTACCAAATTAAGCCATAGCTCAGTGAAACTGACTGCACTGACTTTACTGCATTGTGGAACATGAATTGAAAAAAAATAGGGAAACAGCAACACTTCAGAGGAGAAAATTCCTTACAAGAAGAAGTCAGCATTCAGGAATCTATTCCAATACTCAGCTGGAAAATACTGAATTTCTCCTAGGGATCATGTACCAAGTAAACGAAATCAGACAGTCTCACTGAGCGAGTATTATACACTGTTTCTGTGAGGATCAGCAAAAAGAAATGATAAGCAGAGTGATAAGAAAGGCACTAGAAGAATCTAAAGGCATGAAAGAAGTATATTGAAGTCAGATTCACRGATTCATAGGTTTCAAACTGAAAGGCATATGAGAGGGGAAAAAAGTAGAGAAAATAGAGATAGAAAGTTAAAAGAAAGAAGGGACAGAAAATAAGTATAGAACAAAGAATTAGTAAGTCACCATTAAGAACAATGGGAAAATTCAGAAATAACAGTTTTTGGATCAGATTCAAGTATTCATATTCTTTAAAGGAGATTTTCAGGTGTACACCACATTTAGTATAATACAAAAATATTTTTTGTGTTGTGTCCCCACTTCAACCAGAAATTTTTAAAAATTACATACTTCATTGCTGGGAAAAACAAAGCAAAAAAAGCAAAGCAAAATAAAATAAAACAAAACAAAATCAGCCCTAACATGTGACTATGTTATTTAAAAATAACATCACAGTCTTATAGCATGAAAAGGAACAACTCCACGTATGAGGAACACCAACATGGTAAATCTGTTTAAGTTAAGATTAGATTTTGAAACTCACAGTCAAAGAGTAATACTGAAACAAGAAATTTAGTTAATTCTGAAAGGAACTGGACGTCAATGTGTATAACAAGAATGTACACTGTTGTCGGAATTAACCACAATAAATTTTAGTATGAGTTCATATTTTTGAGGGCTCAAAGCAGTTAGTTTTAGAGACCCAGATTAGATTTTCAAAAGGCCAAGTGTTGTATGTACTTTTCCATGACTCTCTCATATCCATCATACACTAACAAACAAAGAAGGACTAGTTAGAGAYGTGAAGGTTGGGGGCAGCCTTAGCTGCAGTGACCACAAGAYGGTGGAGTTCAGGATCCTGCATGGAGGAAGCAAGGCAATGAGTAGGATCACAACCCTAGACTTCAGGAGAGCAGACTTTGGCCTCTTCAGGGACCAATTTGGAGGAATCCCACGGTTTAAGCACCCTAAAAGAAAGGGGAGTACAAGACAGCTGGTTCATATTCAAGCATCACTTTCTCCAAGCTCAAGTGGTGYATCCCTGTGAGTAAAAAGTCCAGCAAGGGGGGTAGGTGACCTACTTGGATGAGCAAGGAGCTCCTAGCAAAACTCAATCAAAAATAGGAAATATACAGAATGTGGAAAAAGGGACAGACCACTTTGGAGGAATATAGGAACACTGTTAGAGTATGCAGGGATGTGACTAAAAAGGCTAAGGCCCATTCGGAATTGAATCTGGCAAGGGATGTCACGAACAAAAAGAAGAGCTTCTTTAAATACATCAGTAACAAAAAGACGACTATGGAGAATGTGGGCCCACTGTTGAATGGGCCAGGAGCCCTGGTGACAAAGGATACAGAGAAGGTAGAGTTACTGAATGCCTTCTTTGCTTCTGTCTTCGCTACTAAGGGCAGCCCTCAAGAACTCGAAAGCCTGGAGGCAAGGGAGAAAGTCTGGAGAAAGGAATATCTTCCCTTKGTCAAGGAGGCATTTTAGGCAAGCCTAACATCCACAAACACTCACCTGAACAAAATTGCCACAGTAAAATGACATTTGACAGCTAAATTTAATGTAATTTCCTAGTCATCACGCCCTCAAAAGGCTAAAACAATCTTTTTGAAACACTTTTCTGTTCTTCAGCAGACCTAAGGCCTCTTGCTAAAGCGGAAACAGACCAAAAATAGATTTACTACTTTTATTCCAGAAGAATGAAACCCAAGAACCTTACTGCCATTCACACAAACATGATGGATCTCTCCTCAGACGATTTTCAATACACAAGCAAAAAAATCAGAAGTGCATGAGGAGACAGAAAACAAGCATTATTAAGAAAAGCAACTGGCAATGGACAAATCTACAGAATTAATAAATACACTGGAATCACAGAAGATTCTGTACACTGCTTAACTAGAGAGATGATTAACTAGAGAGAATCTCTAGGTTCTTTTTTCCCTTTATCTGTTAATATGTTCAGCTACCACCATAAAAATACATTTTTTAGATTCTTATTACTGATTGCCCATATGTGTTACATTCATTTTGTTTTGAAAATGTGATATACTGAAGTTTATGAGTGAACAAAATGGTCAGACTATACGATTCTGTTGTCTGAGTAGGGGAACAGACTTTGCAGTATCATGTCTCCTATGTGAACTCATTTATTTATGATGCCTAACTTTTCTGGAGCATACTTTTACTTTTTCACTACCCAAACAATAAACCATAGAACCACAGACCCATAGATAGGGTCTAATTCTGAGTCTCACAATTTACATACCAGTGTGCTTATTTTGGAAAAAATGCTATGATCTGAATGTGTACTTGTATGTCATAAATGCAGACAAAATGGATATTATAAAAATTTTTTAAATAGGAAAAAGCTTGTCTGAAAATTTTTTACCCCTTTAAAATTATTTTTGATAATAAAACTTTTACTTAACTCTCACCTTTTCCAACTCTGATAATCTCTTCCATATTTCAGATCAGAAACAAAAATTTGGACAAATTGCCTTCTGCTGAGTAACTTAATCAAAGCTATAAGGAAGGACTTACAATCGGTTACTTCAATTTTACTGTTTTAATTTCTGTTCTTGCGTCTTTGCTTTTTTAAAATCTTGGTTTGCTTGCTGGAGAAATTTAGAAAAAAAATTATCTTTACAGTTTCGTAGTCAAATCCCACATAGAGTATCAATGTGATCAGCTGTTTTTTAGAATAAAGTGAAATGAAGTTTTGCTACCTACTTAAATGAGTTCCTATACATGATTAGGACAGCTATGCTTGCTGCAAGTTACTTAGATCCTGACTGGCAGCRTGCAGCTGGCATTGACCAGTGTGCAGAGAGAAGAGATGAGAAAAGAAGACGAAAAATCAGAAATAGATGCCACTGAACAGAGAATGGGGTTGACACCTTGAATAACAAAATAGCGTCACTATTGATTTTGGTACAATTTGATATTGACACACTTAGGATTACTCCATCACAATGGTACTGCCTTGTTACCGCTTGCTGTCTGGCACTGACATCGAATCACTTCCTAACCACTTCACAGAACTGTAGGTGAATGAACTGAATGAGTAGTCAAGGTGTGGCCTAGGAGGATGCTGGTGGGGAAGCCTCATAGCTCAGCCACAGTGTGGCTGCCAAAGTTTTACAAGACACAGGCAAAAAAACAAAAAGTCCAAGGAGGTCCACCTTCCCAGGATGCCTGTAGCAGGGATGCTGAAGCGCAGTGTTCATGCACGGCAGCCCTTTCCACTCATTCACAGTTAAGTAACTCTCTGGCATTCCAACACAGAGAGCTGCAGCCTTCCAATGAGCAATGTCCTCCTGCTGAGGAGACAGTGTGGGCCACCAACACTGCTTACTCCCTTGTCATCTAGTAGGGACTGAACTCTGAAATCTCTGCAGGTGCTGACACCAACAGAGAGTTGGTCACATCAGTAGATAGTCTGGTTGCTCAGCTGTGGACAGAAATGCTGGAGCAGCTGGATGAGGAGCCCACTGGGGAAGTGTCCTCTGTGGCCAGAGCCTCTTGTGGAAAATACTAGGCCGGAGGCTGAGCTGCACATCCTCGAGAGGTAGACTCCCAGCCCTATCTCTGCTGAGGCACCACACAGCCTCCTTGAAGCCTTCATGGCCAGGATTCTGTCTCTGACTCTCGTCACATCCTCTGACCACTCCTCAGTAGCACACTTGGACTTCACTCTCACTAAGAGTGCATGCCTTCTTGAGTAAGCTCTCGTATTCAGGATGTGGTGCCCCACAGTGAGGAGTCCCTGTGTCCAGCCAGCAATACCAATATTCCCAGCATGGTGCTGTCACTCTGAACACAGCTTTTGGACAAGGCAGGCTCACAGCTCCTGGTGCAGCTGTGGATTAAGAGCACATGCGTGGCTGTTTCTGAGGCTAGAGCCAGGCTGGTGCAAGGAGAGAGCTATGAGAAGCAACTGCAGGCATCTTCTGGAGAGCCAGGATCTGCAGCAGGCAGTGGTGAGAAGGAACCACTCCACTTCCCATACTGGAAACCAGTTGTACTCAGCTTGGGCCTTGATGCCCTTCCTGGGTGCTTGGCATGAAGGCTGGGCCACTCACAGACATACATAAAGTGAGAGTAGCCCTCTTGGCTTTAGGAAAATCACCCTGCACACAAGGTGCCACTGCAAAGTCACTTTTCCCACCCCAGCATCAGGGATGTAATGCTGTAATCTGAAGTTTCAGCTACCCCTGCTTGTGAAACAGGAAGGCAGCCCTGGCCTACAGCTGCCAAAAAATGAATCAAATCTTGACAACTACAAAACTAGCCATATGCAGTTTCATAGCAAGCTGGCTGACATTTACAAATACCAGCGAGCGAGAGGCCCTCCAGCCTCAAGCAGTTACATGCACAGATTAGACCTGTTGCTCTGTGTAGTGTTCTTGAATGGAGGATTTTGTCTACTCTACTTCCCCTGAGCTACCCTTCCAGTAACTGGTGCACTGCTCGCTTTAGTGCAAGGCACTGAAATATGATGCTGGGAAAGAGGCAGTTAGTGATGCTGTGCCCTGAAAAAAACAGCAACTGCCTTTCCTCAGCCAGTTCCCCAGGGCTCACCTTGGCCTGTAGAKCAGACTGCAGCAGCAGACACTCTAGAGGGAGGCACAGGCAAATTGTTGGGGCAGCGGGAGTAGCTGGGGGTCAATCATTTGCTCCTGTCTCAAGGCAGCTGTATCACCTACAGGTCAGGCCTTGCCCTCTCAGAAGGCGACTTTTCCCTCTCTCTTTCATAGCCTTCTACACCTGCTGTCTCTTTTCATGTGGTCCCACCAGTCTATCATGGTGTACCAGCCACTGAGCCTAGCCRTGATGCAGAACAGCCATATCTTAGTGATCAGGGTGTTGCAAACTACAGCAGTTTCGTGTTGCACCTCATCCAACCTAACAAAAAGTGTTAGAACTAAGGCTGTTCTCCTTCTCCTCTCCACAGTCTATTCTTCTGCTTCCTTGGCCCTGGACAGGCTGGCACCAGAACCCATGCGGCCCTGCTAGTGTAGACTGCCAGTCCGAAAGAAAGCCAGCAAAGGCCCACACAAAGCACTTATTTTCCACCCCAACAGCCGGCATGTGGTGCTAGTGCTCAAGATAGGCATATGTCAGGTATCAAACCAAATTAATCCGTGTACAACTTCCTGGGGACCCAAAGATGCACACACAAGCTGCCAGAGAGACTCCCTGAGCTGCACAACAGCCCCCATCCCCACCACATCCGGAGGATCACTGGCATTGTGCAGAGGGGTGTGCAGTGCATTTACCTCATGCAGACAGAAGGCACCAAGGCAGAGCAGGTAAGATGTGCTGCCTCCTTTGGCCACCAGCAAGCAAGGGCCATGGGGAGCCAGAGCACTGGGCAGCCCAGGGAGGGCAACTAGACACCGTGGGCACACAGGAGCTCCCCATGCAGGGGCAGGGGCAAGCACCATCACCCTGAGCTGCTGGAGCTGCTTGCACCACAGGAGCCCGTGGGAGCATAGGACAACCTGGGGAAGCTCAGCAGAGCAGCGCCTTTCTAGTGCTTCCCTTCTCCTTGGCAGACTCGCTGGTGGGAGTGGGTAGGCAGCCAGAGTCCTGCGGAGTGCTTCAGGAGGCCAGCCTGTGAGTTGTGTGCACCCAGAAAGCACACACCAAGGCATCCTCTGCCTTCCGCCTTGGGGAAGCTGTGCCCTTGGGGGAGCAGAGCCCCTCAACTGCTGAGCCCTAGCTGCCAGTAAACAGGCCCCATCACCTGCACCACTGCCCCTCCCTGCCTTCATGTTGCTGGCACAACAAGGCCCTTTGGCTCCAGCCTGCCTCTCTCAAGGGCTCCATCTGCTTGGCACCTCCTCTTACGCAGCTCCAGTGGCCATGCCTCTCACTTGTCAGTGCTGAAACACGGCACCCCTTCCTTGCACACCACTTGTCTCTCAGCAAGCCTTCTGGTTCCTCCATGCTTCCCTCTTGCACCCTGCATGCTCCCAGCAAGAGCAGCACCCAAGTCAAGGGGCCACAGTGCCATTCTTTCTCTACAGGAACCCTCCTCACAGCAAGAGCAAAGCAGGCTGAGGCAATGCTGCACAACAGGTACAGAGGCCTTTCTCACAGCTTCCCTTCCTCTACTTTCCCCCAGGGAAGGAGAAAATCTCCATGGAGGCCCTCAGGTTTCCCAGCCTCTCCTGAGCATGTGTTATGCAGCCAGTGCCCACAGGACAGCATGTGGCCCAGAAACCTGCCCAGCAAGACCAACTTGGAGTGAAGTAGCTGCAGCAGCCCCCAAGTTAGAGATGCCCACCGGAGATGCATGTTCCAATCAATCAACTGGGTGACTGGAGATCCCAGAGATGCCAGCRCTGAGCTTACTAACTCTGCAGTCTGCTGGTAAACTTCCAAGGGCAACTTTTCTTGGTGCATTCTCTAACAGCTCATGCTGAATTCCTCAGCAAGGCATTTATCACCATGCCTTCTTTTCCCAGTCCTCTGGAAAAGAGGACATAGACGAGTCCCTCAGGGGTACAGGGAAGGGATCAGAGTGTGGACTGGCATAAGAACTCCCAGAAGGCCTTAGAGCTGTGGCRTTTGACTGAGCACTTTGGGAAGCCAACGCCCAGAGCAGGGGACTGGGGTAAGGGTGTGGGGTTGGGATTTACCATAGGCCTTCAAACCAGTGGTCTGAGGGAGGCTCAGGTCTTCACTCAAGAGGTCTCTCACAGGCACCATGCCAGCAGCATCACCACTGCCCCAATGCCCCTTATGTTCCCCTCATCTGGCGTGCCCCCATGGCCGTGCTCTCCCTGCTCCTGCAGTGCCCCGGGCTTCCTTTGTCACAAATCCCCTGGTCCTGTGTGCACATCGCCTCCATGAGTCCTAGGCACAGTGAGGAGATCCCTGCTCTGAAAAGGCATCATCGGGAGGACCAGAGCACAGGGGTGATTGTACTCCAGCACATCTCCAGGCCACCCCAGGACTAGCATGGTGATGGGTGGAACAACACCAGGCCTTTCCCAGCTGCAGCTCTCACTGCTCTTGCCCAGTCGCCGGCTGCTTGGGACACAGCAGCAAACCCCACTGGAGTCAGTGGGGCAAGCGCGGTACAAGGAGGGCCGGGCTGGCTGGGGTGCTGCTGACAGGATCTGAGGGGAAGAGCCTGCCTGGCCATGACAGTGCAGGACAACTGGGGCTCCTGGAGCAGGGCATGGCCTAAAGGCTGCAGAGGCATGGGCTGAAGGGCCATGAAGGGCCACTGTCAGGGCCAGGACCAGGGCCTGCCGGGGGCTGAGCCTTCATGGCCCCTCAGCATCCTCCGCCCCCCATCTGCTGCTGTCCCAGGAGGCCTCATGGCACCAGTAGGAATCCCTGCATACTTTAACAGGATTTCTCAACACAAACAGAACACTCAATGCTATGTTTTGCATGTTATGCCTGGTAATACAATCAGTTGCAATCCTGTCTTAGCTAGGAACAATGCCCTGTTTAATTTGGGTGGACATGTAGCTATCTTGGGCTCCAGCACCATAACCCCATTCTTCCAGTGGATAATAATTCCTTTATGTGACYAATTTTGCTTTGTTTTGGACTGATACTACACGCTGGGTATGTCCCAGGCACCACGGGGCTTTCGTTCCAATCTGTTGCACAGGAAGCACAGGAATAGGCCTTGACAAAGAGAAGGAGACTGTCTTTGAGTCTACCACCTGTTGTTCGGCTGATGGAGGCATAGCATAAAATTGCCTTGCGGCCTGCAGCATCTGAATGAGAAAGGCATGACTCTTCTTCACCAGTATCAGTGTCTGGTACATTGAGATAGCATGGCGGGATGTGACAACCAGACACAGAATGAAAACAACAGTTCTTGATCCTTCACAAGGTTTTCTTCTCTGTCCATAGTTCACCTGCTGTGTTCAGAGCCCTGCTTAAGTGTGTAAACTGTGAATCCTAGGTCTCGCCAGCCCCCTGCACAGTGTGACACACAGATTAACTACCCCAGGAGTACCTGYAGACCCAGGGACCATCCTCATGTAAGCTTAATATATACACACGCAGATGCAGATGTCACCATGCTTTGGTGAGCCCTCTCACTCCTGGCATTACCAAATGTGGCCTCACTACTCTTCTTTCCCTTTTGGACACACTAAACTCACTTCCCATCACTGCACAATTTCATGCATCTTTTCAACTTCTTTTCCAGTCTACTACTCCTTTTCTCCAAAATCCTGTGGTTTTCCCTTGGGTGTGGTTTAATGCAACTGCGAGTCATTGCAACGAAATCCTACTCTTGTTACTTTCCTTATGGGATGATCGAGCTTGAGCAAATGCCTGCTAAGCCTAGATACTTTGGGGCATTCTGTTCACACCCTCCTACTCTCACACCCTGACATATCAGCTGGTAGTTCTATGATCAGGTCACCGAGAGTAGCCCATGCAGTGCCTCTACACACCCACAAGCTTCAGCTGTCCAGGGATACACTGAGAAGCGTATGTGGCAGCGCTGCAACAACTGTTTCAGCAATGCTGGTTCCCTCCTGACCCCACAGTTCCTCCATGCCCATTGCCCTYGTAATGCCTATACAGGACACCGTTTTGACTCCACTCCCTGCACTCTCACAGGCCCTGATTGGGACCGCTGGTCAGCCTTGAACAGGTGCTGAGGTGCAGCATGTGCCATGGGGCCAAGCCTTGCAGTGCTGGAGAAGGACTGTGCTGGGCATTCAGGGCACTGACAGTGTTCCCAGGGCACTATGTCCTTCTTTTCTCCTAAGGGCTCTGTTCTGCGGCCAGAGAGGGTAGGTGTTGCCCAGAGGGTGCTCCCRGGGCTCTCAAAGTGTAGTTCCCTGCTCACAGAGCATAGATGTCATACCTGCACAAGCCCCAAACAAGCAACAACAAAATGCACCTTCACAAGGAGGAAGTGCAACACCCATCCCTTGAGGCATGGAAACCACACATAGGATACAGGGCATTGTGATGGGATCCAGAGGCCAGGCAGTGCCATGGTATTCCCATGGCAACGGCATTCCTGGGCAGCTGCAGCACTTGGAGCAGAGCAGCTTTGCTGGAGGGAGCAACTGGCTTTGGGATGACAGCTGGCAGGCCCTGGCAGAGGGTCCTACAGCCTGCCATGGCCCAGGAGATGCACCTTCCCCAACAGCCCTCAGATAGACTACGGAGCTGCTGGGGGAGCAGAGAGGTGAGCCCTAGAGCAGTTGGGGAAGTGGGTAGCAGGGACAGGGATGAACAGTGGGGCCCAGAAGGATGGCGAGGAGTGGCTGGGGTGAGACGTGGAATCCCTGAGCCACTGTCTGTGAGGGCACATCTCTTCCTGCCCCTCCTCTCCAGAAGGGCTTTCCTCTCCAGCCAGTGCTAGGGCACATGAGCACTGCCAGGTTCCTTGGCCCCAGGGAAGTCTGCAGAGAGTACAGAGAGCAGCCCTGACCCCTGCTCAGCCCAGCTGTGTTTGGACCCACAGCTGCTTGGGAAATATAGCCTTCCTTTGCTACCCTGCTTTGGCCACTTATGTTAACACTGACATCCCACACCTCCATGACCCTGCAGGTGCACACCAGGAAGTGGCTAACAGCCGTGGAGCACTACCAGCCCTTGGAGTCATCCCACCAGAACAGGCTGCCTGCACTCCTTGTGCCAAACAGCTCCCAGCACCTGGCAACCAGGAGCACAAAGGTATGGCATAACATAGAGGCAGTAAAGTCTCTTCATTCCTCATACCTGCAGGTTGCCATACAGAATATGTGGGAGAAAACAGGAGATCCCTGCTCATACCCCTGGGCAGACCGACACCCTGCTGTGCAGGGGAAAGTCACACATCAGATCTGGGGCTCATCTGAAAACCACTTACACCCTGGGCAAACACTAGGCATAATGCCCATGACCTCTTATGCTGCTCCTCTGCTAGCTTTCCCTCTTCCAAGGCTGGCAAAGAGCCAGCACAGCTGCTAGGGGCTGAGAGCCCTGCAGCTCCAGCAGGATGAGTCTAGTTCTCAAGGATATCTATTCCTCAGTCTCAGCAATCCCCCAGTTGCTCCCCAGGCTCTGCCAGCTGTGGGAATTGGCTGTGAAGAGCACTTTCTGCCCGCAGYTGGGTGCTGCTTGGCCCCCCCAGAGCTCCCCTGAGGGTTCTCAGGGCATGGTGCTGGTGGAGTCAGGTGACCCGAGAATCCCCTGTGACCTCAGACTTCCTGGTTGTTCATCCCTCTGGAGTGACCACTGCTATGGCCTGCTCCATGGGCCAAGGTGAGACCTGGGAAGTTACAGAGGAAAGGCAATTGCTGCTTTTCAGGGTATGGTATCGATAACTGCCCCTTTCCCAGAGACTCACTTTAGTGCCTGGCACCAGAGTGGATAGTGCAACCATTCTGCAAGAGTAGCACAGGGGAAGGGGGACAGATGTCTAATCCTTAATTCAAGAGCACTACTAAGGTCTTTCTGTGTCGCTGTGACTGCTTGAGCCTGCAGCTCCTCCAGCCCTCTCTCCTTTGCAAACATCACCCAGCTCTCTATGAAACCATGAGCAGCTTGTTTTCTGCTTGCCAAGATTTGTTTCTTTCTTTTTTTTTTCTTTTTTAACAGCTCTGTCAGCCTCCTGCTGCCTTCAGATCTCATGATCCACACTGTGAGGTTCCTGTGACACAGTACACACAGCAGGCCAGCCTAGGGCTGCCTTGTTCCTTGGCACACAGGGGTAGCCGAAGCTTCAGACAACGGCATTACATCCCTGATGCTGAGGTAGAAAAACAACATGATAGCACAGCCTTTCTGTGCACAGGGTAATTTACCTGAAGCCTAGGGGCCACTCCCACATTTCTTATTCCCATGGCCATACCAGCATCAGTGCCAAGTGCCCAGAAAAAAACAGTGAGGTCTGAGCTAAGCACAGCTGAGGTTTCCAGCCCAGAGTATTAGTCCTTTCAGAAAATTCCCCTCCTGCAGCAGTGCAATGTACACATATTATGCGGGTACAGGAGTGATTGCTCAACAGCAAACAACCAGGCCCTCAGCAGCACAGTGTTACTGCTTCTTTGGATTACTGGCTTGGGCCTGCAGCAGGCATCCTTGGCTGGCATCCCTGGCTGGGGCTGGTCCCCTACCAGCTGGCACTTTGGTCCTGGTCCCACGAGGCTCCCCTTGCGGASATCCAAACCAGGATGGTTTGGTGCTTACCAGGACCCTAGAACAGGTTCCTCACATGGCTGAGCTGCCTCCTCCAGCCCCTCCAGAATGCAAAGACTCTGCCTGTAGAGAGGCTGAGATGACCCCAGCAAGAACAGTGAGAATTGGCCCTCGGCAAGGATGCCCTGTAGAGACTCCTAGGGAGTCACCTCGGCCTCTCTGCAGGCCCATGGGAACATGTTCTCTCATTTTAGAGCTGCATGGGCTTTCTCCCAGCCACACTGGCTTGAGCAAACTCATCTTTGAGAGTGAATGCAGCCACTTGGACTTGAGCCAAGGCTTCCAGAGGTTTGTTGGTTGGGAAACCTAAGTGGAGGAACTTAGCCATTCTCATTCCTTCCCTTCCATTGTAGAGTGACAGCCTGGAAGAAGTGAAGCAGAGACTTGAGAGCATGATCACAAGGTCTGCAGCTGAGGTGACGGGTATCCTGTGCCCATCTGACTGTAGCTCCAGAGAGAGTGCCAGAGCAAGGGCTGATCCTTCAGCACCTCCCAGTGCAAAGCTGAAGGAGCTAGGAAGCAACTCAAGCGGGACCCAGTGGGGCATCTGCACAGCCCCAAGCCTCACACCTGTGGGCAGGCTTCAGGACAAAGATTTTTCTCCAGTAGAAACCCTGCTCAACCTCCGAATTTACAATGCAGACTCTCCCAATGGACCTCCAGATAGTCTGATCAATGCAGAAAACACCGCACAAGATATCTGCCCAAGACTACCTGCCTTTGGCAAGGGAACTGTGGCCTCCTTAGAACGTAATAATCCCAGGGAAGATGTGCTTCAAAAAGCGCTGAGGCGCCAAACAACCATGCAGATCAGCCTCACTAATGGGGCAATGACCAGTCCAGAAGCAGAGAACAGGGCCCGTGAAGTAGCCATGAGGTCCAAAACTGTGGATCGCCTGCTCTGCACTTGGAAGAAGGCTCCTGCCTGGCAAGGTCATGGCTGCAGGACAGCCCTGCCGCCTCTCCAACGGAGGCTTACAGCAAAGTTCTCCTGTGCCTCCAGACTTGCGAGCAATTTCCAAAGCGAGAAATCAGGCAGGCTGGCATTCAACAAGCATGCCCAACCCTCGTCAGCCTGTATAGCAGAGCTGAGACCATCACAGTCCCCAAGCATTCTGGGTGCTGCCAAAACTTTACAAGATACGTGCAAAGAGGAAAAAGCCTGGGCAGGGCCAGCTTCCCAACAGGCCTGTGTCAGGGATGCCAAAGCCCAATGCGGCARCACCACAGCCCCTTTCACTGAATCACAGTTGCACAAGTCCCTGGTATCCCAACACAAGGAGCTGCAACCTTCTGATGAGCAAGGTCCCTCCCCTAAGGAGACCATATCGGCCACCAACACTAGGTACTCACCTGACATCTGGCAAGGAGCTGGCTTCAAAATCTCAGTGGATATTGATACCAACAGAGCCACAAACACGTCAATAGACAGTTTGGTTGCTTGTCTGTGGACAGAAGTYCTGGAGCAGCTGGATGAGGAGCCCACTGGGGAAATAGTGCCTTCTGTCCTGGGGTGTTCTCTGCCCCCAGAGTCACTTGCAGAAGACACCACACCAAAGGCTGAGCTGCCCAGCCCTGGAAGACAGGGTTTCAGTCCTATTTCTTCTAAGGCAACACATGGCCTCCTTGAAGCCCTCATGGCAAGGCTCCTGTCTCTAACTCACCCTACACCATCTAACCACTCCTCATCTGCACCCTCAGACTTCACCCTCACTAACTTTGTGTGTGCTGTACTGAGTGAGCTCTTTCAGATGCAGGCTGTGATCCCCTGCTTCAAGGAGTGCCTGGATTCAGCCAACAATACTGATAATCCCTGCACAGTGCTGTCACTTTGTACAAACATTTTGGCTGAGATAGGCTCACAGCTTCTTTCACAGCCATGGGTTGAGAGCATGTGCATGGCTGTCTCTGAGGCCACAGCCAGGCTGGTGCAAAAGGAGAGCTTTGGGGAGCAGCTGGAGGTGCCTTCTCCTGCAGAGTCATCTCCACAGCCGAGGGCTACAACAGACAGTAGCAGAGAAGAACCATTCTGCGAGCTCACAGAGTCCTCCAGGCCCCCTGAGCCCTTGCCACTTGACACCAGTCACCTCTCCTTCCTCCTGCAAGAAAGCAAGGGTGAGTGCTTGGCTTTAATTGTTGGACTACTCATCAGGAAGCCCTTGGCACAGGAAACACCTGGAGAGGGCTATGAAACTGATGCATCAGCCCAGGGAACCCTGGGGACATGTGGCTGCAGCCTCCTCCACCTCACTGCTCTCTACGTAGACCCACAGCTACTCCTTTTCATCCTGGACTTATTACTCAGGGTGCCAAAGGTGTGGGTTTGGGCTACCATGTACCTCATAACATGGAGGCAGACTATCATATGGGCATCCTCCAGCCATTGGTTAGACTTGGCACATCACGTCAGAGTATAGACATCCCTTTTCTGCTTGCTTCTTTAGATTTGGCACCTATGTTCAGGTGCCTGAATTGCAGACATGTGCTGGTAAGGGTAGTGTGTCAGTATGCAGCTAGTATTGATGAGTGAGATGATGGGTCTGCCTCTGTTTGTAGCAGTGACCTTTCTCATGCACCAGGCCTGGGAGACAGAAGACACTGACTCAGAGACCCTTGAGGTGAGCATCCCACACAGTGCCCCAGGGATGGATGGTTTCTATCTGCTGTCTGAGGCATGTCACAGTCCTCTCCTTTTCCACTAGCTGAAGTGAACTGTAGCTGGCCCCAAGCTGGGGACTGATATCCTCTCCACCCCTCAGAAGTGCAGCAGGATGTGTCCCAGTGCATGGATACAGAAAAAAGAGAGCAGTTTTTGGCCTCAGCAGGCAATCCTATCTCACATAGAGTGAGCCAGCCGTATCTGCCTTGCTCTCATGCCCTTACCTGCGGTGAAAAAAAAGCACTTGCCCTGAAAAAACATTGCAGCCACCGTTCCCTCATGACTCAGGGCTCCTGCCAGCCTGCCCCAGCCCTGGATGGCTTTCTCCTTCAGCTGTCCTGCAGCAGCCCTCTCTTCAGTGGCACAGGCCAGAGCCACATGAATGGGTTTCTTTGCTCTCCCTTTGCAGCCTCAATCTGCCTTCAAGGACTCTGGCAGCGCAGACTTGCCCTCCACAGACAGAGCAGAGCTCAATGGAGGTCCATGCCCAGCATGGCTGAAACAAGATTTTCCCRTTCACAGTGGACCTGAATATCCTCAAATTAGGGAGTTCCCAGCCCTGCCACCCATCCAGGGAACTAGCTCCAATCACTGTCATCCAGCTATGATCTCATCAGACTGGACAGGCGCAATGCCTGAGCCAAGGCTCCGTGCTTGCCTTCTAGGCAGCCCTGGGCAACACATCCCAGGGTCCAGCAATGTGAGTAGTCCTGGGGAAAAGCCAGAGAGAGCACTTTGCTCTGGGCCTGTGTTCCCACTTGCCCATGGTTCTTCTTCCCCACATGGCCACTGTGGCACCCTGAGTGTCCAAACTCCGCTGCAACGAGGGCCCTCGCTTCGCAGGAGATCTCTGTGGACCATTTTTCCTTGCTGCTCAGTGGTGGATGAAATCACAGGGAAGCTGGAGGAGTCAGAGTGATGTCAGAGTGAAAATGTTGGGCAGAGAAAAGCTTTCTATGTGAGCAAATGTTTCTGTGTTAAATACAATAAGAACATTTCCTCTCCACCCTGAGCATGGCAAGGCCTTTTTGTGTGCGTGATAAGTGGGGGGGCAGGAGGAGGAAGGACATGGCTGTTCCAGGGTGGGGTAATAGGTTGTCAGGGCTATTCCTGTGTGCCCAGCCCAGGCTACCAGTTACCAACTACCAGTTACAGCTGAGGGATCCAGAAGCTCCCAATCTCATCCCTGCACACATCAGGGACTGACTGGGGACAACAGTTGGTACTGCAGCTCTAGCTGCAGTATCGGTCAGGGACACAGAATAGGGGTAAGAAATGTGTGGACAGCACTTAGTACTTTGGCAGCTATGGGAAGCACCACTTGGAGGGAAGAAGAGGTGGAATTCAAGCCTCAGTAGTCAACAGTACTGTGTTGAGTGCCAAGAGCCACTGGCTTCGCATATGGGTCCTATATGGCTATTAAAGGGCAGTGGATGTGGATCATTACTGCCTGGTCCTCAAATTCTGAGAGGAAGGAAATGATTGGCTTCTGGGCTTGTGTGTTCACAGAGTATTGTCTCAGATTAGCAACTTGGGGTGCAAAGGGTAAGGGAAGTGCTTCTCAAGGAAGCCTGGCCAGGGGGAGGTTCAGTTCAGAGGCATCAGATGTTCCTTTGAGTATTACAGGAAGTGTGGCCTCTAAGGTAATACCTAGGATGTTGGAGTATCCCAAGACTGCAGTTTCTCAGACTCTCAGTCACTGTAAGAAGTCACACTAGATGGCAAACACAGGGAGGGTCAAGGGAAGGGTAGAGGGATAGTGTAATGGTTATCACATCTGAAGGTCCTGGATTCAAGCCCCAGTGGAAGCAGTGCCAGGAAATCTGTGAGAGGTTAGACTAGATGATCTCCAAATGTCCTTTTCAATCCTACTGGTTCTGTGGAAAAGCAACAATGTCTGTTCTTGAAGAYGTATTATTGGGTTAAAAAAGACAGCTTTTGGAGGGGACTGAAATAGCTCAGCTAGAAGAGCATTAGGCTGAAGATCTAAAGGTCCCTGGTTCAAGCCCAGGCTTCAGCAAGGGGGGTCCTTGTTGCTGCAACCCTGTCTAATATGCTCTAGGTGACCCTGCTTGAGCAGGGGGATTGGACTAGATGATCACCAGAGGTCCCTTCCAAACTTACCAATTCTATGATTCTATGAATCTATGACCACAGGTGATGTCCTCTCCCAGAGGTCAAGGTGTGCAAAGAACTCCTCTATGGAAGGCGTTATGCCTACTTAGAAGCAAAGTACCAAGGTCTCCATGAACCTGCACACCACAGCAGAGCATGAAGGAAGTAGTTCCTGACAGTGTTCCTTATTAATAGCAGAAATTTGATCACTCATTATCAGTGAGGCAGCAGAATTGTTACTAGTCATCAGTGRGGAGATCTATTTCTGGGCTGGGAGACCTTATGAGCCACACCCTCCACACTCTGAGGGATTGGCAGTCCTAACCCAGTCCCAGGAGTGTTAATCATGTGTCTGAAAAATCAGGAAAATATGATGTCTCTGGCTTCCTGGTTGGAGGAGTGATGGGAGGGCACTGTGTCACAATGGAGTTGTTGACAAGCTCCTGAACACCAGTGTTGGTATGCAGTGAAAATTACCTGTTCAGGAATACTCAAAGCTATGAAGGATTTCAAAGTTTCTAAGTGCTTTCGGTTGAGGCTATAATGTATCGGTTTGGCGGTTAGGGTTAGAGGCTTAGGGATAGGGTTAAGGGTTAGGGTTTAGGGTTAGGGTTAGGGTTAGGGTT
>NW_028185993.1:0-1163 GCF_003343005.1 Rhea americana | reverse complement strand
CTCCCCCCAGGGGACCCCGCGGCCGAGGAGTGGTCCCAGTGGAGCGTCTGCTCGCTGACGTGCGGGCAGGGCTCCCAGGTGCGGACGCGCTCGTGCGTCTCCTCTCCCTACGGGACGCTGTGCAGCGGGCTGCTGCGGGAGACGCGGACGTGCAATAACACGGCCACCTGCCCAGGTACCGGCGCCGCGGCGGCGCGGGGAGGGGGGGGCCGGTGGGGAGAGCAGGGACACGCGTTTTGGGGGGTCTCCTGGGGGCTCCGCGGGTGGTGCCGGCGGGGTCGCAGGGGTGGCGCTGGCTCGGTCCGGCCGTGCCGGCGCGGCTGCGCGAAGCGGGTTTCTCCCCCGGGCACCCAGCTTGTCCCTCCCGGCTCCCGTTTGATGCCGAGGCTTCCCCAGGGCCCTGGGTGTTTCCAAGGCCGGGGGTCCGGGGCAGGCTGGTGCCTGCGCCCGGGGCAGGGAGCTCTCCGGGGCCAGCGATCGCCGTCCCTGCCTGCGCCGGCGGGTGCGGCGATGTGGGGTGCAGGCAGGAGCTGCCCGCGTGCCSGCGGCGGGGTCCGTGCGTCTCCTGCGGGGTCTGGACAGACGGCGGGGTTCGGCCGGGCCCCGGGGACCCTGGCCCGGGTCCCRCGAGGCGTCGGGCAGCGCCGCTGGCGTTCGCGGGGCGTCCATCGGGACGCGGCTCGTGGCGCGGCTGCCGGCGGGGACGCGGGGACCGGAGCGGGGCGGAAAGCGGCGGCACCTGCCTGTGCGCCAGACCTTTGGGATTCGCGCCGGGGTCTTAGGGAAGAGGCAGCCGGAGCCGGCGGGAGATGGAGGGAGCCGGGCACCGTGCCCAGGTCCCGGGACGCGAGGGGTCTCCGATGCCCGGCACCCCTCGGTGCCGGGTGGCTCGGCAGAGGAGGAGGAGGAGGAGGAGGAGGAGGAGGAGGAGGAGGGGGAGTGCCCGTGCACTCCCCGGCGGGCGCCGCAGGCGGGCGGCCGCGTGACCGCGCTGTGCTGTGTTGCAGTTCACGGCGCGTGGGAGGAGTGGTCCCCGTGGAGCCTGTGCTCGGTGACCTGCGGGCGAGGGGCCAGGACCCGGACGCGGCGGTGCGTGGCCCCGCAGCACGGAGGGAAAGCCTGCGAGGGCCCCGACGTGCAGGCCAAGCCCTGCAATATCGCGA
>NW_028185992.1:0-1154 GCF_003343005.1 Rhea americana | reverse complement strand
GATATCGGACCTGGTCTCGGATCTGGAGTCGGATCCGGTGTGGGATCCAGCATTGGACTTGGCATTGGAGCTGATATTGGACCCAGCCTTGGAGCCGGATCTGGCATTGGACTCGGCGTCGGAGCCGACGTCGGAGCTGGCCTCGGAGCCGGCGTTGGACTTGGCCTAGGAGCCAACACCGGACCTCGGTTCGGAGCCGGTGTCGCATCCGGCATYGGAGCCAACGTCGGACCTCGTTTTGGATCCGGCATCGGCCTTGGCGTTGGAGCCGATGTCGGACCTGGTCTTGGCTCGGCCGTTGCATCCGTGGTTGGATCCGCCATTGGGCTCGGTGACGACGTYGGCCCCCGTCTCGGAGCCGCCATCGGACCCGCCGTCGGACTCGGCATCGGCGCCGACACCGGACCTCGTCTTGAGTCCGGCGTCGCACTCGGCGTCGCACTCGGTGTTGGTGCCGATATCGGACCCAGTCTCCAGCCCGGCGTCGGAGCCGGCGTCGGAGCCGGCGTCGGACCTCGTTTCGGAGCCGGCGTCGGCCTCGGCGTCGGCATCGGACCTCGTCTCGAATCCGCCGCGGGACTCGGCGTCGGCCCGGCCATCGGGCCGCGTTTCGGAGCCGCCGTCGGGTCGACCCTCGGATCGACCCTCGGCCTCGGCGCCGACGTCGGACCCGGCCTCGACCCCGGCGTCGCCTCCGCTCTCAAACCCGCCGTCGGGGGGCCGGGCCTCGAACCGACCGTCGGTTGCGCCGGCGTCGGCGCGGGAACCCGTCCTCCGGGCGCCGGGGAGGCGCCGGGGGCGGCCGAGACGTGGACGCCGCCCTACACGCCGCGCCAAGCGCCGCCCTTCGCCTTCGGGCCCCCCGAAACGCTCGAGGAGGCGCCCGAGAAGTTACCGCCGAGTCCCGAGAGCCCCGGGGTGGGAGCGGGACCCGGAGGAGGAGGAGGAGGAGGAGGAGGAGCCGCCGCCCTCCTCACCCCCGAGACGTCGCCGCCCGCCGACGGAACCCCCAGGAGACGTCAACACCCGCCTCGCCGGGGACCCAGGCGTCCGGGAGACGTCGTCAGCCCTCGGCCCCCGGCCCGGTCGCCCCGCGACCCCTTCGCTGAGTTGTATCAACTCCCCCGGAGCCGCCTTCAGGACGCCTTCCGCCA
>NW_028185991.1:0-1254 GCF_003343005.1 Rhea americana | reverse complement strand
TTGAATATCTGCAGAGAAAGAGACTCCACAACCTCTCTGGGCAACCTGCTCCAGTGCCCTGTTGCTATCACAGTGAAGAAACTCCCCCTTATGTTCAGGCGGAACTTCCTGTGGTTCAGTTTTTGCCCATTGCTTCTTGTCCTGTCACATGGGACAGCTGAAAAGAGTTTGTTCCCCTGACACCCTCCCTTCAGGTACTTATCCACACTGATGAGATCCCCCCTCGGTCTTCTCTTCTCCAGGCTAAACAGGCCCAGCTCTCGCAGGCGTTCCTCAGAGGGCAGATGCTCCAGCCCTCTGATCATCTTCGTAGCCCTACGCTGCGCTCTCTGCAGTAGCTCCATGTCTCTCTTGTCCTGGAAAGCCCAGAGCTGGACGCAATACTTGAGATGAGGCCTCCCCAGGGCTGAGGAGAGGGGTAGGATCATCTCCCTCAACCTGCTGGCAACACTCTTCCTAATGCACCCCAGGATGCCATTGGCCCTCGAGGCCACAAGGGCCCATTGCTGGCTCATGGTCAATTTGTCATCCACCAGCACTCCCAGGTCCTTCTCTGCAGAKCTGCTCTCCAGCAGGTCAGCCCCCAGCCTGTACTGGTGCATGGAGTTATTTCTGCCTAGGTGCAGGACTCTGCACTTGCCCTTGTTGAACTTCAGGAGGTTCTTCTCTGCCCAGCTCTCCAGCCTGTCCCGGTCTCTCTGAATGGCAGCACAGCCCTCAGGTGCATCAGCCGCTCCTCCCAGCTTGGTATCATCAGCAAACTTGCTGAGGAGGTCCTCTGTCCCTTAGTCCAGGTCATTGATGAAAAAGTTGAACAGGATGGGATTGCGGTACTGAGCCCTGGGGGATACCACTAGCCACAGGCCTCCAACTGGACTCCAAACCACTTATGACAACGCTCTGAGCGGTTTCTGCCTTTCAGCCAGTTCTCAATCCACCTCACTGTCCACTTGTCTAACCCACACTTCCTGAGCTTATCTAGGAGGATGTTGTGGGAGACAGTGTCCAAAGCCTTGCTGAAGTCAAGGTACACAACGTCCACTGCTCTGCCCTCATCTACCCAGCCAGTCATTCCATCGTAGAAGGCTATCAGATTGGTTAAGCAGGATTTCCCCTTGGTGAATCCATGCTGGCTGCTCCTGGTCACCTTCTTTTCCTCCATGTGCTTGGAGATGACATCCAGAATGAGCTGTTCCATCACCTTTGCAGGGATGGAGGTGAGGCTGACTGGCCTATAGTTGCCTGGGTCCTCCT
>NW_028185990.1:0-1217 GCF_003343005.1 Rhea americana | reverse complement strand
AAGATGGCCTCAACCATCGCCTGCGCGAGGTCTCCAGGACCCCGCGAGCAGCTCAGCAGCACTGCCCTGCAGCCAGAGACTTCCCACTGGAAGGGCTCTGCCCATTTCTGCCGCAAGGAGCTCTCAGCTGCTGCCTCCCTCCTGAGAGTCCGGAGCTTCCCTCCGTTCTGTCTCACCTCAGCTCAGCACGGGCAGGCAGTGCCCTCAGCACTGCGACTCCTGGCAGAGGAGCTGCCCCTGCACCCAGCAAGGAAGTCATTTCCCCAGGCTTCGGGCAGTGAGTGAGCTGAGTCAGCCCGGGCCCCTCATTTCTTTGGGGAGAAGCCCTCCAGGTGGTGGGACAGACACCTCCATCCCATGCACGCCACTAACCCCCAGGACGGTTTTGGGATTCATCCTGCCTAAGCTGCCGTGTGCCCAAAAGAGGTGCACAGAAGTGTGCGAGCTCCTTGTCCCCCCTCCCATTCCAGTCCAAGGTGGTGGAAGGTGGGAGTCAGCTGCTGCBGTGGAAACACTGGGTGACACCGGAGGTGCCAGAGGTGATCCAGGGCATGTGCAAGCGCCTGCGAGCTCTCTCTGGGCAATGCGCAGAGACACAGACCTGCATGTGGCATCATCTGGGGGCTCTGGGGGACATTCCCTGGCTGTGCAGGATAAACCAGCCGCCCACGCCTGGCAGGAAGAAACTTCTCCTTTGGCACTGAGCCAGGGCTTTGCTGCCTGCCAAGGCCTTGCTGGAGGTTTTCCTGCCATCGGTCCGTTCTCAGCACTTCCTTGCACTGGGGGCAGCAGCAGCAGCAGACTGTGCTGTGTTACTGTGGGGGGAGGCTGGTGCATGGCCCTACTGCACTCCTCCCCTCACAGCCAGGTTTCCCGCATGGGGCCATGGCCGGGCTGAGCGCAGCCGCAGCACCCAGCCGAGCCGGTCCACCGGTGGGGTTATCCCTGCCCCAGGACCTCCCACCACGGGGGGTCGGGGCAGCTCCACAAGGGTGTCTCCAAATACATCCTGGAGAAGCTGGTGCTGAACAAGGTGGGTGTGCCATCCTCTCCCTCCCCTCCCACACCCATGCTGGCAGCAGCACTGACCCCTCGGGGCAATGGGCCACAATAGTCCTGCCTCTCCTCTCCAAGCAAAAGCAACCTCCCTGCAGAAGCATGCTGCAAATGACAACTGTGCCCCAGAACAACTTCTCCCAAAAGGGAGATGCCAAATG
>NW_028185989.1:0-1190 GCF_003343005.1 Rhea americana | reverse complement strand
GTGGGGTTTGGGCTGAGGGGTTGGAGTCGGGGCCGGGGCTGGTTCAGGAGCAGGGCTTGGGGTTAGCGGTTGGTGCCCGGTAGGCGAGTGGCTGCAGCGCCTGGTCCGTCGGGGCTGAAGCGGGAGGGAGGTGGCCGTGCACAGCCCCGCGCTGCCCCTGGAGCTGCCTCCCGCTGCCTATGGCAGCTCTGTCCTCCGTGGGGCGGCGGCGCTCGGGCCCTGGGGCCGTGGCGGCAGCGGCTGCTGCTCGTGGAGCCGCTGCAGCCTGCAGAGGTGACCTCAGCTCCGCCATGCGCGGGGCCACTGGGACCCGCCTGGTGACCCGCCGCGGCCCCGCAGTGTCCGGGAGGACAGTGCCGGGAGAGGGCAGGAGCGCGCAGGGCTCAGGGAGGAGCCGCCGAGCGCAGCCGCGACTTTCCCTGCCGCCCCAGCAGCCCCGCGGAGCCGAGGCGTTTCCCGAGGCCTTCCCACCTCCCGTGCCGGGTGGGAGCAACAGGGCTGGGCTGGGGATGGGCAGCATGGCGGGGCCGCGGGGGCCCTCGGCCGTGGTGGGGGTAGAGCCTTGCGGAAGGGGCTGTGGGGCAGGAGAGCTGGCGCCAGGGCCGGGGCGGGCGAGGGAACGCCGCAGCGCTGCCACCACCCCCGCGGGGACCTGCCTGGCTCTGCCTTAAAAACTCTCCCCCTTGGCCTCTGCTCTGCCCCGCAGGATGGAGGAGAGACCCTCCAGCCACTCCCGGGCGGTCTGGGAGAAGGAGGGCGGCCGCCCGCGCAGCCCCCGGGCACCCCAGGAGCGGGACGGGACTCCCCAGGGCAGCTGCTCTCCCCAGGCGTCCTCCRAGGGCTGCAGGGCCCAGGCATCACGGAGCTGGCGGAGCAGTGAGTTAGGGGCCCCGTGGGGCTGGGCCGGGCCGGGGCCGGGCAGCACGTCCTGCTTTGCGCGGGGCTCCCGTCTGCCCGCACCCTGGCACTGGGGTGCCCGGGGCGGTGGCACAGAGGCTGAGCTCGGTGTGCTCGTCTCTGCTGCCTGCGCTCAGTGTCTCCAGGCCTCCTGGCTCTCTGGCTTTTGCAGGGGCCAAGTTTTCCATCTGCAGCTGGTCGGAGCTGTCGAGAGAGGATGAGGAAGCCCTGGAGTTCATCCAGGCCTTTGTGAGCGGCACACAGAAGGTAGCTGCAGCCACGTCCGGCCGGGC
>NW_028185988.1:0-1174 GCF_003343005.1 Rhea americana | reverse complement strand
CAGTCCCTGTTCTTATCAGTGAGAATCAGAAAAAGTTTGGAGACAGAAGAACAACGGGGTTCTGAGAGTGTAGGCGTAATTGTGGAGAGCTTGTTGTGACATGCTGTCCATCTTTGCAGCATGCTTGGCTGTAGATGGGATTGACTTTGCCTAAAGACACTGATGGGAACCATTATCTGGGGACAGGTAGGAAATCCGTGATGCCCTGGAGTGTTTGCCCAGCAACCACTCCAGAAGGGCATGGGGTTCCTGGAGGTCCTGTGCTGGACCTGCTGGAAACATGGTGGTTGTGCTGCACACCCCATGCATTTGACATGGCCCTACAGGCCTCTTGTTAGTGGAGCTCTTGCAGTTGTCAGTAGCAAGCGTCATTTCAGATGGCCAGGGAGATTCTCCCCTTGGCCCCAGCTCATGCTGTGGAAGGATTTGTGTCTCATAGTTCCTCCATCAGAGTAGGCAGACAGACACTGGCACATGTCCTAGATGACCTCTGTCTCTTCCAGTGCCACCAGGTGTTTGTGTGTGAACAACTTTCTCCCATCGTATTTCACCTTTGATTCCAATGAGAACATTGACAAGGAGCTCCTTTGTAGACACTCGTTTTGTTTACCCCTAAATGTAGGCAAAGGGAATCCCACATCCTATGAGTTTGTGGGTGCACAGGAAGGAACTGGATGCCAGTCCACCCCAGGGGCTTCTCCATGGGCATTAGATGTATTGATGAACTCCTCTAATCAGGTCCCGGAAGCACAGGTAAATGAACTCCCTTCTTCTCCCTGCGTCTAGGTGTCCTGTCTTCCTATGAGATGGGAGCAGGGCCTTCTAGAGTGGGACGTTTCCACCTCTCTTAGATAACCGTCCTCTGATGACACCAACTGCAAGGCTGGACTCAGTCTCTCTCCACTCTTTCGGGAAGGACCGTTGCTGATTATTTTAGTCTGCTTCAACGGACTTTTAATGTGACCCTGCTGCCTTTCAGGAGATGTCAACCCTGGAGTCCCGAGGACATCTTGAGTGTGCACAGGGGACAGAGACAGTCATGCTTTCAGCTGGGACTCTGCTTCTGAGCTGCACCTGGCTCCTGTAACCATGGTAGCCCTTGGCAACCTGTCAGGTGCTGCAGAGAGACATCTCTGTCCAGGAGCAGCTCCTCTTAAAAGAGCAGCAAGGCTCA
>NW_028185987.1:0-1199 GCF_003343005.1 Rhea americana | reverse complement strand
CATGGCTCCACATTGCATTTGGGGCCGTCTGGATGTCCTTGACGTCACCACCCACCTCTTGGAGGTCCCATTGTGGCCCTRTGTGGTGKTTGGGGCCACCTGGGTGTCCCYGTATCAGCACCTGCCTCTTGGAGGTCCCARCGTGGCCCCACGTGGCATTAGGGCCCACCTGGGTGTCCTTGCTGTCATGACCCGCCTCTTGGGAGTGTCCTCATCGCTCTTAGGGTCTTTGCATGTCTTCTGCAGGCCCCCATGTGTTTTGGGTGCCCTCATGTCCCCTGGTGTCACCTCATGTCCTTTGGGTCTTCCTGTGTCCCCTGGGTGACCCCGGGTCCCCTGGAGCCCTTCATGTCCTCCAGGGGTGTCTCGTGTCACTTGGTGTCCCCCACGTCCCCTTGAAACCCCCATGTCCCTTGGTGTCTCTGTAAGTCTCCTGGGTCCTTTCATGTTTCTCGGTGTCCACCCATGTCCCCTGGGGTGTCCCCATTGCCCCCTGGGTGCCCCCATGTTCTCTGGGATCTTTCTGTGTCCCCTGGTGTCCCCCGAACCCCAGATCCCCTCCCCCAATGTCCTCTGAGGCGCCTGCCGTGTCCCCGGGGTGCTGCCGTGTCCCCTGGGTGCCCCTCTGTCACCTTGAGTCCTTCGTGTCTGATGGGTGCCTTCATGTCCCTGGGTGTCCCCATGTGTTCCCTAGGTCCTTTAATGTCTCCTGGGGTCTTCGTGTGTCCCCTGGGGTGTCTCCAGTGTCCCCTGGGGTCCCCCAACCCTCCCAATGTTCCTGGGTGCTCCCACATTCTCTGGAGACTTCCGTGTCCCCAGGGTGCCCCCATGTCCTTTGGTGTCACCATACGTCCCCTGGGTCCTTTCATGTCCCCACCATGTCCTCTGGGGTCCTCCTCTGTCCCCATGGTGCCCCCATGTCCCTTGGTGTCCCCGTATGTCCCCTGGGTTCCACCTTCCCTGGTGTCCCCCAAACCCTCTCCTCGGGGTCACCCCAAGTCCTGGGGACCCCCACCGCGCCCCATGCGCGTGTCCCCCCCCCTCCTCCAACCCCGGTGGCTTGGGGGGAGGGGGTTGTCCCTGACGTGTCCCCCTCTCTTCGGCCACCAGCTGAACTCGGGGTACTACGCTTCGGGGAGCTCGGGGGGCTTCCAGGGGGGGCAGATCACCCTCAGCATGCAGAAGGTAACGGGGCCCCC
>NW_028185986.1:0-1138 GCF_003343005.1 Rhea americana | reverse complement strand
CAGGGCACCCCAAGTGCCCCACAACACAGAAAGCCCAGCTCTCCAACTCTTCAGTTCCCTTCTAGTCCTCCAAGGCCTTGCAACAGGCACTGCCTCTCAGCATCCACTCACAGTCCTACACATGGTTACTTCCCTTCTCCAGGAAGCAGAGGAGTGCTCTCACAAGCCCTGATCAGGCCACCTCTCGCCATTCGTTTGTGCCTCAACTTCCCTGAACAAGAAATCTCTTTCAAAATATGGCCCATACCTGTTTGGCGGTGACTTTCCTTCTGTCTCCTCCAACAGACTTTGCACCCCTTCTCCACTGGCTGCATGCTCGGACAGAAAATCACCAACCTCTAACGTGTTGCACTTCCAAATGTGTCATAAAAGCACGTGGACACCTGAAAGRCAGGCACAGCATTYAGACCTTGCAGGAACATCTCACAAGCTCCCTCCTGCTTACACAGGGGGAATTTCTAAAGTACGCAAACCCTGGGAATCAGAGATTACTAACACCACTGCTTACACCAGCATTAGATTGATTTAGCAGCCTCAAAACTCTAGCTGGACTCCCTAGCTGTGTGGGACCAGGCTGCAAGCTTCTACTTAGCAACAAGGGGGAAAAACAAACTCCATGTCCAGGTTCACCAGAGATCAACACCCATATTCTACACCATAGTAGTACTAACTCACGATGATGGAGTCAAATGGAATTTGTGTCAGACGATGCAGAACATCTACTTCTGCTTGATTAATTAGTTGACTTTCTGTATTGCTGTAGAGCTCTGCAGGGGTCAAACCCTCCTCTGGGCACATGCAACAAACCCAGGAATCACCTCACCACCACCATCCAGGCCGTGTGCCTTCTCCTGACCTGTCAGCTGCTCACAAGGGCAAACCCCCAACACATGCCTGCTGATGGCCTATGGGCTTCAGAGACACCTGTTGCCTGAAAATAACTTCCCCAGCCACGAGCCACTGCTGCCCGAGCAGGGACTCGGACAAAAGAGACCTCACACTCAACGCCCATGACTAACTGCCTGCTGCCGGTCTATCAGGGACTCAGACAGACGGGACCTCGCAGTCCCCTGCACAAGCACGTCTCTGTCACAGGCCAGGAAGCCTCTGAGGCAGCAATTACCTCACTAGAACTTCC
>NW_028185985.1:0-1259 GCF_003343005.1 Rhea americana | reverse complement strand
AAAAAAAAAAAAAAAAAAAAAAAAAAAAAAAAAAAAAAAAAAAAAAAAAAAAAAAAGAGGGAGACAGAAAGAGAGGAAACCCAGGCCAGTAAACAGATTACTAGACACCGCGTATGTGTAGAGGAAATCTGAAGAGAGAGATAATAGCTACAAGTGGGAAGCGCTTGGGAAATATTATTGTCCCCAAATGGCAAAGATAAATTTAATTGGATGTAAGCCAGGCTGCTAAAGAAAACTATATAAGCTGTGAACAATTCAAAGGGAAAAAAAAACCCGACTTAGATCTCTCTAGACCTGAGCTGCGAGTTCAAAATCATGTGGACTTAATCAAGATAAAAGCAGATAAACTATGTTTCCCAACCGCAGGCAACGYTGCGACTGTCTGGGATGGAAATGTGCGACGGGGTGTCGGATTCAAATGGGAGCGATGCCGCAGAGGCGTTAAGAAGAGTTGGGCTTAATCATAACCAATATAACTAACACTTTTCTTGTGCGAAAGCCAACCAGGCTGCGCATTTATTTCTTATTTTTTTCTCATCAGCCCCGGTCGAGGCCATGGGTCCTTCCCTACCTACCCAGGGGAAGAGCTGAGCTGTGCCGAGGCCAGAGGAGATACAAACGCGTGTGTGTTTTAATCYATTTATTTATACTATTTTATTTTTTTTCTCCGCGCAGCTACATTTCAGGGAGTTGCTGAAGCATGTGAAAAAGCGAGTTTTGGTGAATTCAAGTAAGACTTCGCAGCGTGCTCCTGGGGCCATTGCAAAACTCAGCCTGGAGGAGAGACAGGAAACCCAGAAGAAAGCTCGTTAAGCAACACCTATTTCTATTCCATAGCCCCTTTCTTTTTCTTTTTTTTTCCCCAACAAATCTCTAAAATACTTATTCAAGCACAAAGGAAGACACATAAAACACCCCCAAACCTTCAAAAATCCTTTATTCGCCAGACATCCCTTCTTGATAACTTTAGCAGCGACAGTAAAATGTACAAAACTGTGTTGCGGGRAAAAAAAAAGAGACAAGTCGGAAATTGTGGCAGGGAAAATGTGTTTGCTGTTGGGTAGCCCATTTCTTAGCAAAATAGCCCCAATATGCAAAGCTGAGAACGGGAGGTGGGCGACTAATCCACTCCAGCCTTATTAAAACCGCACACACGTTTTGCATGCGTGGTATTTAATCCTTAAATACCCAGGAAATCATTTCCAAGGATTGCACTTTAATACTTTGGCTCCCGATCCCCCCTCTTTTTTTTTTTTTTT
>NW_028185984.1:0-1260 GCF_003343005.1 Rhea americana | reverse complement strand
CAGACATTGCACAGGTTTCCTTCTTGGGGGTGCGGCATAGCACAGGTGTGCTGGGGTTTGCTCCCCTGCTTCTTGGGAGGCTTCACTAAACTTCATAACTACATGCTGCAGTGTTAGGCTGTCACCAGGATGCAGGTGCCTGCAGTGGTGGTGCTGGGACATGGTGCTTCTGAGCCATGAAGTGGGGAGCTGATTCAGCTCTGCCATGCCCCGTAACTGTGCCCCACCTTGTCCTTCATTCAGTTCTCTGCTTTGCAGCCTGCTGTTCTAGTTAGATTCCCGGGGGCCAAACATCCGTTTTGGCCAGCCAGCACAAGCTCACACACACACACGCACCAACACTCTTCAGTAGCAAGCAGTTTATTAGTAGATACTTACAAACAGACCGACCCGATGGTAATCTCGAGAAGGACCATCTCAATGCTTGTCCCGATCGTCTGCATGGCGAGAGGGAGAGTCAGCAGGCACAATCTTTTCGGTTAAATTGGCGACGAGGATGGGATTCCCGGGGTTTGCAGCATGGTGAGACTGGTGAAGTGCATAGCTGCACCGAGGCCGCGCCACCTGCATTGGTGGGACTCGGTCAGTAGAGCACACAGCCGTACCAAGGCTGCGCCACCTGCATTGGTGGGACTCGGTCGGCGGGGTGCACAGCTGTACTGAGGCTGCGCCACCTGCATTGGTGGGACTCAGTCAGTGTGTTTTCTTGTATTTCGCCCGGGCTTGACATTTTGGTGTGTGCATTGTGGACATAATATTGCTTGGGAGCTGGGTGTCTACTGCTTATCTTTGTTGACGCAGTTATTGTAAAATATATCATACCGAGCCTAGGATTAGACATAAGCCTGCTGGTTCAGGCTGTAGGGGCAAAAGGGGTAAAAGACTCAGCCCCATCCCTTGAGCGTCCTGGGTGGACGCAAGAGCCATGGGCTATGCTATGGGATAAGTGGGAAACGTGTACGGGTGCTTCTCCGGAGTCATGGACTGGGGCAAGCCCCATGGAAGTGTTAAAGTATTGGGAACAATTTGTAGAGACCCCCCACACCAAGGGCAAGGAGTGATTAAAGCATGCAGGACGAATGGGGGGAGCCCTCCTGTTTGCCTATAAGGTGCTGGAGGGACAAGCCCGTGAATCAGATGCAAGGGTAGGACAGCTAGAGCAACAGGTGCAAGAGCAGAAGGCTGCAATTCTTATACAGCAGCAGGCTCTATTCACTGTAACACAGCAAAGAGACACAATGGAGGGGAAATGTGTTAGTT
>NW_028185983.1:1837528-1838289 GCF_003343005.1 Rhea americana | reverse complement strand
CAGAGACACCCCCTCCCTCCAAAGACGTTCTCCAGTGCGCTTCACTTACCCCCTAAATGCGGTTGCACCTCCTTGCTCCCTCTGCCCTTGCTGCCCACAGACCATGGGTGCCCATCGTTCCGCGCYRTGCTSCTCTCCCTACCCGCTGGCCTCTGCCTTTCCTCATGCCCTGCCTGGGCGCCCAGCAAACATTGCTGCTGCCCTCCCACGGAGGCCAGGCCCATCTTCGCCTCCACTGGGCTCCTTCTGGTGCTAGACCTCAGTGGGCCATTTCCTGTTGAGGCATGTGGACCCTCTCCCGCTCCTGCTGGCCACGCTGCCCACGGCAATGGCCTGTTCCTGCCCTCCGAGGAGCTTTTCTGCGCGGAGGAAGCCACTGCRCTGGGCCCCGCTGCCCCGGGGACCGTTTCACGCGGGATCTCGACCACCASAGCCTGCAGCAAGCAGAAACCTGCTCTCCCCGTYSCTGGCCGTCCCTGCGGCTCTGCGGCTGCTGCTGCTCCTCTGCTGCCTGCCGCCTCCGAGCCCTGCCGGCCCCCAGCCTGGCCTCACCAAGGCCTGCGCCTGGTGACGCGCTCCAGGACCTCACGAGGCAGGCCCAAGGCCACCGCCGCTGGCCAATCAGCTTCCTGGGCGAGCTGTGACATCACAGTTAGGCACCCYTGACGGGTCACCTCTACCCTGACCACAAGCTCCCTCTCTCCCGCGCTCCTCCTGCCTCTCCCCTCGGCTCGGGCTCTGCCCGGTGCAGGGCCCCTTCC
>NW_028185983.1:1828134-1836903 GCF_003343005.1 Rhea americana | reverse complement strand
GCACCCTTGGAGCTCCGCACGTGAGCTTGTTCTCCACCCTCCTCGTGGCCCTTTGTCCCGGCCAGAGCCTCCCAGCTTGTCTAGAGGCACCTTAGGGGAGAGCCTGTCACAAGCCTTGCTGCAATCCAGGCAGATGCCATCCCTGCCTCTCCCCGGTCCTCTCCTCAGCAAGCTCTTGCCTCCTCGAGGGCAGCCACGGCARTCAAGCACCATTTCCCCTTGCTAAATCTCTCCTGGCTCCACCCAGGCACCTTCTTGTCTTGGCATCTGACACTTGCACCCTCATCCTTCCCAAAGATCCTGACTAGTACAGGAACCGGAAGCAGCCAGCAAGTCCCTCCGTGCCTGACCTCTGCCCGTGGCTAGATTTGGAACCAGCACCCAGCTTTCTATCAATGTTTACAGAAACTGCCTCTCTCATGTCAGCTTCAGAATGTGCTGTTCTCAGGCTTGGGCTCTTTTCTCTAATTTCCAGGCAGCACAGCAACTGATTTGAAAAATTGTTTGGTAAGGCTTTAATTTAAATTTCTGCCAGTAGTTTTACTCTCAGTATATCACTATCATATTTGTAGAGCACTGCTGCAAGAAACTGGTGTAGCAATGTTTAGTCAATACTCTTCAGTGGGTCAAAATAACATCTCAAAAGCCTGCTTTGTCCTTTATTGTTAGTATGGTATTCGCAATAAAATCTTCTTGTTATTTAGTGTTTGTAAAATCCAAGTTAAGCCTGCCTGAGCGTATTGCCTCGTACTTCTCTCTTGGTAAGTACAAACTCAATAACCCAAAGTCTGACTAGGCTCCTGAACTTAATTCAACCAGTGTTGAACCAGGCTTGTGCTGGAAGTAAGGTTAATGAAGAAAGAACAAAGAAAAAAGGAAACATATTTGAAGTGGTCTCAGGAGACCCAATAAGGGTGGGCTTAGAGTGACTTCTTTCTGTTCTGCAACATGATTGTACAAAAGAAGGCAGCAAGCTGACAGCCAGCTGAGATGAACATTTCAATTAAAAATGTTTTTTTTTCTTTTGCTAGAAATAAGAATTGTTTTCTCTTTTATATAGTAGTTAATCCAAAACATGCTCAGTGAGGTAATAAACACTTATTTCCATGCAAGTGATGTGAGATTTTGTGAAGTAGACGGTTCCGTCTTCAGAACAAAATCAGGTTTTTGTCACTAGCAGTAAACAAAACCATACGTTCATATGTTGGTCAGTTTTAGGACTGACTTCAAGAGGAACCTGCCTAGTATGTTTGAAATGTAGAATTCTAATAATGAAAAAGACAATACTTCAGATGTTTGTGTTTCTATTCCTATTATAACTGAAAAGTATTATATTTAAGTGATCATTTATCCTCTCATGAAACTTTAAAATGATTGTTACCCCAGTCAGGAGTTTAGGTGCAATCTTTCAGCATCAAGAGAGACCAGATCACTGAGGCAGACGTCTTTAAAGGCACRAAGTGAGTTATGCAAATCATACAACTTACCCAAGTGACTCCCTTAGTAGGCAACAATCATTTTGGGATGATTGAGGATGATGGTTTTCTTTCCTACAAGTTCCTCAGGGCTTCAATCCTGATGGCTGCCAAGGTTTTAAGGTTTCTCAATTAGGAAACATGATTCTAGCCAACAGAAAGTGACCTCTATGCCATGCCCCTGCTCCAAGTAACTAGCTTCTCCAAAAACTTTTTCAGAGTGGGAGATACTTCTGACCTAGGCAGTCACCAAGATAGCAGGTAGACCAAGGTTTAAATCTGTACAGCACACATCACCTGCAAAAGGAGAGGGCAGGCAGCCTGTAGCCATAACACTTCTGGATGACGAAACAAGAAGTGAAGGCTCTGTCAGATGCATCTTTGCTGACAACTGGAGAATGGAGTCAGTTGCTAGATGCAATAATGGTAAATTCCAAGTGAAACTGGGTTCTTAGCAGCATGTCTTGTAAACTTCTTGCAAAGAGAAGAGTCACCTGATCTTCTAAAAATAAAAAAAAGAAACAGAGACCAGTCTACAGCACAGTTTTTAACATATTAAAACTGTCCTTCATGAGAAGAAATGTTGCTTCCATTTCAGACATCTAATAACTGAGTCACTAATCTCTGACAGAGGATTTTGTTAGAAAAGTCAGTAGACCCTTAACTAAAATTAGATAAATGGTCACTGCTATAATATTTAGGAAATAGGAACTTCACTTGGGTCGAACTAGATCAGACTCATAAATAGTGAATAATTTGAGGCAAAATCTTTTCTTAAGTTTAGCATAAAAATTTCCAATCCTGTGGTGAAATGTTTGAGAATGCCAACATTTCTCACAATAAATACTTTACTGACCAGTGTCTGATATTAGAATGAAGGTAGCATCAAACAACAAAGAGAAACCCCACAACACTGACATACACCCGAGTGAAGTATACTGCACCGATTACATATCCGCAGTCCTTTCACCTTTCACTCATATTCTCTAGAAAACCAGGAATGTCATACAGAAGTTTCTGAGGCTAAATATCATCCTTGTCATTTGGGCTCCAGGAAATAAATAGAATCAGATCAGCTTTAAATAAATAATAAAAGAAAAGGTTTTAACTGGAAATTGCCCTGATTTACCTGGAAGGGATGGAGGAAAGGCAGCTGTGGGGTGTGTTCATCTTTAGGGTCAGGAGAAGGCAGATTGAAACTGAGCCACTCTAGTGCACTAGTGATACAGTGAATTGTATTATCAATCACAACTGTAATTGTTTAAATCATAATAAATATAAAAAGCTGACTTTGACAATTCTTTCTTCCTAAAATACTCTTATTTTATTTACAGTGGACATTGTGTACCTTGACTTCAGCAAGGCTTTCAACACTGTCTCCCATAACATCCTCCTASATAAGCTCAGGAAGTGTGGGTTRGATGAGTGGMCAGTGAGGTGGATTGAGAACTGWCTGAAAGGCAGAGCTCAGAGGGTCGTCATCAGTGGTGTGGAGTCTAGTTGGAGGCCTGTGACTAGTGGAGTTCCCCCAGGACTCAGTACTGGGTCCCATCCTGTTCAACTTCTTCATCAATGACCTGGATGAGGGGACAGAGTGCCTCCTCAGCAAGTCTGCTGATGATACCAAGCTGGGAGGAGTGGCTGATACAGCTGAGGGCTGTGCTGCCATTCAGAGAGTCCTGGACAGGCTGGAGAGTTGGGTGGAGAGGAACCTCATGAGGTTCAACAAGGGCAAGTGCAGAGTCCTGCACCTAGGGAGAAATAACCCTAGGCACCAGTATAAGCTGGGGGCTGACCTTCTGGAGAGCAGCTGTGCAGAGAAGGACCTGGGAGTGCTGGTGGATGACAGATTGACCATGAGCCAGCAATGTGCCCTTGTGGCCAAGAAGGCCAATGGTCTCCTGGGATGCTTTCAGAAGACTGTTTCCAGCAGGTGGAGAGAGGTGATSCTGCCCCTCTACTCAGCCCTGGTGAGGCCTCATCTYRRGTACTGTGTCCAGTTCTGGGCTCACCAGTACAAGAGAGACATGGAGCTACTGGAGAGAGTCCAGCATAGGGCTACGAAGATGATCAGAGGGCTGGAGCATCTGCCCTATGAGGAACAGCTGCAAGAGCTGGGCCTCTTCAGCCTGGGGAAAAGAAGACTGCAGGGGGATCTTATCAATGTGTCTAAGTACCTGAAAGGAGGGTGTCAAGGGGACGGGGACAAACTCTTTTCAGTGGTGCCGTGCAACAGGACAAGAGGCAACAGGCACAAACTGAAATGCAGGAAGTTCTACCTGTGTATGAGGAAGAACTTCTTTACTGTGAGAGTGACAAAGCAGAGGAACAGGTTTCCCAGAGAGGTTGCGGAGTCTCCTTCTCTGGAGATATTCAAAGCCCGCCCTGAAGCAACCCTGTCTAACATGCTGTAGGTGACCCTGCTTGAGCAGAAGGGTTGGCCTAGATGATCTCCAGAGGTCCTTTCCCACCTCAACCATTCTGTGATTCTGTGACCCTGAATGCTCTTTTGTGTTCACATTTTGCTAGTCCTCCTGAACCTCTTGCAGAGATATAAGTGTTGGCCAGTTTGAAAGGCTTTTACAAGTTTTTTTTGCTGTATAAAACTGGAAAATGTCAACCTTAATATGAGTCCTTTAAAAATCAATCTTTTTATGTACTTTGTTGTTGTTGTTGTTGAAATATTGTAAGTACACCTCCAAAATCTCCTAAAAGTGTAATTAACGTCTGGTACAAGAATTCCATGATAACTTTCAACCTCATGACAATGCATATTTTAGCCTGAATTTCACCTCAAAATGAATAGGCAAAGGGGACAACAGTAATTCAGGACTTGTCAGCTTATGTTTATCTGTCAGGTTTTCTCCTATCATCTGCCAACTAATTAAGGTAACCTTGTCAAAGAAGTAAATTAACACTGAAGTGAAATGATTAGATGCTTTAGATGTGCTGGTTAGAGGTTATCCTGTCCCCTCTTCTTGGCTGCTGTATGCACACTTTTTGCTGCTCCACCGAAATTATTTTCCATTGCAACACCGAGACATAATCTTTTCTCTTCTGCAAGTCCGATTTTCTCTGCTTTCTTGTTGAATTTTGTGTACAGTAGTCAGACAAAGCAAGTGTTGCACAGGGGAAGGATTTTAGGATTTGTAAAAAGTCTGTTGAATTCTGGCTAAGTTTACCTCTGTGCTTTGCTGTGCCTTGATTCTTCACCCTCAAAACAACATTTTGCTGCACCTCAGGCTTCTTGGGCTAAGGAATTCTTTGCTACTCAGAGTGCTTAGAAGAAGTGATGGAGGCTTTGGATGACTTCGTAAAAGGTGAAGTCTATGGTCTTCTGAGCATGTCTAATTCCAAAGAGAAGACAAGTCGTTCTGCTGCCAGTCATACCATTGAGCAAGCAACAATATAAACTGTTGTGTATAAGCAGCTCTTTTTTCCAGGTGATATTAATGCTATTTCTGAGATCTATTATATATTTAATACAATTAGGATAAATGATACAGCTTAGGAACTTTAAATAAATCCTTGGAAAACAGTGCAAAAAGTCTCCAGTATTAATATCAGAGCTGAGTTGGATAACAGAGGAGACTTGCTTGTGAAAAACTCAACTGAAAGAATCTGTTGAAATGAAAAGACAGGACAACCACTTGAACAAGGAAAATATAATAATCAAAAAAGGAAGCCAAAGAAGCACTGTCAGCTAAAAGTGCAGTTAGCACTGAATTTTATAGCTCTCCCAAGTGGGGAGCTCATCCAAGCAAGAGAACAAATGATAAGGGATGTGAACCCACTTGCTTATGTTGGAAGTAAATAAGGTGTAGTGGAGATGAATGTTGAATTAATTAGCAATGGTTGGAGTGATTATTTTGAAAGAGTACCACATGAAGAGAATGCAAAAGAGGAATTCAATCATGTAAATCATGAGATCAGTCATATTTAGGAGGAGTAGGTCATAAAAGCAGATAAGGAAATGAAAGTGAGGGAAGTATCTTGATACTTCCAATAGATTTGCTGAAGTGACTTGTTATGGAAGAAATATTTGATTGCTTTCCTAAGTCAGAGAAGGCATTAAGCAAGCATTCTAAAAGCTTTGCAGTGCATGTATTTAAATGTGGAGGAGTATTAAGTTCAGCACAAATTATCCAAGTGAAATGGTGCTGCAGAATATGAAACTTTGGCGTAGATTACTGAAAGCATCTGTAGAGAGGCTGAAATTTAGAGATGGTGGACAATTTCCTAGTAGAAAAGAGGGGACCTAACTGAATGTTTGCTGTATGTATTTTCTTGGAGGTTTAGAGAAGGGGGACAGCGACTAAAATGGTTTTTGTAGAAGTGGCAAAAGCACATGCACATATAATGAGAACAAGGAAGCTGAGTTGGAGAATTTTTTCATTGCACCTTAGCTTTATGGTGTAACTGCAGCCCTAATTCACTCTGTTCTTTCAAGAGCATCTTGGTTAGTCTCAACATGGGAAATCATGGTATGCTTCAGTTTTTGGAAATGTTGATGTTCAGGTCATCAAATGACTGGTTGTTCTGTGAAAGGAAAAAAGGAAGGAATAGGGGATTTTAGCTCAGATTGTTAAAAAAAAAGAACAAAAGCCAATTAATTATCTTGGTGTGGCATATATGCACCTCTGTCTAGTAGTAATAGGATAGTCTTAGGATGACAGTGAAAGACGCAATCATAGGAGAGGCTGTAGACATCATCTTCTCTAAAATGTCTGTCATTATCAAAAAGTACTTTGCCATTTGGAAATATGGAGCAGAGGGAAAATATGTGAAGTACCTCCTGAAACACAGGCATATATCTCATACTACAAACATGTTCAGTTTTCCTTATCTTTTCACAGCAAAAGTGCAGCAAAGCATATGTCTAGACAGACTGTAGAGCATCTCTCTGGTATTCCCACTTTACCTTTTGAAGCAGTTGAAGAACTTTGTTCCAGCACCTCCTATGCTCAATTTTATGACCACACCAACCTGATCATGACCATCAATCAAGCTGAACATTAAAGCCTTCATAAGATAGCTGTCATATTGCCCATTTTAACACATACACTGCTAGGCTAAAAGGCTTAAAAGTTGGACTTCTCATTTGAAGAGTCTGTGGTGCTTACCTGTCTTTGAGTCGTCCTGCATCCTACCACCTAATACTGGATTTGGGATGCTTGTTTCTTGTGATGTATTTTTGAGTGATTTATCATAATCCCTCCTCATCCAGCTCAGCCCTGCAGAGTCAGGCTGCCATCCACCTGGTATTTTTGTATTTTCATCATGGTTTGTTTTACAGATAACCTTTAGAAGACAAAAGCCTTTGAAACAGAGTTTTCTCTTCAAGCACTTAACCCCTGTGACCAGCTCCTGCCATGTTAGTTCTCTGGTAAATTATTAACTATTTTGGTCCCTATAATTATTTTCTCTAGCTTTCTTCTACCTTACAGTTGGCATCAAAAGCCATGGATTGCACTCACGTTGTTTTTCTACAAGAAGAAATGATTCTTTAATATGCAAATCTGAGAGGCAAAGTTGGATAAATTTAGTCAGCATGGCCTTGAAGGAAAGAAAGGCTTTTATGAAAAACTCAAGGTTACAGTTATGTCTCTAAGCTTAATGAAAAAGTTACTTAACTCTTTAGAGCTGATAAGTAGGCAAACTGTTTCCTTATGAAGAAGAAATTATTCTCCTGTAGGATAGTAACAAAAATTAGAGCTATATTATGGGTTGGGAAATATGCAGAATCTGAACCACAGTTTTGGTAAATGATGCAGCCTTATCTACTTCTTTTTTGGGCAAAATGCATATTCAAGCTCTAAACAAGATGGCTAAAACAAAGTGTCCTCATAGAAACATTTCAGGAATCCATCTGATCCATCTGGAAAATTTAAAAAAAGGAAAAAAAAGATCTACCCTTAGGTCTTAGGTATCAGCATATATGATTGACTTCAATTACATTGTGGCATACTGCAAGAACAGTGGACTGTAAGCTATGAAGTATGACATGGCATATTGATATACAGTATTCTTCATGATTTGAAAGACTCAGGGAAGAAGTTTTTTTTAGTGAGAGTGGTTTGCCTTCAGGACTGAAAAGCAGTATGATTTTACTTAGATTTGTAAAAATTGTCTTGAACAAGTTGCTGTGCATGTGCTTTCTAAAAAAAAACAAAGGAAAAAAATGTCTATACCAACAACCCAATTTAAAATAGATGTTTGTGCTCATTCATAGCCTATTCATGCAGCCTACACCAAATCTAGAAGTCCAAAACAAGAGATGCTCTCTGCAACACAAAATGTATATTCATTTTGATTGATTGGGGGAAAAAAAAGTGAATTCTGGAACCAAGCTTTTCCCAGCGTAAAGTGCTTTAGACACCTTCTGGGATAAATCCAGTTTTAGGGTCTCATTCTTACTATTACAAAGAGGATTTTAAAAGTTTTTCAAATAGCAGAACTCCAGTGTCTACTGAGCTTTATGAACTTATCACTCTTGGTCACACATTTGATGCTTCTTGAAAGCAAGAGAAAGCCAGTCATGTGTTACTTGATTATTGGTGTAGGGCATAAATGTCTTCAATGAATTAATAGAAATAGCAGACCAATTTTTTGTTTCCAGAAAAATCAATATAGTCTGTATTTTACTCTTCAGTTCTATCAACATTAAGGAAATGAAATAAGTAAATAATGCAAATAAATTATAAAAGACATTTAATTAACTTTCATGATCCTTTCAGAAGGCAGTGAAAACAGCATAAAGAACTTAAAGATTAAGCTAAGAAGAAAAACAGTATTTGAACCTGTCTGTCAGCATTGATTTTTGCCAACATTTTAAAGCACATGTTCATATCAGCTGCTTCAGCAGGTGATAGGCAAAGGGTCCTCTTATTCTGCTTTTACAAAGCTGAGGTCGAGGAAAAAAAGTCTAGTATAGCAAAATCACTGGCTAATGAAGGGCAATGCGTTAACTTTCTCACAGGGATCCCTCTTACCCATGAGCAGGGCCATGTCCCACGGCCCACCAAGTCCTTCCCTGTCGGCTTCCAGCATGAAGAACCACCACACACTTTTCTCCCTGGAAGCTTTTGATTTTTTTTTTCCTTAAAGTTTGACTCTGACGTTACAGCCATGTTCATGGGACTTTGGGCTGCCAGCAAACCAGGCTGAAGCAAAGTTGAGCGGCTCTATGCCTCTGGCAGCTGAGAGGTGACAGAAGCAAAATCTCATTAAAATAATCTTTGAGCTCCTCTCCAATCATGGTTGTGCAAAGGGGGAGCAATTTACGTGCTTGTGC
>NW_028185983.1:1683756-1828125 GCF_003343005.1 Rhea americana | reverse complement strand
TAGCCACCTTGCTCAGGGCTGTTCACCCTTCTGAGGAGCTGGTTTCCCTACCACTGACAGCATTTGCTCTTCTACTCCAACCCTCAGCCTGCCACTTTGGTACAGTGTTTGTCACTGGCTCAGCACTGCCAGCTGCATGGGCTGTCCCTGTCATTGCCCCATGCTATAGAAATGCTGCAGATAAACTTCATGCCAAAGCTGTGGCACAGCTAAGACAAAGGGAATGACAACCATCATTTGCTCTGTCTGCCATCAGTTACCACCTTTTTGATCCTAAATTTGCTGATTTGAGGTTATTAGTTAACTACATATGGTATACATAGCCACCAGGATCGATCTGGGATTTCGTAGTCTGTTAGTTTACATAATTTGCATTGGCTTCACAGTGCMAATAAATCACACTTCTTAACCTATACACATATGTCAAATTTTAGGAAGCCTGAACAACTTGTTTCAAACTATCTTTTCCAGTTATATATTAACATATCTTTTTCTTCTTACTTAGGTCAAAACACATTCCACAGATTGCTATATCAAATATGTCATTGCCCTAAACCCCAATCAAYAACATGAAAAGAAGAGATCCCAAGCCACAGACCATAGCTATGGTACAGGCAACTCATGCTTGCCCTTGTGTTAATGATGGAGGCTTTATGTCACTTGGACTCTGACTTTCAGCCTCAAAATTTTGTGCCTATATCAGCCGTGTACAGCAGGTGAGGTATTTAAAAAGCAAGCCCTGCAGCTTGCTGCTACTGTCCTTTGAGAGCACTGCACCAAATGTGCTTTGGCTATGTTCACTTTGGGCTTGATCCACGGTTCAGTGAGCTTGATGGAAGTCTTTCCAGTGATACTTGAGGTATTTTAAAATGCGGTGTAAGCTAAAAGCTTAAATGTTGCAAGGAGCTAGCTTGTGGTTTCTTCTGGGAAAGCAATACTAGCACTCACAGAGGAAAGAAACTGATAGCGTAATTGCATTAGATACACTAAAGGAAGTTCCACTGGGAATCAGCTTTAAGACTAGTACATAGCTATAAGGTCTCGCTGCAGTGCTGTGCCTAGCTATTACCACTATGTGTATGTCAGAATAGACTTGCAGAGACCTGTGCTRTGCAGAGCTATTGTGTGATGTGGTGCTGGCGGAGTAAGTGTTTGAACCAGACGCTGGGGTCCCCAGGCCCCCCSTCCCTTCCGACTGCATGAGTCTTTAGCAGACGTTGGTGCTCATTTGGCCCCAACCCCCATCCCCCACCCCACCTCCCCCCCCGGGGCAGTTGGTAGCCAGAGTCCTGCTGCATGGCATGTCGCACGGGGCAGCTTGATGCCTTGTGGGATGATGCTGGAAGGGCTGGCCCATCCCCAGGACTCTCCTCTGCTGCTCCCTCCCGCTTCCCTCCCGCAAAGATTTGTACACTGCATGTTCCCGTGGTGAAACCTTCAGGACGCTAGCTTGCTGCCAATATTAGATGATCTCAGTGCATAGATGATCTTGGGCCCGTGCCACAATTAGTAACAAGGAACTGTATTTCGGTCCTCGCACAAAAATTCTGTGCTTTGGTATTTTTTAGGTCCCTTGGGGTTTTCCTGGCTCCCTCAGCATTGCTACCCCCATGCCCCCTTCCTCTCCGTGCAGCATATGCAGCAGCTGTAGACAACGACCTCTTGCTGCTTGCCAGAAGAGAGTAAGAAGAGCCATAGGGCCAGAGGAGCCGAGAAAGCCTTTCCCGCAGCACAGCGGTTTGTGCCGAGGTATAAAACCAGTCAGCATTTCCAATTTTAGCTGCAGGGAAAAGGCCGGTGATGCTTCTGAAAGCTAATGCATGAGTGCAGCTAAAAATTATTCCCCGGCTGGAACGTGTGCTGCACAGTAGGATCCTCAGTAATGCACAAGTGATTTAATGTTTTTCTCACAGTTTCTTGGCTTTGTTCTATAGGACAACATTGAGGCCAAGAACATATTTCTTACAGTGTGGCCCTAGCCTTGGGGCTTTTTCATTCTTCCAACAGGTATAGATAAAGTATTTCTGGGTAAGCAGTGGCAGCTCAGTATTAGCAGCCACAATTAGGGGTGAATTGTACGTAGACGCTCGTGCCTGCCATTGCATGGAGCAAATGGGTGAGGGGAGCAGGGGAGGGAAAGGCTAAAAGCTAGCTGTGCAATTAATCATGAAAACAAATAAATTGCAGGGGTTTGTTGGCTGTGTGAAGCTAGGAATCAACTTACGGAGTCAACTTTTGAGTTTAAACATATTGCACTATGACCAGCAAGTCTCCACAATACAGTAGGATTTATTAATAGAAAATATGTCAATATGAGTTTGTCTTTGTACATGTTAGCAACATGTACCGTGAAACACATCTTTTTTTTCTCAGTCTATTTTGTTATAGTTCTTTTGTGTTATCTGACATAACCATTTATATTTTGGGCTTAAATATGTTATTTGTCAAAATGTACTTCCAGTGTTAATATACCTTTAAAATCATAGTTTATCTTTTAAATATTGAATTCATATTTTTTTTTCAAATCAATATTGCTCATGTTAGTGCAAATTTGTTATCTTGAGATAGGTTAACCATTCCTTCCAGACCATAAACAGCATTTAATAAAACAGTGAGATTTATATAGTTCTACACAGCTGATCAACGTTCTAATACGAAGCTTGTTAAAAAAAAATCCAACATTTTACAGTACATCAATTGCATTTTATACATTTTTTGGAACATTTTTTTTTCTTCTCTATTTCTGTGTGTGATCTAGTACAAGAATGAAGGGAACAGCAATAGGTAATGATACTTTCCTCAATATTAAAAAGAATGCATCATACATATCTTGCTTGATATGGCAGCAGTGTTGGATTTCCAAGCCTGGAAAAGAAGCCAGGTAATTCAACACCTTTTCAAAACTCAGTACAGCAAGAATGAACATTATTAGTTGGAACACTTGCCACTACAGAGGAATGGAAACAAAACAACATAAACCATAGACAAAAGGTATTTTGTGCCACTTATCAATCCAGAATCTCTCACTTGAGCAATGGTCAACATTTGATTCAAACTAATTTCTAAGAGGAGCGGAAAGGGGTCAACGTGGGCATTTTAATATTTTAAAGAATTCAAATAAATCTAACTTACAATAACCTTCTGTCTCAAAAACTTTAAGTAGAATCAAAGATCCCTCAGGCCTGTTTGCAATCCTGCTCTTGGAGAACTGCACAAATCTGATGGTTATCAGGCAGTCAAGAAGAACTTCAAGTTACTGGTGACATTCTTTAGTAAAAAAAAGTTTTTATACTGAAAATGTGCTTTGTTCAAAAGAGCACTGCAAATGTCACTCGTCTTATTAAAATCAATGTAATAAATAAAATATAAACAACCTGTGTCCAAAACTATGAATAATATTTTTATCTACCTCACTATACATCTGGCCCACTGTGCCCCTCCCACCCGCCCATTTTTAAAGTTTTTAAAATTTTTTTTTGCATGCGATTTTTTCCCCATTTACTACAAAGAGCAGATAAGGTTACATATCGTACACTGGGAAAAGCTGCCAAAAAATTAAACTATAGTCCTAGATGACTGATAAACCAATTCTACCTCACAGTCCCTGCCTGCCTGAACTACTTGGTTTGCTGTCTCTAGAGCAGGTAATGACTTGCGAGAGAATCCTCCCACTGCGCGTGCCCCGAAAGGGTGCCGGGTGATGGTAACACTATTACAATGACTGATCACAGAAATGTTTGTAACCTAAAACAATTTCTTTGTAATTGGAATTGAAAAAGTTTACATCTAGTCCATTTGTGTTGGGTCTTAGTCTGCGAAAACAGYACACTGAACTGTTGGCTGAATCAAAGAAATGTTAGATACTATTTTTTTTTTAACTTTTAGAGTCCCAAGAGCTAAGATGAATAACTCGGTTCTTCTGGCTTTCTAGCCTAGATTTTTCTTTTCTTTTGAAAGAAAAAAATATTCTCTGTCCCTTACAGCTTTCATTTTTTAGGGTTTTATTTTAAATGCATGGAAATGGTCAGTGTTTTTATACTTGAGGAATGTGTTTTGGGTGGGGTGGGGGTTTTTTGGTATGGTTTAAAAGAACTGATTGTCCTACTGGTTCAGGAGCTGGACTCTTCTATAGTCTGAAGAGTCTGGGGACTCCAAACTTATGTCTCTTGGGTCTTTGYTTCCCATTCCCTCAGGGAGATGGCAAGATCAAAGTCTGTCTTCCTTGAGCACTTGCTGGTTGGTGGCTGGAGAGTAACAGAATGAACTTCTTTCATCAAGAGAAGATCAAGGAAATGGCACCCTGGGATGAAGGAGTTAGTGAAAAATCCTAGAACCCCCTCAATTTGTAAGTGGCGTAACAATTTTGAATTGCTATTGATGGTTAATAAAGTGAGTAAGAGAAAGCACATACTGGAGTTTCCACTGTTTAAAAACCAGAAAAATCAAACAGAAATTAAAGCTTGAACAAGGAAAACATTGGATGAAAATAATCCTTATACCACACAAACGCACACACTCAAACACATACACACACGAAGAGAGTACTATGCATACGTGGACACACACAAGTAAGAATGTGTATTTGTATGATAGGTTCTTGGAAATAGACATTCTTAGCAAATATGGATGACAGATCAATTGTAATTTATTTTCCTTTAACACTGTATCATCATAAAGAAAAACTGGTATAAATGAAAAAAATCTATTTCAAATATCTACATCTAAAATTTTAGGCAGTGAAAAAGCACTTTGTTGACAAGAAGTGTGGAATGATGAATGTTAATTGTCAGAAACTGCTGAATGCCTTTTTTTCCTTAGTTGCCACAAACAAATTCACATATCAGAACGAACAATACTGCTAAATATTTGTTTTTTGTTTTTGTTTTTGTTTTTCTGTTAAAACGCACTGGGGAAAAGAAAACAAAAAAACTGGAAATTCATACATCTTTCAAAATTTGAAATTGAAGCAATATTTAGAACCATAGATGAAGAAACACTGTGGCATTGGTGTAATATACACAATGCACTTTGTTTTTTATCTGTAATGTACATCAAATACTTTACAACAATGCATTAACAAAAGGCAAGAAACATCTTGCTGTACAGAGGAAACCCCAAATGCAACTTGAAGCCTAGATTCACAATGAATGAGGATATTAAACAAATGTGAGAAGCTGTTCCCCATAAAGTATGTACGCTGCTCAGTTACTTGTGCTTAACTCTTTACCCACATCCACTGTCATGTTCTCCCTCCTTCCTTCAGCCACATTCAATATACGGCACTGAACTTTAGACTCTACAGGCCAACAGTAAAGTTGTCCCACACTGTAATATATATATATATAAAATATATATATATATATATATATATAAACTTTCTAATTACTCCCTTGTTTAACTTTCATTTCTTTTAGCCTTCTAAAAAAATCTTTTTTTTTCTGTACTGGTTATCTGGGCCTTCCTATGGAACAGGCTTTAACAAACTAAATTTGCAGGAAAAAGAATGTCTTGTGGTATGCATGCACATGCACAGTTCCTGGAGCTTTTGTGTCTGCCCAAGTCTCACACCCAGGAGTCGGGCGAGGCTGGATAGTGGCTTGTTTCATAGTTAAGTTCACTATAGGGACGAGCAGCTGAATAGAAGTCGACGTAATTGCCAGTTGACTTTAGTCCCAGGTGCATGTTGTATTCGCTTGCAGGTGGACGATGATGCACTTGGTCCTCAAAGAAGGACTCGTCATAGCTTCTGGTTGAATTCTGAAACGGCTGATATGGTTCATAATCTTTTCTGCTGGGCTCCTGTGGAACTGGCTGTGTTGAAACCTGAAATACCCACAACTTGTTAGCTATAGCACACAGTGGGCAACAACGTGGAAGACAGAATAATTTCATGCTTTCGTGTTTATCATATTAGAAATATAACGACATGCATTATTCTAACATCTGCCTAAAGTATTACTTGGTAGTGAATTACTTCTACAGATTTGGCTTGTCATTCCAAATGATTTTGTTACATTTTCATTTATTTTTTAAATATTATTGCTGCTAAGAGATGCTGGTTTACTTCAAAAGCAGTTAAAAATCTGGATCTGAACAGTGTGGTTTACAATTACTTTTGTAATATAATCCTTAACAAACTTTCTGACTGTTTTGCAGACGTTTATTCCCAATCTTGCTGCCCAAAACTCAGCCTTGAAGGATCTGAATGGAAGTGATATACACTCCAAAGATGATGARATTTTGACACAGGTGAGATTTAGAGTAAGAACCAAGCAGAGTGTTCAGGCACTGACATAAGAAAATTTTGAAGTGCCATGAAATGTGACCTTCAGCTACTATTAAGCTGAACCATCTTCTTACCACCTCTTTGACACCTCCTGTTCTTCTGATCTTGCTACATATCCAAGAAGTTGTCTTAAAGCCCAAATAAGTTATAATGTGCAGAAGAAAATCTCAGGCAATCCCCTAACTTAAGTTCCCTGTAAAGTTGTTTTCACACAGCCCAAGTGAGTATCTGTTCTTACCATGGGGAATTTTAACTAAGAGATGAAATGCATAWATATTTGCTAAGTATCATAATAGAATACTACCTTTTACTCTATGTCCCATCCATTAAAATTGGGCAGATTTTTTGACCGTAAAAGTACAGAGCTGCTGTGTACACTACTATGTCCTAAACCATCTGCTATTTTTTCAAAGTATGGCTGTATTGGACTCCTGGGCAGAGTTGTGAAAGGTTGTCTGTGTCCATCACCTCTAACAATCCTACAGGGGATGTTGCAACACTGAGTCCAACATTAGAGCAGCAATAGGGGGCATAGCTACACTAGATTCTRTTTCTAGTACTGCTATTAATGTTTATAGGACCTTGAGCAGCTCATTTTACTCCACATATTTAAATATAGTTTAATTTTGARCACATGAGAAAAATGCTGTACTAAGCAATCTATTCAGAAGCCAAAAAGTTAGGGCGGATCAATGTTTTTTGAGCAAGAAGTAGGGGACTGAATTAATATTTTGGGGTTCTTCTTAGGTAGACACATTATTTCTAACATGTCAGTTAGAAACTTGACATCCCATTGAGAAAGCAAATGGGTAGAAATTGGAAAATATTTTTAGTTTTTGAGTTTCTGCTTTATCTTTTTGCCCCCAAATTAAATTAGTTGATTCATGACTGCAGTTAGAGTGCACCAGCTGTTACGAGTACTTCAGCAGAGTACTTATTTTCTCTAAGTACTATGTTAATTAGAAGGACATTATCTCTCCGTGCACTAAAAGCAGAAACACTGTCATGCGCTGAAGTGGCTCACACAAAGAAAACATATGGTACACCACAGGAACTGCTGGATAACCAAGGAGCATAACCAGTAACAGAAAACTGAGGCACAGAACATTGGAAACTGTTCAGCTGCAGTTGGTGGATTGAAGCTGAAGTTATCAGAATCAGAATTTTCAGAAAAAAATCTTTTTTATCAGTTCTACTCAATATGGATTTACCTGTCTGATACTAGCAATTGTTTTAAGTGTTTTCCTTAAACCTTTTTTAGCTTCATTTCTCTATTTTAAAAAAACACTGCAACTTTTGTACAACTCATAGGGAGGTTGTGAAAATATTAACGGGTTATGATAATTAATGTAAAGTATCATTACACATGATGATGAAACAAAAGCCCATGACCATAGAAAAATGTCCACTTTGTAAGGGGCTGAGCAGATAAAATCTGAAGTCACCTGAATGTCATACATGTCAATATTACAACAGCCTTTTTTTTTTCATTCTATGGGGATATGTTAACTTGCCACTCCTGCTACCAATTAAATTTATGGAATGTCCACCTTAGTCATTAGCTCTTACTGCTTACTGGTTTTCATGGACAGGACATTTTAAAATATTCCCAAGCTTCTGGACAGAATGGCTTGGGTACACATACACGTAAAACTGTCCTTACTGATGAAATGCTAGATTTTCTCTTACCGATGCTCTGATACATACATTAAAAAAAACAGATAAACAAAAAAAGCCTTACTGCAAATCATGCTTGTAAAGTGACCAAAAGAGAAATATGAGGGCTTTAACTACAGTAAGTATAGCATACACATCCCTGCAAGAGACAGAAAGAGGTTCTGTGTCCAGGCCTATTCAATGCTCAGGTTTTTGCTGAAAAGTCTCGGCACATGAGCCACGTGGTGTCAACAACAGTGTTGAATTTTTTTATGATGGATATATATCCATCATAATGAAAGGTGAACAGATTTCAACAAATTCATTGGCATGAGATGCCAAGAAATAGGTTCCCTTTACTAGTAGATCTAGTGGAAGTGGCCACTCTGCTAGCCAGGCTTTGGAAGTCTCAGTCATACCCATCTAGACCTTTAAACACATTTAGGGTAATAATGACAGGCCTAAATATCTAGATCATGTTTGTGGGTATACTGCTCAATGTAATAACCCGYTGCACGTTTTTGAAACTTGGAATGAAATTATCCATTAACATAAAAGACTGTAATTCATTGAAGCCAGTGGAAGTGCTAAAATTTCCTGTTATCGAGATTTTCAGTCCTTGTGGTATTTTCTTCATTTCCATACAATATGCTAAATTGTATGGAATTACAATTAATTGTAATTCCTTACTTGGTTATGTTTGATGTCTTCAGCAGGTGCACCATACGAATTCCTGTACAAAGTTGAGATTCCAGTGTTCTGAGCTGAAGAGACAAAAAAGGAAGGTAAAAGCAGTTTTACCAAATGTATCTCTTGGACTTAAAAAGTGATTTTTAAGGTTTCTTTAAATACAGTGCCTGCTATCCATATGAGAACACCTTTAAAAGTGCCTGCAGATTCTCTTTTCTCCCCCTCCCACTAGTCTTAATATTCATTTTGGCGTACATGTATATGTACCACTTACTAATGGGGCTAATGATAACCACGACTGTGTGGTGGTAACCACTACCACTAGTGCTACTACTCTTGGACACTTCTCATATAAATCAATAAAATAATTTCATATGCAGCTAGCATTTAGTAATATTCTTCAGGCTATATATGAGATTTTACGTCACAYATATACTAAACAGATAACAGTTGTAAATACAGAGTTTAAGAAACAACCACAACTTGGCATTTTGTTCCTTTCACTTGGGTTGGATGATGTTACACAAAATTCCGTATTGTTTATAATAGAGTGCTTTTGCTACATGGTGAAATGTTGATATGAGAAGTGATTAAATGTAACTGAAAAATGATTTATGCAAAAAAGTAGGATGCAGTTATACTGAAGAGATCCAGACAAGATAGTCTCACATCTGCAAATGGGTGTCACGTTCTTCTCAGATGGTCTACTGATAAGATGCACTAATAAAACTGAGTTACAAGTTTGAAAAACAAGTGCTGCTACAGACAAGGAAAACATTATGGTGTTATACAAAAAATTACTTTCTCCTCATGAGAACATATACAAAGACAAGAATTTCTTCCACATGGCTCATTTCACTGATTACTTTGATGTAGCTATCTAGCTAAAGTGTAGTTTTTCTGCAGAATTAGAAGCACTGTATGTATTTCTTATTTTTGCAAGAATATGGGGATGTATTTTGTGGAGCTGCTGCATACTGTTCTTACTGGGCACGAATTATTATCTCTCTAGATGTCAGAGCCAATGATTTTACGTTACCATTATTATTCCCATTATAAAAGCATGTGCCGTCAAGTAAGTATTTTAAATTTACGTAGTTGTGACCATTAAAAAAATCGGAATCGTCACTGGAATCAAAACAGGTCAGCTGGGCAAATTCTCTCTGGTTTCTGTGAAATAGCATAATAACTGGATGTTCCAAGAGTTCCTTTTAGTACCTTCACAGCTGAACACTTCGGAGGGTGACTGAGCAACAGAGATGAAAGCTGGGTATGGGCTCCATGCTAGCCACATCATCACAAAGAACCACAGTTACTGAAAGAAAGGTAACTATTCTTTCTTTCTTTCTTTGCCTGACAGTATAGATCCCAGCAAGTATAATTTGCTTTTATCCTTCTTTCTCCTGCCATCACATCTTCTATTGCCAAGCAATGGCAAGGTATTTAGTCAAAGTTGACTGGGATATTCCAATTTCAATCTTCACATCTGCCACAGGTACCATGCTGAGGGTGTGATTTTTGACAAAGTTTGGTGCACTGTTCCACGCTGGTGCTTTGCAGATCTCAGATAGTATTGTTAAAGATCTCCAAAATGTCCTTGATATAGGATAAAGACAAGGCTCATACAGTGGGATGAGCTCTAACAGCTGGAAGAAGAGGCTTTTCACTTGATAACCATTAGCTAAGGGGATGAGAAAACTCTGCTTTCTTGATGAGYTTGATACAATTACCGAGAGAGTGCACAGTCCTGTGTACAAAATAGAGCAGCACTTTGGAGGTCTCTAAGGTGTGTGATGGAACTCCTCCACTGAATGTGGGAGGATCATGATGATGGTTTATCCTTTCCCATGGGAGGTACTCTCAATTCTGCCTGCGCGCGAGTAGCAATGGAAATCATGAGTGCCTTAGCAGGTTGTCTTTGGCCATAGATGCTAATGCAGAAGACTGACTCTACAGAGGGTCCCTCTGTTCAGGCTACATTTTTTTGCCAAACTTCAATGTGTGAGACTTTATTATTTTTTGTTTCAGTGTTTTTTTGTGAGTTCCACCTGGACCCATTGCTTCAGTGTTTGAATCTCTTCTTCTGGATGCTAGCCTTTGATATGAGATGATTCCACATCAGCTCTGCCATTCAGAGAGCTTCTCTGGCTGGTGTGGCTTTCAGTGGTGTCAATGCCAGATCTTTCCTTGGTACTATTTTTTATGCTGGTTTTCTGAGGTTTTTGCTAGCCATACAAAGCCAGCTTATCCAAATCCTTTTTCTCAAGAGTTAAAGATTCAGAGAGAGTAAACTTTCAGCTTAACTCTTTCAGCTTACTCTTTCAGCTCCCCATTTTGTGATGTGCAACTTTTTTAACAAAATTGAAGTGAGAGTCAATGGTTTCAATGCTTGGACTTCTCATAAATGGGAAAAACTTGCTGTAAACATTTTTTTTGGATGTATATGAATTGCAAAATGAGCAGGGCCTGAAGTTTCATGCATGCGTGTTTTAAATCAGGCATGACTGAAAGTATTCAGATTAGACAGGACAATACCGTTTATGGGTATTTAATGTCAAAAATAGTAAAATGGATAYAAGGTGCATCATCTGAAGGTTTTATGAAGAATCTGATGAAAAAATAGCAGACTGGACACATGCTAATTTATATGTTGCTCCCAGAGGCAAGCAGAAAGACGTAAGAGAGGGTCATTGCCTTTCCATCTTTTCACAGGTATATAAAAAGGCACATGGAACGTGTGTGCCGCAAATAACTGTGGCTATTAAAACAGGGAAACAGTCTAGACTTGGTATATACTCGTCCAACACATTACTATGAAATTTGCACTGATGCAGTCATAAATTCACACATGCGAGACACAAGACCTGCAGTTTCCCAGACTGCAGCTCTGCAATAGAAAGATGGATACAGTGGCTGTTTGTGAGAACACCTGCACGGTCTACGTTGTTGATTCCACTGCGGTCACGTGAATACAATTTCACCACTTAAAAATGCAAACTGGAGTAGCTTTCTTAATAAAAAGAAATACAGTGACACATCAAACACATTTACTCAAGAGAGGCAATTATCTCAGCCTTTCAGCTTCACTAAGCCAAGATTTGCTGTTTGTAAGCTTGCGGCAGTCATTTCTAAGTAAGTAAAGCAATGCAGCCGCTAGCAATGTGTGCAGCCCCGCTCTAGTACCTGCTTCTGGACATGCAGGCTTACTTGGGAACTGCTGAACTCTGCTATTCCTCAGTGAGCAGTTGGGTCTGGTGTCCAAAGGAAGGGGGCAAACATAAAGAAAAAAGGAAATAAGCCAGATGAATGGACAGTTATGTGGTTATATTTGTGGAATTGTCTGATTCTTGCTGCTTTATGATTTAGGTACCATCCCAGTAAAATTATCACAGGCAATGGAAGATTTTTTTTTTTTATAAAACACAGCAAGAGAAGGGAAAGGAGTACAAGGAGTACAAGAGATGGAGACCTCCCAGCCACACTCCCTTATAGAGATGTCAGAATTGTAGCAGCAGATGAAATGATCCCAAAGCTGATGAATCAGTGTGAGTATGTGTGTATTTTACATATTTGTTACAAATAAGTAAAAGATAATAGGGAAAAGGTAAAACTGGGAAGGTTGTAAAATGAGTTCCATGATAAAACCGCAGTACTTCATGGCTGCACTGTACAATTATACAAAACTGCCTTTTTTTTTTTTTCCCCCCTTCAGTTTTCAGGATAATACTAGTAAAAAAGGCATCAAATAATTTCCCACAGCAGTCTTCTGTAAAGCTTACAGCAGCTTTGAAAATTATGTCACTCAGTGGTTAATGTCGCAAAGATATCACTGGTCTAAGTCCTTCCCATACATCCCAATCACTTGCTTAATTCATAGTTTAACGTTCAAGTTTCAGTTCTTAGAAGTCCTCATTCTGTACACACAGTCACTTCAGAACAGTAAGGTGCAAACAGATTGTAGTAAGAAAGAAAAGATAAATCAGACAGACACAGTCATCCTCATGTACATGTCTTGCTTTTTCTGCTATAATCAGTGGGACCCCTTTTCTGAAATTTAGTTCAATACAGCAGAGGAAATTACTTTCGTACCTCAGAAATATCAGCTCACAGAGATCACTACCTGTCTTAGCATTGCCAGCTTCTTGCATGGTGAAAGATGACGTAAGGGCATGGGAAAAGATTACTTTGTATTATGGGTTCCTAAAGTAATAGTAAGTTCAAGTAGCCAGAGTATCTGTAGCTGTTGTTTTTTGTTCAGACTGTGCAGAAACTTAAAAGTATGTATAGATAAGAAAAGTATAGATGATTAAGCATGACTATCAATAACCAAAAGAAAATCATCAGAAGGTTTTACTGCTAGTGGAAGAGATGATACAGGGTACAGACTGCGATGCACATACTAGTTCAGTAAGGGAATTTACAAAGTAAAAGAAACTTAAGAGTAGGAATCCCATGGTAGTATACAGCAAGCTTATCTTCTCTGTTCTGAAGGAAAACACCATGGCATAAATAACACTATCATCACATTCATTTATAGCTCTTGTTTTTTTTTTAAGAATATAATAGTTTTTGTCATAAAAATATACTTTGGGTGATAAAATTTTATTATTGGTTATTATTTTCTAGTGTGAAGATCGATGCTAAATGTACAAGGCATCATAAACCTGTGAAGTGAAGAGGGCAATGAGAACTTTGATACTGTTCCTGTATTTCGTAGCTATCCTTGTGAAATCAATATAAGTTATCATTTTCAGCCAAACTGTTTACTGCAAAGATTCTCCGTATCTCCCAAAGGTTTCTTGATAGCTCCTCACAATGGCAAGAAGCCAATGTTTCTACTTTGAAAATCCATCAAAAAGCCCTCATTTCAGTCCTAGMCAACAGGTCATAAAATTTTTGATCTATAAACTGAGAAGAACTTTGGAGATGAGAATGGAGACAGTTGTGAATAAATGGGGACTACAGCTATAGCTCCACATTCTGTGTAAATCCGTAAGTCAAAAAAAGCCTTATGTAATACATCAGCTTTGCACAAAATACAAGATCAGCTCAAAATACTTGTATGTCTGATGGAACTTGAAAAAAATATTTATCTATATCCCACAGAGTCCATGAATATATTAGCTGCAGTGAATTATTTTATATACAAAATGAGAAAAAGGTACTGCAATGAATTTGTCACACGAATTTATATTAGATCATCTGAGTCAAGCCAAAATGTTTTGCAATTAAAATCACAAATACCAATTTTTATATTGTTCTTTAATGAAATATTTGCTATTTAACAACCTACAAATATGTTATACAAATTACATGTTGAATGTTGATTAGSAAGACTTCTTCACTCCTTCTAACTGCAATTTTCTTTTGTTCTTGAAAGTGGTGTTTAGTTTGAGCTCAGACCAGAGCAGAGACTTGGTGATCTGAAAGAGAGAGAATGTGAGGTGTTAATTCCATATTCACTTGTACAGTGGCTATGTAAGTTTGTGAAATATTATAAAACTTATCAAATTGACTTTTTGATTTCTCTTACTGAGCTCAGTAGCTGGAACAGTAGTCTGAGCATGATGCTGAGAGCTTCCTTATTAAGAGCCCATTCAAAAAATCAGTAATACAAAAGACAAAATGGAAGCATATATTTAAGGAAAAGAAGATGAAAAAAATGCAGCAGAGCAAAGGCTGCTGGTGAAGTACAAGCCTCATGCTCCTAAAATTAGGTAGAAAGAGAAAGGATATAAGTGACACAGGAATGAGAGAACAAAAATACTTCAGCAAAAGGCTAAATGAAAAGGGATGGGGAAAAAACAACATGATTTTTCTTTGTGTGGAGACAAGAAGGAAGATATCACTATCTGTAAGGAAACCATGGAAATACCTTTTTTTTTTGGTGATCCTTGTATTGTAATCAGGTTGTTCAAGTTTGCAGATACAGCTAGAAGGAAACACTCTATGCTTTCTGTCTTTTCAGTCTGCTGCTCTTACTCCCCAGAGGCCTTCTTCACGGATACTCGGCAAAGTTGTAGAAAAAATGCAGTCTTGTCCTTCACAGTCACATACATCATGACTTTGGAAGTGTTTTAAAGAACCATTCCACGTGGTGATTATCAAACACTGCAAGTTTTATAGATACATTAAGTTCAGTACCTTGACTGAGTAAATGGCTTCTTGTTTCTTGTAATCACACACAGTATCCTGCAGATGCCATTCAGGACACTCATCACTTCTGCGGCTTCCAAATGCTCTTGATTGTCATTCCTCTTCTTCAGATTTCCACTTTCATGCTAACTAATGTTCTGTATTGCATTTGCACATATGTTCAAATGTCGGCCTTTAGATTTTGATTGCAAAATAGTGTACAGCACAGCAAATGCTGTATGAGTCATGTCGTACCCTGAATAGAGTCTTGAAGGCAGACACTATGACATGGATGACTTGATACTGAATTGGCACGTTAGCGACATCTCCAGTGAGATGAGGAAGAAAAAGACACCCCACTCTGGCACTCCCAGCAGACAGGATGGCTCCTCACTGTGATTTATGACTTGCACTGAGGCAGCACTCGGAGGAGAAGATATCGTGGTGCGCAGCATTGTATAAACACAACAAAATTCTCACCACAGGTCACACAAGCCTGTGCAATGGTGATGGAAACCAACACAAATTTTATAAGAGAATTAATGAAGAGCAGCATTATCAGGCAAAGCACTCAAGAATTCATAATTACTGACACTTTAATAGGTTAATAAACTCACTAGGAGAGAGAAGCYTTCATGAAACCTGCAGTAGATGCCATAATAGACACAGGGAAAATCACTGCATTTCAATAAACCTGGAGAAAAAAGTATCATGGAAAGACTGTACAAACTGCTGCTGAACTTCCTAGGAATTATTGACACATGCAAAATAAACTAAGTGGTCCTAAAAGCTGTTTCCTGCAAAAGACAGATGTTAGGGATTGCTGCACATGCTCAACTGTTGTCATGCTTTACAGAAACAAAGCTTGTTAACACAAGGTGGATTTACTAGTCTCTGTTAAGAAGGAAACCAACTGCTAATTAAAAATACTGTACAACTGCTTTTAGAACTTTCTATCTGTGAAGAGACATGGTCTTCACAAATGATTTCATGCAGCATTGTATTTACTAAAGTCAGTATTACTTATATTTCTCAAGGATACTAAAATTTTGCAATCAACCAAAGCAGGTTGACTCTTTTGTCTGTTACTGTACACTCTGCCAACCCTAAAAAATGTGTCTATGACAGCTGATTTTTACATATACTACATAAGCATAATCTTACCTGTCATGGTATCTTTCCTAGAAGTGTGTTCTCCCTTATTTCCATGGTAAGTTGCATTTGTTCCAGTTGATTCATAGTCTGTTTTTCTTTCTTTTAGGCTGATCATTTCCCGAGGTGAGGCTGGGGCACTTGCTAGATCATAAAAATGGATTTATTTTTCTCTCCACATATCACTGAATGTAGTGTGTAACTCTAGAGTAAACACTTTAATAAAGTTTGTATTTGTTAGCATACTAACGTTAAGCTATTTGAAGTAACACTACCACAGGACAGAAGAGAAGATGCTGTTACTTCAAATGCAGAAAAACTGTATTCATGGGAAAACCAACTCCAAACATCATTTTCCCTCTGAATTTTTTACTTTTTCATTTACACACAACATCTAGGAGGATCATTATGAAAAAGTAGAAAAATAATCAAATGTTTTTATCCCTCTAGCTTTTCAGTTTCTTTGATTTGTCAGTACTTTCTGTTACAGGCCCTTCCACGTTTTTTCTCAAAATGATCAATTTAYTTCTGTGGAAAAGACCCTTAAATGTCAACTGAGTAGAAAAATGCTTAGAAATTTTTCCTTGCTTCTTTGCGGAAATAAATAAACCCATGATACAGGTTCCCATAAAGGARAAAGGAAGAAAAGAAAGGTGTTTTTCTCAGAAAACGTATAAGAAAGAATATCTAATACTTAAAGGTAATGCAGATAATTTCTCTTCTGTCTTTAACTATGTATAGATGAACAGCTGCAATTAAAACAACAACTAAGGTATCAYTGAAATTTAACTTATCATTAAAATAAAAAAAATAAAACTCTTTCATCATGTGGTAGAAAGCTCTGCAATTGTTTAAAAGTGGAGAGCTGAAAGAAGAAGGAAGAGGAGTGATAGAACCGGAGGCTTACACTATAGTTCCACAACCAACACTGAGATCTGGCAGTCAATAAGAAAAAGACTCACTGAAACTGTTTGTATGGGTAAAAGGGGAAAAGTTCAAGACAGTTAGGAGGAGAACTTTTGTATTCCATTGCCAAGGACTGGAAAAGGTGAGTGACTACTGCCACTGATCATGAAGACTTAGCAGTCACGATTCTTAAGACAAGAAGGGGAAAGAAAAGAAGAGGAAAAATGGATTTCAGGTAAATTGACTTCAGAAGACTTAGGTGTTGGTAGAGAAAATAAGCTTTCCCCGCTGGAGTAACAAATTTAGTCAAAAACAGAGTTCATGAGAGATTTTTCTTTTTTTTTTTTAAACTACTGTTATTTAGGACACAAGCATAGGGCTTAGGGGCAGCAGACAGGAAGCATAGAGACCAGCTTGGATCAATCACAGCTACTGCCTAACTCTGAACTCARGGAGTCATACCAATATGTGAAAAATAGGTCAGGAAATACCTATGATGTATATATAAGAATACCATGTGCACTTAGAGACAAAATCAAGGAAGCCAATCTACAACATAAAACACAACTAGCAAGGGACATATAGGTTCACCTGCCCTAACTTTAGCATGTAAACTAAATGTGTTAATTGGGGCTACCCACCTGAGGCACCGTCAATGTACAATGGAGAGAAAGAGATGCTTCCAGAGGATGATTTGTCTCACAAGTTAAGTGTCTACATTAAATAACCTTAATTGCCCTCTAGACTTTTCTTCCTTCATTGCCAACAGAGCGAGTGCAGAGTTATCAACTCAGACTTGGATGGTTAAAGTTAGATAAGATAAATTTCAACAGAAGTGTTAAAAACTCTATAAACACAATAACAATAGTAAGAAGAAATAAAGATACACGTGGCCCACTACTTCACGAGGATGAAGAATTAACAGCAAAACAGCTCTAAATATTTCATACCTGTTTTGTTTCATTCTTCATTAAAACCACAAAAGTGATCACATGTAAAAAACAATTAACAGTAATGACAATTCTCTCAGGCAAGAAGAAAGTATTTGTGGGCAAGTTAACTTGGCTAAACAGGGTGAAATCCATTCTACTACTTAAGGATCTTCCTAAGCAATCTCAGACCTGTTACTGTTTGCTTTGAGAATTCGCAGAAGACAGGTGAATTTCCAGAAAATTGGCAAAAGGCAAATATTTTAAGTACTTTCAAAAAGGGAGATTTGGAGAATTATGGGCTGATTATCTGATAACATGGCTCTGACAGTATATCTGAATATCTGAGCAATTTTGGCCCCAGGTGTAAATATCTCCCCAATATACAGACATACAGCTACCTCTGAAATAAGTATATACAGATGTAACTCTTTTTCCACAAGATAACACAATAGTTTTAGTAATCTAGCTATTCTAGCCTGGTGAACACGAACAAAAGCTGGGCCAGAGGACACAGTACAAAATGAATGGCAGAACATCCCAGTTCCTAGTGAATGCAGAGAGGTACAAAAATAACAAACTAAAGCACTGGTGCTCACTTCCATACTCTCCCATGCCTCCACTTGGGTTTTTGATATGTTAAAAGGACTCTCTAAAGCAAAAATTATGCTGAAAATGAGTTTCAGTCAAGATTTGGGGAAATACCTAATTATCACCTTTGCATTTGTAACATACTGTTACAGAACTCTTCTTCCATCATACGGTTTGGTAATTGCTCAGTGCATCAACATTTCCCTTCCCCAAGGTTAGCTGATGTTCTGTCATTATAGCAGTATCCTAGCTATGAATGACAGCACTTTCACATCCCTCCATGCACAAGCTGCCTTTCCATTTTTATATAGGGAAATATAATATTCCCATATTTATATGGGGAAGCGTGGAAGAATGCCGAGGAGACAGGTGGTAGAAGCTAGGCAGACCGTCCTGTGAGAAAAGGAACATCAACAGGGCATGTTGACACGGTTACTCAGCCGGGCCCGTGCCAGGGTGGTGCTACACCTGGGCTTTGAATCGAGATTAGCGATGAGCTCAGTACGTGTACTGCATGTGTGTATAGTACATAAAAACCTTCTCTAGTGCCCTCCCGACGCTTCTCGCAGCGGAGCTGTGCTCGGGGCTGCCCTGCTGTCTCTCTCACTGGCTGCTGCAGGACCTACGGGGAACCCTTCTGCATTGGTAACGTTGCTCCTTTTTTACCTATTTGTTAACAAATATATTTATAGTAACTTGCCTTGTGTCTCTCGYGATCGAACCCCTAAATCATCCTTACAATTGCTTACCTGAAACCTAAGATTTAAGAATGGGACTTTGCTCCCTAGTATCATTTCAAAGCATGCCCAGAGAGAGAGGTATTGTTTCTACTCATTTCTAACCAATAGAATTATATGATTTTAAGTAAGAACACTAACATTTGCTAAAAGATCCATTATGTGCCCTTGCTCACAAAAAGGGAAAAAAAATTAAGAAAAACTCATTTGTTAAACTTAATCAGCAGCTATGCCTCTCAGTGTCTCTAAATCATGGTACAATTTTTATTTAAGGAKTAGAGAAACAATTGTGCAGTAATGATGCATTCTGTTCAGATAGGTTCTGCTGGCCCTGGCCTCTAAATTTACAAAGCAAATGTGTGATAGATGGCTTTTCTTATGAAGCCATTAAAATTGGGGCTTGCTTTGAAATTGCTTGTCAATAGTGATGTAATTCTGAAGCTGATAATCCAGCAGATGTAAAGAAACATGATGTTACCAAATCCACTAATAGCAATATGACTCCAAGAGGAGACAAAACAGAATGCAAACCTTGAAAAGGTTGCTAACGCATTGATGCACTTTGTTTCATGTACTCTAGTGATGCCAAACACTCTGGTGTTTTGTACACACTGACTGATAAAGACAAAACCATCTCTCTCCCTTCCTTATATCTCTTGTCCCACAGAAAGTTGCTTTCTGGCAAGTGTTAAAATCCAGATGCGGCTTCCTGCAGGGTTTTATTGGAAGCAGACAAAAAGCCATTAGTCGACATTAGACTGAAATGCTTCTGAGGCTTTCTGCTCCTTATCATACAGGACACAAAAAAGAAGACAGATCTCTCTGTGCTAGTTAAAACATCCTATCCCAAATCATAGGGATGGATGGGACATTATGTGTTCATCTACTTCAACTCTTTACCCCAATGTAGGATCCAAGATAACTCCTGACAGAATTTCATCTAAACCTAAAGATCTCTAATGAGAGAGACCAAGCACTCTAGTGCTTCACAATCCTACCATTAGGAAATGTTCTCAATGTCTGACCTGACTCCTTGCTGCTCATTATTTCCATTTGTCTGCTACCAAAATAGAGAAAGATGAATCGCAGAATGGGTAAGGTTGGAAGGGACTTTTGGAGATCACCTAGTCCAAGCCCCCTCCTCAAGCAGGGTCACCCACAGCACATCACACAGGTTCAAGTCCAGACAGGTTTTGAATACGTCCCAGAGAAGGAGACTCTACAACCTGTTCCAGTGCTCTGTCACTCTCACAGTAAAGAAGTTGTTCCTCATATTCAGGTGGAACTTCCTGTGTTTCAGTTTTTGCCCATCGCCTCTTGTCCGGTTGCTTGGCACCACTGAAAAGAGTCCGACCCCATCCCCTTGACACCCTCCCTTCAGGTACTTATACACATTGATAAGATCCCCCCTCAGTCTTCTCTTCCCCAGGCTGAACAGGCCCAGCTCTCACAGCCGTTCCTCACAGGGCAGATGCTCCAGTCCTCTGATCATCTTTGTAGCCCTACGCTAGACTCATTCTAGTATTTCCATGTCTCTCTTGTACTGGGGAGCCCAGAGAAACCCTATATCTATGTTATACCATGAATTCAGATGGATTTTACAAGAATACACTGTGTTGAACCAATATTTGGATTTGCTATGCTTACTGCCAGACAGAGAATAACTTATATTACTATACAGAAGTACATATTCCTGCAAGGTAAAGAGTATCTTATACCCCTACTGTCTCTGAGGTGCTTGGACTGTGATTATTTGTTCCAGTAATTTTCTAAAAACTAAAGTTAAGCTGACTAGACTGTGATTATATGGGTTCTTCCACCTTTAGAAGCACTCCCTATATTTGTCCTTTTCTAATCTTCTGATAACTGATAATGGCAATAAGATTTCATCAGCCATCTCTTTAAGTAGATTCTTTAAGCAATACAGCAACAGAAGTGAGGAGATAGTTCTGGCCAGATATAGAACAAAGATCTCACATCCAGTCATTTCAAGTGCCTTGCCCTTACAGTCGAGATKAAAAAAACCCCAAGGAATTGTATAACCAACAGATTTTGAAAACTAAACAGTGTGCAGCAGCTCTCACTGGGCTATATTTATGGTCACATTTTCAAAATTCCTCAGCGGCTGCTATGTAGGACTAAACTGCAGCTTCCAGACAATTAACAAAACTGTTTTCTTATAAATGCTACTATTGCATGATGCTGATGGTAATCATCAGTTTGGCCTATTTTAATCCTAAACTCCTGATACATCCGTGGAATGACAGCATTTGATTTAACAAGTAGTAAAAAGCACATTCAAAGACAGATTCTTTTACTGCGTTTCCTCTAAAAGAGTTGACCTTCACTGAAAAAKCTGAGATATCTATCTGAGATATATTTTACTTTGGAATAAACAGAGGGCAAAAGGCCCAGACTTTTGAACAGAAAAATGTAATTAACGCCATGGTGTAAACCGAGATAATTCCATAAAAAGTTATTGCAGGGATCTTACACAGTTAATGATAGTTAGTGTAACTGTGGAATCAATATTAGGTGAAGATCTGTAGTCAATYTTTCTTTAAATTTATATATGCGTGTGTATGGAAACATATCTACATTTATGCATACAGATATACACACATAACCAGAAGAAAAGCTGACAAAGAAGCATGTGGATCTTTTAACTTTATAGAAAAAAATCACTCTTGTTTTAAACAGATAACCCAGATAAGAACAAACAACAGTTTTTTTGTGGTCCTCCATCACTGTTAATAATGGATCTGCATACTAGTGACACTGCTTAACGATGGAGAATGACAGTGACGGATTACTTCTGTCACTCCTGCAGTGCTGAAGCCTGGCCTTACCTGAGCGATTGTTAGGAGACATGCGCACAGGAGAGATGGAGGGTGTGCGTGAGGAAGAGTACGGTCTTTGCCGATCCCTTTCTATCGTTGAAGATGAGGCTACGAAGTGATACTGTGACCATCCATCCTGCAGGAGGGCAACACCAAAAATTGTGACAGTGGTCAGTGAAAATGTCATGAACCTTCTGATTTTAAGCAAAGAATATTTTCCTCTAGTGTTTTCACTTATACAGGCTTCTGTCTTTTTCCTGCCACTGGTAAGTATTCTTAGCAGCACGGGGTATGACGTGTGACTGTGACAAACCAGGAGATTAGTTAAAGTGCAGAAAGCTCTGTAAAACAGTGACAACAGATACTGTCTTTCAGTATGATTCAAACCGTGAAAACACTGAAAAATATTTCTTCTTTTTTTAATAATTCTGTCTTTTTCCTTGCCTCTAATTTCACATTTTAATTGGCATTCTGGTGATGAAGATATTCCAAATCATGAGACTGAGCTGGTTTTCACAGTGAAAATAAGGTTGTGCTTTAAATCATTTATACCCTAGCAAGCAATTTTGGAGTACATAGATGGTGAAGATAGTCAGGTTAATACATTAACTGCCCATTTGTTCATGTGTGAGGGAAGAAGAATCAGCGCATTTTCCTCATGGCATTTTTCTCTAAGATGTGCAGGAAGAAACCCCATTCCTTGTTTTTAAAACTGTGATATTGGTGATGTAGTTTTTAAACAGAAACAAAGTTATACAAAGTCTAGAACCAGCTARATCAGAAATAAACAAAGACAACTTCAAATCATTCATGTTTTGTTCCCATACTACAATATAATGTAATAATCCAAAATAATGAAACTTACTGGCTAAAAGAACTGTACGTTTTAAAACAGGAATTAAAAATAGTTTGAAAGTACAATGAAAGAATAAACTGGCTTTTGCTAGCCCTGTTACCAGACTACAATATTTCAGATGTCTTAAAGTATTTACAAATTTTAACTGCCTAATGTTAAATCCAAATCTGTAGCACAAATTGAGTTTTTCCAGTCTTGCACTGAAGGTAAATGCCTTTAAAAAGGCCTATGTTGTATTGACTACAGTGGAAATGGAGTCCAGCACTTGGTGTGGTGCCAGAAAAAATTCTGCAATGAAATCTTGAGTAAAAATAAGCACTATAAAATACTGTCAAAAAATAGCTGGAATTTTCCTCTTCCTTATGGAAAAATAATTTTCCCTTGGGATAGTAAAGACCACTCCTACCCCCAAACCAAGCTACTTAACCCACCTGACCTGAGTGCTCTAATTCCACCTCTCTCCCCCTGGCTGCCTTCACCCAGGACATTTGCCTGTCTTTGTGGCCTCCCTAAAAAACACAGGCACCTGGCTCCCTGAATTGCAATAGAAAATCTCCTTTCCACTAAGCTTTTAAACAACAGAACTCAGCAAGAGTGTGGCACTTTTCTGTCTTAAAAACAGCAGGAGGAAAGAAGGTACTTATATTTAATGCAGARGGAAATGTCGGAAGCAAAATTAGGACAGGCAAACTTGTCACATAACTACAAAGTCTGAATGTCTGTACTCCTTTCATACTGCATTTGTATAAACACGCTTGCATCTCAGCCACAAGTTTAAAAGAAAAAAATAGAGGAATGAAATTTGGGCTATAGCTTTTGTGCTAGAGTCATCATTTTCTCCAGCATGAAGAGTCAGTGTTTGTGCACAGAGGCCGTGTTTCTGACACTTTACTGAACCGCATCTGTGTGTCCCATGGTGGTGACACAGGGAAATACAAGGAAGAAAAATATTTAATTAATAAACAATAGTAAGAATAACTTGAGAAAATAATAGCTAATTTTTAATATCACTTATCAAAACCAAAATTTGCTAAATCTGATCTTTCATTTGCAACAAGCAACTTCTATACAAACTGAGTCCTCTAACCTGGAAAATCAATGAGGATACTAACAAAAAAAAAAAGTATGTGAAGCCTTAATTCCTTAATGTTGTATCGAATCGGAAATTATTAGAAATACCTAAATACTTATATATTTTTTAAAAAAACCTAATAGTTCAAATTCTTTAACGCTGTTTCACATTAGAAGCTGTAACCGTACTAGTTGTGATGACAGCTACAAACCTGTTAGAAGACGAAGGCAGGCAGGAAGGCCCTGCTCCCTGAGTGGACATAAACTTCAGTGTGTACTTAATATGTGAATATCTTAATTACTGTGTTTTTTTTGCATCAGAAAAAGATTCCCTTTAACCTTTCTTCCTGTCCTCTCTTTCATCCCATCCTTCCATGTTGTTAACATTGATACCTAGACCCCTGTTCAGACTGCGAGGGGATGACAGCCCTGCTATCTGCCTAGTCCCGTAGGTGCTGCAGAAACCACACATGGCAACAGCTTGCTGCTGCAGAGTATCAGCAGATACTTGGCCAACACTGCTTCCTCTGCAACTGCATTAGAAGGGGCCTCAGTAGAGAGGAAACTCAATCTCACTGTAGCTGGGCTGCTGGCAGAAGCATTTATCTGAGTGGCAGGCATTCCTTCTCCTCCTCCTCCTCTTCCCTGCACATGCTAGTTTTTCCCTCCGCTGAGAGGAGCTCTTGCTGCGAGGTCTTCAGATAAAGACCTGCTACAACCTTGCAAGCTTGCTAGCTCGATCCGCTCAGTAAAATAAGCTGGGCAAACAGTAAACTCCAACACGAATACTGTTGTGATTTGGCATTGCTTTTGACTAGTCAAGGCGTATTGCTGTCACTGCGTGAAAAATTTCAGAGTGTTTTTCAACAGCACTGTGGGCAGCTCATAGACTTGACTGTACTCCAAAACCAATATTTTTAAGTCAACTATCTTTAGCTCCCCTGAGCTGCTAGAATCAAGCCTCTTTCCTTGCAAAGGTAAACAGTTTGTAATAAATTCATTAAAACTATCTCCATCAACAATTCCAAAAGCTATTAGTGTTAAATATTTAAACTAATTTTTAAGAGTCTAAAGGGAGTATTTTCAATTTAATGCTGAGATAAATACCACCTGATGTGATGGCTGCTTTCATTACTTTGTTTCAGCTCTAGTGCCTGTAATGAAATTTAATTAAATTGATTTGGGTACTTAAAGGTACAGTATGTAAGAGTGTCCTGTAGAGAAGAAAGCTATCTCAAAAGCCAAGTGTGTGAGATTGTGCTCCAGAAACCACTTTACCAGACACAAATGTGATCTAGGGAAGGAAGAGTCAGACAAAAAGATGTGACATATTGGAAAGAAATTCAGTGCAGCTCTGTTAGGAAATGGATGAATTTGTTAACTGGTAGCAGTTAATTAATAGGTAGCAATTGCACACTTCAGCAAGGCACAAAGCAATCAGAGTACGGAAATATCATTATATGTCCTCATCATCTGCTCCAGTGTATCTTTCTCCTGGGCATTTTTCTATATTCTGACTAGAATGAATGTCYGTGCTTTTCCTCAGTTATAGTACATAAAGTTAGAAATTAAAGGGCATGTATTAAAACTTGATCAGCAGTGACATGTTTCTGGACATATGTTCTTAGGAAAGCAGCAGGGATTAGATTTGGGGTGGAGGGTTGGATAATCACTGCAAAAACCAGAAGCAGGAATGTAGCCTCACTGATCACCTTTTGCTGGTCTCAAGAAACAAAGTGGTCCTTTGTGCAGCTGAACTGTAAAGCATTTTGAAAATCAGTAATTTTCTTTGGACCCACAGGAAATAATGACTTTGTCATGGTAACTAAACTTACTGTGCCAAATACCATTAAAATTTATTTTCTGAAAATATAATTTGTGACTCCTACATTATCCTTTCTATATTAAAACTCAGGGGAAAAGGGAGAGTGGTTTTCTATTAGGTTTGAAAGAGTTTCAGAATGGTCAGGATTCTCCAGGAGCGCAGTCCTTGATTTCAGGAGCTGATTTGCTGAGCTGTGTGATACCATATACCCAATTTTTCTCATTTGGAGTACAATAGCATTTAAAGGACTGAATGAAATTAAGTTCTGGAGCTGACACTCTGCTGATGCAAAAGGGAAGTGAAACTCCTGCCTGAAGAACGCTAAATGGGATAGAGAGGGAAAAGGATAAAATCACGTGGCCAAAGAATATGTGGCTTAGTCAGTGCCAAAATGCCAGGGTCCCAACTCTTGGCACAACGCCCAGCCTATAGGCCCTTTTTGCAACTACTCGGATCCCCCTCACCAGCTTATGTGGCAATACTCATATAGAAAAATAAAAGTAATCTCTATTCTTTGCCTGTGTATACTGATTAACCAATAAAGACGCCAGCGATTTAAAAATGTCTGGGATGGTTTAGAGCAAAACTGAGTCACGTCAGCACACACACGTATTTCTTTCAGCACTGAAGAGAGTCCACCCTGACTGACTCCTGGCCGCTGGTTCCAAAAGTCTTATCAAGGAGAAAGAGAGCAACTCATCAGATCATCAGAAGCAAAAAAAAAAAATCCCTCCAAGGAGAAGGAGCAAAAATGACAAAACAAATCTGATAAGGAAACAGCTAAAAAATGAGAAACTACAGAGAATACCCCCTCACCTTCCACCCTCCCAGTTTACAAACTCTCCAGCATGCTATTTCTTGCTTCAGATTTGATCCTGCTTGTGACTTCAATTAACAGACATTTTGCCACTCACTTAAAGCATATAGGACCAGACTTGTTTTGTCATCCTACTTCCTTATCTGAAAGCCAGCATTTTACTGGTTCCAGTATATTCATTGTAGTATTAACTGCTCCTGCAATGGTAGTAAGCTGTAGAAGTTGAATTTTTAGTAGGCAACCACTTGCAGGAATCAGTGATCTGATCCTCCATGATATTAAAAGTAGATGATACAGCAAAAACGGAAAGTGTCTGTAAGTACACAATGTAGGAACTACTTGCTTTGAAACTCAGACAGAAATTGCTTTGAGTCGTTGATGTTGCATGTTTCACAAGCTCGACCACTGCTGTCAGATTAAATGAAACATTTCTAACTGGTGCGCACCAGTGTGACATTGTCTACAGTAAAAGACAAATCTGATGTGAATTAAGTCAAGGCTCATCAGACTCACACAGGTCTGGGCAATTCTTCACTGGGAAGTTGTTGTCACGACACTAATAAGACATAACAGAAATTAGAACTGGATCAAATTATCTCCATACATTGACATATGAAAGCTCCATGTGTGACCTGACTGCAGTGAGCAACCTAAAATGATGAGGTTGAGGTGATCCTTATATGTATTTAACTAACCCTTTGAATAGGATCTTTGAAATAATGTAGTTTAAGTGTTTAACAACCACTACATATATCATGAGGCTTTACAATTTGAGATTACATTATTTTGTTTAACACAAGAGAAAGAAAGAAGAAGAAATATATTCCTTGGTGATTCTCAATAGTGGAGTTCCACCAAGCTTATYGTTTCTAAGGTACTGAGGCTGGCTTCTTTTCTTCTGCCAACTGCATTACAAGGGAGGCTAAAAAACCCTCCAGGGATATACATGAATATGCAGTTTCCTAGGAGGTGCTTCCGCATGTGCCAGTGAAGTGGCTGACACCGGAATAGCAGCTGCTGAAGGACAGAAGGAGAGATGGTTGTTCTCAAAAAACGTCACTGCCTTTGAATTTGAAATCTGGTTCTTCATTTACATTGAGAGAGAGATTTATACTAAATTTTAAATAAGTTCATAACTCTAGAAACACTCTTGAAAAAAAAACCCAACTAGTTTGAGATAAACTATCTATATTAAAAATAAAGGTGTTCCTTAATCCTTTTGAATTTACAAGGCCAAGTYCTAATACCATTAAATGACAACTGAAAAGGACGGTCCTCTCTAGATTTTGCTGTGTTGTTTCAGGAAGAACTTAAAAATAGCAGAGAATTCCTGAGCTATTTACATTAATCTGCTTTATGACTTACTCTGAATAAATCTGCTTTAGTTATTTTTTTATGCCAGCAGCTGAGTTGCAAACACTTAAAAACAGTATCTGGACATTTTTACTCCCACGATTTTGTCTTGTACTGCTAATATAATGGGAATTCAAGCTATGTTGTTAAAGGAGGAGGGGGAACAGTGAAGGAATTTGGTATTCTTACAACTTGGACATTAGCATTTTGCTGTTTGTGTTAAGCCCTTTGGACAGATTCTGCATTAAGTCTGCAAGTGCAAAGCTGCAGTATTTTCACTGACTTCAAGAGCCAAAGGTCTGCTGACTCTAATTCTCCTATTTCCCCTCCTCTCCCAAATTGTTACTAGTCAGGCCCTTAAAATCAACAGATACAAAACAAAGACATCAATCATCAAAGCTCATCTTAATTCTGGGATTTTAGTATTTATATTTACAGGGGTATTTCCACAGCTTATAAAAGCCATAAAATTACTTAAAACATAGACATTTACTCAAATTTGGGGCATTTAGAAATATTAGGAATACCTTGATACCTTGGATGAAAGTACAGGGATAATTCATAGTGTATTTATGAGAGCTTAGCTGGCTAGTGGTTAGGCAAAAACATTGTTTGCTTGTCATGATGATGAAGATACTTATTTACTAATTGCAGGTTATGCTGGGAGTACAACATCTGCAGCTGTGCCRGGCTGGGAGGAAGATCGGTCCTTCTTACTTTGCATGCAGGTAACTGCAAAGAGAGGATGCGGACCCTGCTGCAAGCCAAGCCTGTCAGGTTGCCCCCAGGCCATCACAAGAGCAGTGCAGTGATTTGAGCTAATGCCAGCATACCATGGAGCAAAGCTGGCTGTGAAGGAGCGATCCCAAAGGATGGCAGAGCTGCCACTGGGGCAGCCGGGAGGCTCGCAGAAACCCTGGGCTTTCTTGCTCTGTGCTCTGTGCACTGGCTGGCTCCCTAGGTGGTCCCAGCCCTGCCTGACTATGCCAGGCAAACACCTTGGCTTAGTCTCCTCTCTTGCTAGACCTCAGGATCCCAGCCACAGCAACCAATTCTGTTTCTTAAGAAGCTGGTATGAGGAATTTATATTTAGGGCAGCATGGGGGAGGGGGAGAAGAAAAAAAAAAAAGAGTTCCTAGTCAGATTGACATTTACCATGGCAAAATTGTCTGGGAATGAATGAGGATTATTAAGTTTTCTGTAGACTCTTTAATAAAGTGACATTTTCAGAATCAACGGTTWTCAGTGGTTAAACTCATTCTTCTGTAGATAGTACTTATAGCTTCCAGCCTCCATCTCAGAAAGCGAAGCCCATTATGCCCATTATTCACGCGTTGTCAGCATTCCACACCAAACTCATTTAAAATATTTTCTCTCCCCAGCTTTCTGTTGTCATTGCAAAGCCTGAGGTACAATATCTTTTTAAGAGCAAAATGCAACTTTTTTCTTCAAAACACCTCAGATAGCCTTGGTCAGTTCTCTCTCTTTCAAACACTTTTTTTTTTTTTTTTTGGTAAGGGTTGTCATCTTCTAGTCACTTACCTTCTACAATAATTTTAGCTCTCATCCCTTGATTTTAGCTATGAAAAGACACACAATCAGTGAGAGAGATATTAATTACTGCCAAATCTATCCAAGTGAAAAACAGCTAGACAGCCATCCCTAGTTGTTGTATATAGTGCAGCTCAGGGAGATTTCAGGAAATCACTCAAGCATTGTTTTACCTATCCATAATTATTTATTGATTTCCTGTTGTGTGAGTGTGAAGATGACAAGATCTAATCTGATAAATAAAACAGCTGCAAGAAAGGGAACTGTATGTGAGGGAAAGCATGAGGGACAGGACTTCAGACACAGCAGAGATCATTATTAATTTTGCTGATGTTATATGCAGCTAAATAATAAACCTTTCAAACACTGCAATAAAATGAAATAAATTCATTTTTCCAAATATCACTTTCCTCCCATACAGAAATAAAATTGTTTTAATCTCTTTTACAGAAAATGATCACAGTATTTGGCTCTTAAGCCAGAACTTTTGCCCTTCTCTTATTTTCTGCTGCATAAAGTATATAAATCAGAATTTAAACTATAAGAATCACAAAAAAATATTTTTGCTTGTAACTTGTATGCACAAAGAAAATTTACATCCACAAAAGTGTTTATGGTAATTTCTGACTTGCAGCTCACTTTTATTTCAGGTATGCAACTTAACCTGTCTTAACACGCTTATGCCCTAAAAATGCAAACTCCAGCTCTTGGCTACAAAATCTCAGGGGTCGGACAAATACTCTTCTATTTTATGCTCAGAATCAGTTTCTTAAGACTACTGCCCTTAAAAGGTCAGAAACAAATCAACATCTCTTTGATGCACTGCATGCATCAAATGACAAAATCAACCAAAACCTCCCGTAACACTTCTATTATATCTGTGAACGTAAAACCCAATAAAATCATTAGAATAAAATTTGCACAGTTGTCGCTTATCATGGTGAAGAACACAGTAGGACTAATGACACTGACTGTGATTCAGATCCATTTGAATTTTGTGCTTCCTGAAGAGTGACACTGTATCTGAAAAACTGGGGATCATTTTATTCAAATGTGGGGCTGCCTGACAACCAAAGAAGCAGTACAGTTTTTGAGGAATCAGTAGTTATGCTATCCCTGGCTTCACTTCCAAAGTTCTTGCAAAAATACACTTAAATTATAGAATTAGAGACCTGAACGATTGATACTAAGCTGTATGATTTCTAATCTTTGTATGATTTCTGTATCTTTAAACACAGACAATTTAGCAACTCAGGCAGGAAGGAAGAGAAATTCATATTCATTTTTACCAGAACACCCTCAGGAGTTTTCGCTTTAGTAAATAACAGCTTCAGTATTGTTAACTCCAGTGAGAATACCCTATTTCACCAAAGTTTACAACTCTAGTTTCAGAGCATCTACAACTTTCTCTAAAAGCACTTTGCAGAACTAAAAGTAATAAAAAATAACTTAGAAACCTTCAATGAAACTTTTCATTTCTACTTTGTCCAGGAAGAAGAAGCTGTAGCTCTTTTACCAGGATGAGCTGTCTCAGCAAGTAAAGAAAAGTAAAACTACTCAGATCAAAGCACAAGCACTATTAAAGAGACTCCTTTCAAAATACCAGGTTGCTTCCTCAGAGCCTGAAATGGTCGACATATTTAGGCCATATTTGTATTCCATTAACAGCCTTAAGAAGAGAAGAGGAAGCAGGTCTGGAGGTACTTCCCAGCAATTTCTTCAGCACCTGTTATTAGTTCACATGGAACATCAAGGAACTGGAAGTAAGGTATTGACATACCGGTTTAATATTTAAKCACTGAAACCACGGCTGAATTTAGTCAAGCGAAACAAACGCTTTTTACCTCCGTACAGGACCCAGCTGAACTAGAATTACACTACCTTAAGCACAGCAATGCACAGGAAGCATCAGCAAAAGATGATCAATGTTAGGCACCACACCGTCGCAGCTAGGCCATTTTCCTCTGAAAAGCAACCTGCCTTGAATACCAGAGTACTAAACGTAATCTGACACTTCCACCCTCTCTGTGCTGTTTGCATGTTCCAGGATTAGCRGAAGATCGACTGATCTGATTCACTTGCAAAACTGACAGTAGCCATCAAACATGTCAGTTTAAGTTTGCTGGGGAAAACTGTGAGTTTCCCAATGCACCTTAATTTTTCAGTTTCTCATTTGGATTACCCACTCTCTTTACTGCAACTGTGCTTTTATCATGTCTAAACCTAGATATGCAAACATTAAGAATACAAGTTAATTAAGAATGAAATTCAGCTCTGAATGCTAGAAATCATGTTCCTTGAATGATTTCTGGGAAAAAAGACTGACATGAATAAAAATGGTTTATCTCAGCAAGTATCAATAAAAGACAATGTTTTTATCTTCACATATGCACAATGACACAGACTTTTGAGTTCTTTTCTGTACTGACCATCTGAATCCAATTTAACTTTTTTTTGCCATTAATTAATGTTATTTATATTTGTTTCCAAAATATTAACATATTATTTAACTGGATTAAAAATGTCCCAGTCCAAAAAGACACATAGATAATTTTGTCAGGTATCCACTTTTTACTCAACTACTAAAACCTCATCTTATTCTGAGATACTGTACTTTTGAGAAGGAAAAAAGTCTGTAGATGTGACCTTCCACATAGGCAAAGCCTTTCAGATTCTGGATGCCTATCCCTAAGGATATTCTTAACAAATATCTAAGGAAACTTCAGTTACATAATTCCCTTCAGAAAGAAGGCTCTAAGTCAAAGATACTGACTGCTGGGCTGCCTTTTAGATTTGCTTTTCTTCAGAGAAGTTCAAAAGGTGGAATACTTGAGAGACAGACTTTATAGAACTGCAGGATTAAATTGCTGCCTTCCAAATCTGTACTTAGTCACCTAAAAATGGGCTTAGGTTTTCAAGTGAAAAACCCCAGTGGTTCCCATAAAAGTCAACTGGAGCTCACCATCAATTCTGAGGGTGCTTTAGCAYCACATATATGTATAATTCATCCTATACAACTCTTTGGACTTTTTTTTTTAAAATTCCTTTAGCACCTCTTGAAACTAGCAGGCTTGGGATACAAATGTTGTTGCCTTCCACATACCTCTTACTGATAATTTAGAAGAATCACTGCCTAACCTTGAATTTAAATGAGATCACCTCTGATGTCTTTCCTCTTCTAAGCAAATTTACTCGGAAAAAAAAATAAACTGGAAGAAAAAGCATAATCACCACATCCTGTGTGATCAGCAGAAACATGCAGATTCCTGTTTTCTCTATGCATTTTATCAGAAATAAAATACATATGTATAAATGTTTATATATGGATTTACTTGTATGTTGTATGCACGAAGCAGCTACTGTTTTGTTCTCACAATAAAGCCACACAGTTACATTTTATCAAGGAAAAAGTACGTTGGGGAAAAAACAGAATACTAGGTTAACAAATTGGAATTTTGGTACCTAAAACTCAATAGGGTCTTCTGTAAAGAATATTCAGTTGTTGCAATCTTACTACTTGTTATTACGTCCACAGGAAATCTCTTCTGCTTTTAGTAACATAAACTTTGAAAATTCGTATTTTAAGAATTTCATTGATCCTTGGACACATTAATTTTCTCTGTAGATATCCTAGTTCAACCAGGATACTCTTAATGAAATGCACAGCTATTGCTTTTCTCTTAAAGATGGCACTGGCCTAGAAAATACAGCAAAGTGCCTGATAAAAATAAATTGCAGATGCTGTTGCTTATCAGAAATTGGCCTTCTGCTGGAAAGGTTTAGCCAATCAACGAAGAGACTGCACATATCCTCAAAAGCCTGAGAGGAAACGGGAGGGATTGAACTTGTCCCTTGGCCTGGCATGCACTATCTTGAGAGACAGCAAAACCCTGCACATGATACGCACGCTGCTGAGATGAACGAGGTTGCTCTGGGAAGTGCAGGGAGCAGCTTTCAGTCTAGAAACCATGTGGTTCAGCAAATTAAAATGTGCACTTCTGAAACATGTTTTCTATTAAGGCATTGTTACTTTTGATCCAAGCATCTTCTGCAGAAGTCTCCTGGGTACAAATCTAAGTATGCATTAAACATAACAATTCAAAACTGGTCATTTGACAGCCAGAATACCTGGGTTTGGGAATAGATTCTGGTTTCTTGGCTCTGGGAGAGAGTATGCTGAGCGTGCTATGACCCAGACTGATGGGTAGGTGAAAATCCTCTGTCCTTCACAGAGCGTGGGCCGCCCACTGCCATTAATCAACCAATTAGTCTGTCATTAATCAGGTACTTGTATTTTCATAGTTATATAGAAATGGGCTCTAGACAATGCCTTTTCTGTAAAGCCATTGCAGTTTTAAATTACAGTGGAGATGCTACCTTGAATTAATCCATCCTTTTTCTAAAAGGGTGACATTCTCATCTGAAAAAGGCCTCCCCAACTTATAGAAGCAAATTAAGTCCCACTGAAAGATAAGTACAGTAAAATATATGTGTTCATGAATAATCTGAGCACACGAATAGTTCCATCAAAGTTAAATCACTTTTTTGTGGAACTATTATGCTATGGATTTGTAATTTAAATCCTTAATRTAGGGCTTAAGCTATGCACAGACATTTGCACTGGATAAATTTAACTGAAAGACAGTATCCTCTTTTAAGGATGTCTGACTGAATACATATAGCCTTACCAGAAGCAAAGCCAGGTTCTGTGTTCCAAGTCTACAGGACAGCATGACATAATTAATATTTCAAAAGAGTGAATAGGTATATTTTATTAAGAAAGGACTTCAGATTTTAGAACTACTTAACTGGAATTTTCAGGTTTATTGCTGGCAATTTTCATGGAACATTTAGCAATAAGGGGCCTTCCCACAGAGTCATCAGTTTATTATTCTGAAAGTCAYGTGAAAAGAGAGTCCTCTTCTAGTTCCTGCCTGGCTTAACTGCTTTTAAGGCCTCAAGCAATTCTAAATATCTTTTCCAGCCAATGACAGACAAGGCCATCTTCACAGTCCCTACTTCCACTTCATTAAATGCTTGTCACAACACTCTGCCTGCTCCAAATGGCACAGCACACAGTGAAGGACAATTGCCTCTAATAACCTCCCCAGTTTCAAATAATTGGTTGTATTTTTATTCACATGGTAGGTGAACAGGACAAACTTTTCTATTATTCTATGCAGAACACAAACCTATGAGAGTAAACAGAAAAAAATTACTTCTACAAATTCATTGTGATTTCTACTTACATCCTGGATGACAGAATAAAGGCAAACATAATGAGAGAATGTGAATGGGTATTTTGTTGTAGCCTAAGTGGTTAGGCAAGGCAAACTAATTGATAGCAAACATTCTTCCTGACAGTTTCTCCTGCTCTTTAGTACTACATGCACTTAACACTTATTGAAGCTTGTTCTTAGCTAATAAACTTTCTTCCCGGTTAGCTTATTTAGTCCCCCTTTGTGCTCATCCCTTTTGCTCCGGGATTTGGTAATATTCGCATGTGTAAACTTCCTCATGCAATTTAACAAGCTGCTTGCGTTTAAGAGCACTTGCTTATTTTCGTGAATAATGAGATAGACAGCATCTACCACCTGTGGCTAACAGAAATCTGCTCTTTTATGGTCACAGTCACATCTTCCGAGGTATCCCCACATTTTCAGTCAGCTAACACACTACAGGCTACAGTGAGATCCAGTGTTCCCCACGTGGAAAGAGATGTCCCCAAAGAATCACCACAGCAGCTCCTTTCGCATTCTCTACGTGGCTAAAAATAATGGARCATTATAAGCTGCATTTAATTCTCTCACTGACTCTGCAGGTTCACTTGAATAGCAGTGGTGTACTAGGTGTCTGCGGGTTAACCCAGACACCTCCCCTATCTCCTCACCCCCAAAAAAACATGGGAAAAGGAAGATATTTACTTTTCAAGATTTAGAGGAGAGGACCATGAATTTAGAGACTGGACTTCAAGTGCTTTAAGGAGCACAGGGAAATGTTCACTTTTTTGAATTTCTCCCACTCATTCTTACTGCACTGATAATTCATAGCTTGTTATCACTCCACGGTTTTCCTGAAATAGTACTAGTTGCAGATAAAGTTGAGAATCTGCCAACTAGGACAAAACATCATAGTAGTAACTTTGCTGTAGAGCAGAAGAGAACCCTGACATCTGAGAGAAGAGAATTCCCCCAAGTGATGGATGGCTGACAACTCCCTCACCTCAAGACGAAATTTATTGCTTTACCTTGTTCTGCCAAGCTTCTTTCTTTAATTTTAGCAATGGGAAACATTTATGCTTTTAATAACTTTTTCTTGTTGGACTTTGTTGAGATTGTGCCAAAGTAACCATACCAGACAGTGAAATTCTCTATTTTTCCAAAGCACAAGCCTACAGTGCGTGGCAAACAATGTCACCTCACTCACAGATCTGAACATCGACTTGACATTTACCTTCTGTGCGTCTTCCATTCCAGTTGAGTCTAACAAGTCAGTGTGTCCCTTTAAAGCCACTACACAGCGATCACCTGGAAATCCCAGAACCTATYGGTGGAGTGTACCAAGCATGCCACAGCTCTGCAAACACAGTGCATGAGGTGTTGTGGGCTTACAGAGCTTTCTGAAACCAAGACAACAAAGCCAACACCTCCTCCTCAACAAGTGCAGCTCAACTTGCGGGATGGTAGAGATATCTCCTTATCATTCTCCTGAGCTAGAATAGCTGTAGTCTCTGCCTGAGCATGCCTTTTAGAGAACGAAAAGATATTTGAAAAGAGATACCAACAGCTCAAAGAAAAGTGCARCACAGTGTTTCTGCTTCAGCTAGCAACTGAAGAAAAGTAACACATAAACCTTCAATCTTTCTTTTTTATAGGTTCTTGGGAATCCCAGGATATAGCAGATGCTGTAGACTAYGCAGCTTATCTCCTCAGTAAAGTTTAACTGGTTGCAAAAGTCCCAAATCTTGCTTCTGAGGCCTTACAGAAAGGTCCTAAGAAATCAAGAGTCTTCTCATTGCTTTCCCTGGGTGCCCAGCCCATTCAGCTCATGCAGAGAAGTTCATGGGTGCCAGGACTCTGAGCTTTGGCTGTTGGAGCTCCACTGCTTGCAAGGATAGCTCCGYACACCTTCTTTGCCCTTCTACCTGAACAGAGCCCTATGGGCTAGGCTGAACCTCCATCTCCAGAAACACTTTTATCTCTAGCTTAACTTGGTTTGCCACATTTCATTTTCTATTCCTTCTATTTCCCTTCTTTGTGGAATAGTTTTGCAGTTTTTCACGGTAAAAACCTGGGTAAGACCTTAAATTTCTATCTTTTCAAAATACATTCTTTGTATTTTTAGCTAGCACCTTGAAACAGAGTACATTGATTTGGCCGATGAAGTTAACCGAGCTGCTGCAGCTGCTGCTGCAGTTTTTGGCACTGAACGGCCCAGAAAAACAGGCGATGCCTGTCAGACACAGAGTGACACAATGAAAATTGTGCATGTTACTATTCTTTTAAAGCARTATCTTAGCTGAAGCAGACACCCTGAAATCTGCAGATTTTTAAGTTTGACCWTTTTTTTTTTTACACAACAGCTGATTTTGACAGTGTTAGAGGCTGTGTAATTTAGGTTTCACTACATAGGCATATTAATGTTATAGCCTTGGTTAGAGCTGAAGAGCTTACCCAGCCACGACAGGCACCAAGCTTGCAGGAAGCATTTGATATCCTACTTAGGGCAACTCCGCTAGCGGCAGCAGCTGGGGGACTAGTTCCTGACTCCTGCAATTACCTCCGCTTCACAGCCAGGAGTTTACTTGCGAGTGCTGCAAATAAGAAATTGGTACCTAGGCACTTCTTGGCTTTTAGTTCTCTCACATATGTGGCAAGTCATAAGGTGACTTACCACACTGGTCCTGAACTCTAGATGAACTTTCTGTCAGTGCAGTTTATATTCTGCCAGAGATGACAGATGATCACTATTGTACCTGCAGTAAATGTATTATTTTCTTTCTTCATTTATAGAAAGGATAATACCTCTAGTCTTGTCCTCTCTCCTTATCTACCCTACTGTAACCACGTAACTCTAAAATATACCACAGTTCAAACTATTTGATTACACTGTTCCCCAAATGGTAAAAGATAAGTGCTGCTGCTTCTTCTGTGATACCTGTCATTTGCCTGTGTTACAATACAAAATTGTGCCTCTCTGAACGCCACCAATTCTCTAAAAGTAATTGTACAGCTATTTTGGGACATATGAAGAAATTGCTGATGGCTATGCAATGGGATTTACCTGCACATCACAAAAAGGTTGTGCAAGAGTAGGATGCTGCAAAGTGCTGATCATATTATAGTGGCTGTACATTCACTCATTTTTAATGACCTAAGTATTTTAATGGGACAAAATAAAGACTGTACTGACCAAGTATACTTATATTACATAACTATCCGCATTACTGGTAAAAGGCACAGTTTTGTAATTTTCATATTGCAAAAGCATACTTTTCCCAACATTAGTGAAAAACAGACATCCAGCATAACAGTCAGCCTACTATTTTCAAATTTAATAAATATTATGACTTCATAAAGATTATTGTATGTCTTTCAACAAACATGAGCATTACGGTGACTATTTGAATGTTTGTGACCTCCGAACACACTCTTCATGCATGCAAGTACTGAGTACCCAAGTATGCCTAATATGTAAGAACATTACCAGGCTCCCTTTGGCAGCTAATAGGATGTTTTTTACATAGCACTATTTCACACACAATCAGCAAGGTTGGAAGGGATCTTTGGAGAACATCTAGTCCAACCTCCCAAGGATTTCCTGGTGCTGGTTCCACTGGGGCTTGAACCCAGGACCTTCAGCACATAAAGCAGATGTGATAACCATACCCAAAAGCCATACAGCATATAATTATATCATGATGGAGTAACCCCAGAAACTGCTTTTCCACTGCATGTATAGATAGCCAAAAGGTTGGAAATGAGTCAGACATTGCAAGAACCTCCAACCAGTACTTTCTTGTAAAAATTCATTTGAAAATCAAATTCACAACTCTTTTTTAACACTGCACATTTTTATCAGCTACTTTTATATTAAAAGTAGAAATGRGAGCAAAATCTTATTGCTCCAAGTATCCAAAATTTTAAACTCTAGGTGAATTTCCAGTTCATATTAATGTTTTGTCTGAAGTCTCTTAGCCCCTAAATTTGAGTAACCATGTAAAAAAAAGACAAATCTAGAAAAAATCAAGCCTTACCTTCTTGTAGAGACTTCTCAGGTCTCTGTACTGCCACATACTATTGAGGACCTGAGATGCTGCTTTCACCACTTTTGGCGAATGCCTGTTATATACATATATTAAAAAGAGAGAGAGAAAGTGAGAAAGAGACTGTTTAGCATAAGACTTCATTCAACCCAATTTTCAGATGCACTGCTATGGATTTAAACCCACAATTAAAGTTGTGTTATCAAAGCACTGTAAGATATTTTGTTTGGCATCTTGGAGATCAATAAGGTTTTAAGGAAGAATAATACACATTCTTTCTACATTACTAATTGTCCATTACAATTGATTCAGTGAGGAGCAATACGTATATTCCTCAGTACCCCGAGAACAAGGATTCATGCTGAGAACATGACAAGAGGAACAGGAGAGGCAGCAAAAGAAAATTGCTGAAAACCCAGCTGGTATAAAGTACATTATGAAGATGTCCTGGCTACAACTTTTGGCATAAGGGACAAGAATTTATAGCCAGTTTCTTTCTCTATACACTGCCAAACTTTAAGTCATGACAGAGTGCTCAAAGTATTAAATGCCTCTTACCAGTGGCCACCAGATGGGTGATGAGCACAATGTTTGCAGCTGCCAAGTAGTCAAGATGCAGAAATACAGCTGATTATACACAGATATCACAAATTTCATCTGGAATCCAAGTCTGGACTTGTATCTTGCACTAACCATTWCACATGAACAACGGCAATCATTCATGTTAAGAGACATACATAACTTCACATGAAGGCTTTTCAGGGAGCATTTTTCAGGGCGTTTCCCTTTTATCAGGGAGTTAGGTCCTGTTATATTTTGAGGCCTCTCTGCAAAGGGCCACAGGTACACTGACAGCAAAGCTGTAAGATAATGTTGATATCATTGATTCAGTTGACTCAGTTTGATTCAATTGATTCAGGTGATTCAATTAACTTACACAATATTCTCCTAGTAATTTATCTGGTACTTTTTTTCACCCAGAGTACAGCTGTGGGTGGGTAATTAGTGAATAAATAGGAATTTGTTGAACACTTTCAAGCATAATCGTTTGCATTATAYGCCCAGCTGTACTGGCTAGTGGGGTGCTGGTAGCACGGAGTAACCAGGAAGATACCGGTGCCAATCGCGCTGTGAGTCCTGAGGAGAAAAAGGAACCCTGAGAAGTCCGAGGTTTGGCCAATATGAGCTTAGGTACATCAGTTTTATCACATGGTCATATGGGGAAAGYGCTAAAGCCCTGGGCAAGCTCCAAAGGGCTAGCTGGGCCACTCTGATGGGCCTGCCCTTGATCGGCTTATGTCCTAGACTCCTAGGAGGATGCACAGCCAGGCCCCTATCCCGCACTTGCCGAAACAGATGCATCACTCCAGGCAAGTTAGATTTATATTTAAGGGTTCTATTTAATCAAACTGAGTATGCCAGGATTTCCTATCAGACCATTGACTAGCTATTTTGGTTTTTAAATAATGGATTTCCTATACGAAATCAAACCAAAGCGATGGTGCCAAATAGTAACATTTCTGAAAGGTGAAACAAAATTCTCTTTTAAGATGAGCATTTGTATCACTGTGAGTTGACAGATTTTTCTTGTTGTAGAACTGTGTAACCTSTAATAGCAATAATGCAGAACTATAACTCAAAGTACTTTAGAGGAGAGACAAGTATCATGATTTTGGAGGGAATTTTGGAACTGGATGGCTAAATACTGTCACTCAACATAGGCATCTCTTTCAAAGCTATCAGGTACAGTTAGACAGGGAATTAGACACTTTGATCCTCCTAAAATTGCACATGATACTTTTAATACAGTAGGCATTAATAATCTCTGTCAGATACTGTACAGGTAGACAGATGCATTATTCTGATCAAAGAAACATTCAGCTTAAGAGAAATTAATATGAAGCTGCTTCCAGAATCAGTACATCTGATCTAGTAAAAAAAAAAAAAAAAAAAAAAACAAATTTTAGATAGATTTAATTATAATAAAAAGTGCAAGTTAAGTACATTATCAGAGCATGCGAGCTCACACAAGTGGAATCACCTACTTTCTTACACAGTTACTTCTTACCTCTTACAGTGAGAATGTTTCAGTAACAAATTTGGTATGAAAAGAAAGAGTGACAACAGAGGAAAAGAAATGTGATTAAATTACACTGGCAACATGCTGATCACATAGGCCAGCCTAAGTTCTCACACCAAATGTAGGGTGCATAAATCTTTCCTTCAGGTTATGGCCTGGCTTTGTGGGGCTCTTCTAGAGCTCTAATGCTGCAGTAGGCTGTGTGCTGGCAGCTTCAAGGTGGTCGACCAGTGGGAGCTTTTGTGCACTACAGTGGAGCCTTTTTGGTTTCAACTGACCTAGTTGCATTGCACTACACTTCTGCAGGTAGACAAATATGAGAACCAGGCTATCTGTTTTAGGTAAAAGAAGGATAAAGAGTGAACTCTTTGTGCAGAGTGCGTATGCAGGAAAATGGACAATATGAAACCACAGCTGCTCTGAAAATGTCCCAATTGTGTCTAAGATTTTTGCGTGTTTTGGAGCCTCACAAAGTAGGCTGCAGATATTGTAATGCTCTCTCAGAAGCAAGATATTTGGAAAATTCTCGGATCCATTTTTTTTTTTACTACATCCCACACAATAGCATGTAGCAAGCCAGTGTCTGGGAAAGGGGGATAAAGAGGGATAGAGACTYTATGTTCTTCATGCTCCAAACAAGTGGAGCAGTAACATAACCTGTGTGAGATTCCTTCCTTTCACAGGATCTCTCCATCTGCATGTCACTCTTTCTGCAGAGTGGATACAAAAGCTCTAATACCTAATGTCTCCTACCTAAAGCTTATAAGGATCTTCTGGAAGTGCTTAGAGGTAGCAGCTATTGTAGATAATTACTCTTCCTTAAATTGCACATAACTGCTGGAAGTAGATCAGAAATAAACCACAGCAGAGACTTCTGCTATTGACATTGTCTGCTTCTTGCCACCTTTCACACTGGGTTTCTGATGGAACTAAATTATTCTATTCATGACTGCATGGAAGAGGCAAACACATTCAGAACTAATGATAACTACTGGAGAGGTTACAAAAGGTGCGAGGTGATTTGCGAAACRTACTTGTCTCCTTTACTCTTAGATATGCCAACCAGTTTCTCAATGCCGCCTGCGTCTCGTAAGGCCTTGGCATTCTCCATGTTTTTAGTGATGACTTCGTGCAGAGTGCAGCAAATGGCAGTAACGGTGTCATCAGACATGGCCTTGCTTGCCGAGCTGTTGCTGTTGTTAGTGCCTGGCAGTCGGTGGACCAGATCCCTCATAGCATACTTGCCTTTGTTGAAAGAAAATGAAGAGACAATTCAGAAGATACACTGAAAAAAAGGGTGATGGAGAAGTACAGGGAAAACATGCACACTCTACTAGCACCATTTTTATCACGTCATTTAATCTAATTGGCTACTGGTATTATTTTGTAGCAAGCCACATTTATACAATTACATGTTCAAGCACTTCACACATTAGGGAATCTGTTAGTACTTCCATATTACATCAGTTGGAGAACTCAGGTATGGGCTACATCATGTCTTTATGAGAATGAAACAATGACAGCAAAAGCCAGGTRTATGTATAAAGATAACCTGAATGAYATCACAACTTGCAGAGCTTGACACATCCTCATCTCCCACCACAGAACTCAGAGCTCAAGTTACTGTAAATAAAACGTGCACTGGTTGTTAAAAACACTACCACGCGTGTAAAGTCAACAAAATTGTTCTTGGTGGGGAAGTCTTCTCTGAAGGACCAGTTTTACYATGAGTGAGTAATTCTGTATTATGTGCAGTAATTTAAATGGTTTTCTTAGTGCTTCTCTGACTTTATTGCTTATTTAAAGCTCATAGATGCGATTGCACTTTTCAGCTCAGACTTAGTTGTATGCATGGTACTGACTAGAAGGAGAGCCTTTCTGATATTTAGTGGGAGTTACTCTATATAATACTAGCTGCCAGAACGCAAAATCTTCTAAAACAAAAGGAACAATGCATTTTTAAGATGGTCACATTGAACTGAAGATGTGAAAAAGAAATATTGTGGTTATTACATTTTTTCATGCTTAAATGAACGAAGAAATTTTTGAAAAGTTGCACCTGAAAGTAACGTAATACTTGTGAAAGTGACAGATGAGCAGTTTTGAGAATTTATTTGTATATACATATATATATATATATGTATATATACATATATAAATGTAGGGCAGGTTTGGCCCATGCAGCAGAACCTTCCAACTCTGCTATACGAGGAGCCTCACACCACTTATGGAGGGTCACTACTGTTGTAAAATGGCAGTAGTAGAAAAGTAGAAAAAAAAAAAAGTAGAAAAAAAAGTAGTAGAAAGTAGATCTTTCATCATGCTGAAGACAAGAACAGAGAGGAGAAGGGCCCAATGAAGTGGTTGCTGAGGTCAGTGAAATAATTCTGATTCACTCTCAGTGCAGCTGTACTAGGGATTTGCATAGAGCAATCATCATGAGAGTATATCATTCAGGAAGAGAAAGACAGGAAAGTTAAGAAAAATAAATATAATTAGTAACCTAATCTACATCCTATTTTATGAATGAAACATAATCAGGCATGATTATTATATATAATATGATAATATAATCAAAGACTTTTTTGATAGCATTTAGAAGTTCAGATAAATTAGTATATATGAGTACTTATTAAAAATTTTATTTTGCAAGTCATATATGCAGTTGTGTGTCCACATTTGAAAGAATAGATAAGAGGAAAACCACATTTTTAAACTATAAATGTTAAATTATTTTTACTTCTTATAATGTTGCTTGCTGTGGGCTTGCCRTATTTCTATAGCCAGTCATTTGGAATAGGACATTCATAGGACAAAGACAACTGAAAATCTCTGTACTAGGATATTAAACCTAAAGATTATCAAATTCATTCTGTGATCCAATGTGAGGTCTTAGGAATTACTCACTTTATATCATGCAAAAACATTTCTGATTATAAAAAACAAAACTTCACCAACAAAATGTGTGCAGTAGGATTTGAATCTTACTGGTGTGCTACAATTCAGATAGGACTTTTGTGTTCAAACATTTTTATTTCTTTGCACTTAATATTTGTTTAATCAGTTATTTGCATTATTATTTTTTTCAGCACTATGTTAATACCAGATGTAGTGGAGCATAATACATTTTTTTCAGAAAYTGTTTGTTTGAGCAAATTAAAATTTTTTCCCCTACAAACATACGAAACACCTTTCAAGAAGAGCCTGAAATGCTGTTACATTTGCACGTTTTCTCTGTGTAACATTAATAGTTGCTTATCACTTTCAGTGATTACAGTAATATGCAGTGTATACTAAATCAAGCTTTTCTATCCCCCCAATAATTTGTAGAATGCAATTTGTCGCAGCCTTTATTCTTCTAATGCAGCTTCAACCACTGGTCAYGAGTATAGACAAGTAAGTCAGCTCAGGAAGACTTTCTGCTTTACTCTTCACACTTATCCAAAAGAGACCAATATTCCTTCTTCTAGTACCCGACAATAGAAATTGCAACAGAGCATTGCACAATTTCAGTCTTCTGATGGAGCCACGTGATCATTCCTTTAGCAGCCAAAGACTATGTTCCTTTGCAGTGAGCACAAAAAGATGTGGATGGCTGCCCTGAGCAGGCTTCTCTTCTCACACTGCCCTGGTATTCCAGGCAACAATATTCATGTCCATGGACACACAAGCCTAGACGCAAAAGCGTCTTCTAATAAGAAGTAAAAGTTTGGGGGCTGTCATGAAAAGCTCGATAGAAAAACTAAAATAAATGCAATCACATGCGGTATAAGCGTTCTGGACATGTTAACACTCAGCAGTTCTAATATTTCTGCTGTGCACAYGCATAACTGACGCATGAGTAGATCAAATCAGTCTTAGACACTCCAACTCAACCTCCAAGCTAGGTTTTTTATATGTAAGATATAAGTCTAGGATAGTCCAGCATCCCTGTATTTTGAGTAGCTGTAGTAATTCCTGTTCAGTAATACCATTCAATTCTTAATTAGCTACACATTTAATCTAAATTACACTCTGAGTTTTCATGGTTTCTTGCTACATATTGCATCAAACTTGGCCTTTGGCTAGAAAGTGCCCCAAGACTCAGAGCGCACGTTTTGTAGATTAAAATCTTGCCAGGGTATTGTGGTGGTTGTACAAGCTCATTCCGAGTTTGGAGAATCCCCTCACGGCAACGTCCGTTTGGGCCACTGCTTACCTAGGGCTAAAACCTATTCACAGCTGCAACTGCTACCCTACTGTGTTTTTAGTATTTTGAATACGTTGTTAGCCATTTTAAAATATGCTTGTCATGAACAAAAACATTTCAGCCATAAAAACGTGTAGATTACTTTACTTTAATTCAAAGCATATGGCCACATATTGGAAAAGCAGTAAATTTTCTTTAATATGGAGTTAAGTAACATAAATTTAAAGTTAAGGCCTCTACTATATCCTATTGAAAACATTCCACAGTAGCTTGATTGCATTGCACGTTATGTTTTATACACCTATTGTTTTAGTTAATTAATACACTATTATATTACATTTATAGATGGAAATTTTTTCAGCTATCAGTGGAACCTCTGCTACTTCAATCACATTCCTGCTGCTTTGCAATAGGTGTGAAGGAGAGGAGAGTCAGGTTTTTTAGCATTAACAATATACAAAATCCTACTCTAGTTCAGAGTTGGGCAGATGACATCATGGCAAGCAGAGCTGCTCCTGCTACGTCAGACCAGCACAGCTGACAGCAAACGTCCTCCCTGGCTTGTGCATTAGTGCACGTTACTGTCCACCAAGAGGGTGCGTTTAGAAATCTTTCTTTCAGCATGAAGCACCACTTCTGAAAGCACACAGAAAGGTATAATAAAAACTCGTCCTATAATGTCAGCAAAGTTTCATCTATCATTACCAGTAGGAAGGCTGGGGACTTGAGTTTGCAGCACATACACTGCAGAAGCCTCACTGACCTGAAGAAGTAAGAACTCATGAGGGTCCTGGGAAGAGGGGATAACATGTGTGAGAACAATGCTAAAAATAAATGGCACTGTTAATTTTCATCAGGGTTCATACAAGGTTCATGCAGAACTGCTTTGATCTACAAATAAATTGATTTTTATTCGAGCAACATTACACATTATAAGACCCAAAACTGATTTGATATTTTTAAGAGGATTTACGTAATACGATTAAACATAACCATTGGCTTGACAAGGAAAAAATCATATTTATCTGCTAAATTTTATTCATAAAGGAAGAGGGACATTAAATACACATAATTTGGGGGTAATGTTATGGGAAAAGGGTTGTCTTATAGGTGTTTGGATTAGGATTTTCCTGACACGATAAATTTTGAAGTTATTTTTCTAAGATAAGACTTCCATCATTGCTTTATACAGAACGCAGGATGAGTCAGGCTAGCACTATACAATAAATCTTTGACTTTAAGATGATAATGTTTGCTTATTTAACATTTGAACAGTGCAGGTTTAACATCTTTTTCCTTGCATGATAAGGTTTCATTAACACACCTTAGTACATGTCTGTGTTACTTAATTCAGGAATTTTTTCCTTATAGCGCCAAACTGATAGATAGTTGTTCTAAGACAAATTTTGCCTTCAGAGCAAAACAGTAGAGCAAACTATTCTTCCAGTAGATTAACAAGAATAAAATCATCACAGATAAGTTTCCACTTCTGGAAATATTTCCCTATTGCTGCCTTGAGACAAATTCACTGCTGATGTAACCCCATTGACTTCATTTCCATTTTCACTCTTCCCTGAAAAATGACTTGCCACATTGCAGTTATTAAATAGTAGTGATAGGGTTCCTGGTTTGAGAGAACACAAGTAGTAAAATTAAGCTATTGGAAACACAAGAAACCTCAAGCAGATATTAATTCTGACCAAGCACGCTGTCTCAGATATAGATCTTGCTCTAATAAAAGAAATCCATCACTGATTTCTTTTTTTCTCACAGTTACCTATGAATTCATGTTTTGCAGCTAGGTAGGAACAAATAGCAAAATGTTACCCTATCTTACTGTAACGCTAGATATCCTATTCTAGAACTACTGGTACCTATATGTTACAATACATGTGAATTTTGTCCTACTGACTGCTTGTATATCTTGGTGCTAAAGTACATTTTATTTAAATTTACAAGCACACATGTTGTTCTGTTCATTTTCACTACCCTTGGTGTTTAAGATTATTCGACTTCAGTTTTCATAGCTTTTTAGGAAAGACTGTTATTGGGAGAGTTTTTATCATTGCTTTTGATCGTTATTTAATAAATGTGCTAAAACTGTCTACTTAATTCGTAGGGAAGAATTTTGATCATTAGAGTCAGTGCATTCAACTAATAGTCTAATAAATTTGAATGTATTCATTACATTAGAACAATGACAGAAATACCACTAGTGTATTTGAGAAACAGTCCATTGGTATATGATGCTTTCTCTTGCCAAGTACTCTTGGTACACAGAGTAAATGCCATTCATTATTGGCATTAGCACATCACCTGAAAGTGCTCCTCAGGTCAGTGTCACTGCTCCACGGAATACCTGCCACTGTCCTGAGAACCGGAAATCTTCTAATATAGAGTGAAACACAAGAAGGGGGCATCACAACCCAAATCCCATGTGACTTAAGAGGATAAAGGTTGTAGGTTTTCACGAGGAGATTTTCTCCTGCAAGTAGCTCTGGGTGGCCACAGCAACTACTGTGCCTGTGACTTTGGTCTCTATCCCTCTCGATAGAGTATAGTCTCTAGCATCATCAGCGGTGGCATATGTTGCATGTGAAGGAACTGTAAGTCTTAACTGTTTGTACACAGCCACTCTCTCTTCCCTCTGCCTAGTAACTCCTTGTTTGACCTGACTAAGCTGTTGACAGCAGATTCATGCAACTCAGAGAYAGCTGCTAAATCCACACAGTCCCATCAGTCAGCTAATGGTCTATGATGCTCCTAATCTAAAAATATCAGTTTCTTGGTCCTAAGACTACTACGCATGAAGTAGTATTGGATAGGGAAAGTGAAAAAAACTRTGAGCAGTGGGATTAAAAGTATAGCCACATTGTTTCTAGCAAATGGCAGAGAAATGAGGATTTTGGATCACAGTTTGCAATTGAGGCATGAAGGGTAAGCTAAAAATTATTTTCAGGCAAGTAGAGAACAATTCATGTGTTCAAACACAGGTAGGTAACACTGTTTCAGATGCCCTTTGACTTCTGTCCGCACAGACTTTAGTGGAGATCACATAGGACCTACGGAAGATTCACATTCTTCTGGAAGGGTGGCTAGAAACAAGGTGAAATACCACATGGTCTTTAATGTTTAATATTTACCGTTAGGCACCTGAATCCCACTCCCAGTATATGGCCAAAAATGGCTTTTATGTACCCAAGTCCTTTCTTCTTATGTCAGGGATATGCACAAATATTTGTAATCCCTGGCATTTTAGAGGACATGCACATGAAGGCGTTTCACTACATAGTTTATTAATGATAGCACAGTAATTATCCCTATTCCCCAAATTAGGCTAGTTCAATCATTTGCCAAGGGATGAGCAATGAAATAATTGCTATAGGATCATGCACTCATACTGGTTCAAGCGAGCACCTCCAGCACTTGCGGGCTGGAGCCACTGCTTTAGATGCTTCCCATTAAGCCTAGCCTGCTGATTAAATCGAAATAACAGGYGCTTTGAGCTAGAGAACGAGCTGAATTTCCTCTCCTTGCATGTTTATCTAAATGCATCTTAAAACTCTGTGAAGATAATCGTTGCAGAAGACAGCAAGAATAAAACACCTTCCACACGTACGCTCTGCTGTGCCCCCAGGAACACTTTGCTCACGACTGCTGCGACAGAACAAAAGACCAGGGGGAGGCCTTGCGTTTCCCTTTCCCCTCACAAGCTCCACATGCCGGATCCCTTGCCTTTTCACTTTTCCACCATTTCTGATGACAGGCATAACCATTTCAAGATATAAGGTTGGTATTCAGCATGGCCCATGACAAAGAGGAACAATACCCTCACTGATGCCATTGTATGCTACGTACCATTCGCTGGTTTTCTTATTAAAAAATCTTTTCATTAAGAATAAATTCAGTTATAGGTGGTAGAACAGATAAAGCCCTACAGGGAGTAGAACAGTTATCTTTGATAGTTTCAGAGAAGAAACCCTCAGATTTTCATAGAATGATGAAAGTATGTGAGCCACCAGTATCTGTGTTGGCAGTATCAATTGAGATTTGCTTGCATGAGAATCAAATATCTGAAAGAGTAACCAATACAGAAGGCTTTATTTCTTTAGAAGATTAAAAATGCTTGTCCTATCTTTTGCAAGAAAAGGATATGAGGGGAAGCAGGAATGACAAAGGGCACAGCTGTAACAAGGATCGCAGAGCAGTATGTATGGAAGCAAGTAGTACTGGACAAAGAGAAAAGCATTTAATACTTTCACCCTGAACATGCTATGGAAAATCACACTGCGGTGTGATACAATCACAGCTTTTCAGTAAATCGTTTTCTCTGATCCATGATCCTTGGCAGATTCTCTTTCCCTTAGCTATGTTTTAACCCAGCCACCTTCCTCCTGTTTCTCTGTTTCCTGAAACTTAACTTTTCCATTTCTTGTATTTCCTGCCTCCCCCTGGCTGATCATTTTTCTTGCTTTCGGCTTATTTTCTCAGGACTGCTCCCTGACTGCTCTATCATGTGACTAATATTTTTGCTGTCCCTTAACTGCATCCTCCCAACTCTTCTGTTCTTTATCACTGAACTTTCGTGCTCCTTTGCTGACTCATGCAGATCTGAGAGTTAGGTGTGCACCTCCAACTTGTTTGCCAAGCTCTTCCATTCCCTGCCTTGTCTACCAACCTTTTCCTCAGCTAGCAACTGCTTTTGCCACACTCCTGCATGGCCAGGCCCTTTGGAGGCTCCTGCTCTTTAAAATTTGAAAATGAAGGAAATTTTATTAGCTTACAAGATATATTTCAGAGTTGTAAAAACTGGCTTGTTTAAAACCTATTTTATCGCTTGTATTACTGTGTCGTCCCCTTTGCATATCTCAATTCCATGCTTGACTTATTCTTGAATAATACCTAAAACTTACTTCACTCTTCTCTCAAAAGAATGTTTTCATATTCTCCATTTCTCTTGCATAGCAAGATGGCAAATATTTAGGCCTCTTACTGATAGAGGCCATTTGTCTCATACTTTCTTGCCAGTTGGCTTAAATCTGGAGATTGAAGACCCTCCAGGGCTCTTCAGCTGACTACAAACCATCCACTAATTCAATCAGCATATCTGTCCTAATACAGGTCTTTAAAGGCTAGATTTGTGTCTACATTGTGCACGCAGAGGCATTCAGCTGGCTCCATCAGAGCTAATGCCAAAGCTAAAGTAGTATTTTGAGGTCTTGCCATAAGCCTCTTTCATCTGACTTATTAATCATCTAAATTGTCATCTTTTCATCCTCCAAATAACTCCTTTTTTCATTCACTTTGCACATATTTCTTGCCACATACACAAACTGGAAAAGGGATAGAAAGGAGTTGTAAGCCAACCTATTAACCCAAGTAGTCCAAATATACTTAATTAATCAGCTCCTTCTTTAAAGGCCAACAGATTTATTTCTCTTGTTTAGACTGCATGTCATCTTTCTTTTTATCTTTCCACTAGCCCAAGGCAAGAAAGATCCTGCAAAGGGAAGAGATTCTTCACTTTAACTGCTGCAGGCTAAGTGTTCTGATCACTTGAGCTGGTTTTATTCCCTTGCTATCCCCCTCCCTGCAGAGAATACAGCTTTTGGAAGGCTGAATTTAAAAAAATCTAGTCATTTAATTAAAACTATTGATCAATTTCTAAAGTGCTTTGAGGAGGAAAAATGCCATGTGACTGCTGAATGGAATTTTAGATTTATCTATATTATTTTCTGAAATAGAGTAATACTTTGCTAATAGTTTGATTCAAGGGACTTTAAATTAGACCATAATGAGGACTTAAGAATGTAATTTATTTTTGGAAAAATAAGGTCAAGGTTCAAGATCTATGTCCTAACCTGACACCCATTGAAACTACCAATGTCAGAGGGTATTAAATAGGCTACATAAAGACATAGTTTTTAAATTTTACTTTGATTTTTACTTTAATATTATCTGAAACTCATGAATGAATTTATCCCCATTGCATAGTCTGAAAGACAGATTATTTTTGCATGCTCTTATATGCAGTTGCAACAACATCACGGTGAAAGGTACAAAAATCCTTCTGTTCTTTAGAGATGTACATTAAGGTCCTAAGACAAATAACAACAAAATTAAAAATCTTCATTAATAGAATGTATCGTGAAGTTGAAAAGTGCATAGATAAAAATGCTCACTAAATATACATTTTGCTAAAATGATAGTGACTTCCAAAAGCAATTCTCCTAGGAAACAGCAAAACCATTCTAGGTAATACTGCAATGTCTATTTATTTCCTAATTGCTGTAATGTTCAAACACTTCCTCAGTCACAATGAAAATTTGACATGAAGGAGTTATACAATTACTCTGTGTATAGTAGCAAAATAACAATACTTAGCATACATATCAGTATTTCATACTGCTTTATTATGCAMAGCACATTAAAGTCATTTATATTTAATAAGAAAATCCTGGCTGGTACCTAAGCCCCAGTGAAATGTCAACAGAAAAAGTGTCAATGGTTTAAAAATACTTCTAAAAACTTCAAGAGCAATTTATCCATGAAAAGGTAAAACTATAATACATATTTGCTTTTATTCTGTAATTAGGAATTGCTAGCAAAGACCTCATGAAACCACAGTGTCCACCTATTGATTTCCTAATTCAGTAATGTAATTAAAACAGATCATACAAAGGACTGCATACTAATAAAGTTATAGGGACATTTATTAGCAATGGGGTCTCACATATGTGGAGAGGAATTTGGTTTTACTGGTATTTTTTAGAAGTTAATTTCATTTTTCAGATAATATATTGTTTTGACTTGGTATTATCTCTGTCCTTGAGAGGTTCCTTTGTGTTCTTTGCAATTGGAAAAGATTTGCAGATTGGAAAAGAGCAAATTATACTCTAATTTTATATGTTAATTCACCACCTGAAAAGCAACTATCATTTAAGGACTGAATACAGCACATAAGTAAGAAAGGATATGGCACAGAGTTAAAGTAAGCTTTGTGTTCCCATGGGAAGGGCAAAAAAGCATTCGGTAACTTTCCTTACTTAATGTGCAATCTAATATTTGTTTGGACTAGGGCATGATGTCTTTTTACATCTGTGTAAAAAACAGCCTCCATCCTCCTTAGCTGTACAGCCCATTATGAGCCATGTTTAAAGAAATCACAGCAGGTGAACCCTAGGCCTAGAACTACAGTTCTAGTAGAATGCAGCTCTGCTTTCGTTTCCTCAGAAGCTGGAGTCAGAGATCACAGGCTTACTGGGGCTGCACTGTTGCTGTTCTTTTGAAGGTAACAGCTTCAGATGGCACCTGCAGGCTAATAGCTGATCAACTCCTTTCTCCAGTGGCTCCAAAAGAAACCTTGCCTCCAGATATCCATTGGAACCTGCTCAGGGTCTACTGAGTTACTGCTCTTCTAAACTGAGTAATGGCTGCTCACCTTCGTGTGAGCAACACGCACGGGCAGCAGCCTCAGACTATGCCTCACTGAAATCCCTTGGGCCACCTCAGTGGGGACACAACTGCCTGCACAGCAAGAGCCAGAGATTTGCTCCTTCCAACCTGTGCATTCCTGGAGATCAGGCTGGACAGAGGAGACCTGCTTAAGGCAAAGGCCGCTACTCCTTATATCCTCCAGTTCATCCCTCACAGACCACAGTGACTTTGGGCTACTCTCTGCTATATCCAAAGAGAGAGGGAGCACTGTGCATGTCTTCCAAAACTAGTCCAGTCTCCTCTCTCTAGATTAGGGTAAAAGAAGACTCTGGCAAAGACCAGCCAGCTCCACAGCTCCACATACCTTATTCTAAAAGATCAAAGATCTCTGAAGACCTAGGGTAGAGTCAGAATGAAAATGTTATATTTACTCAGCAATCTCCCCACTTCCCTGCCCCATGGCTGAGTATAAGCTCCACTCTGCATATATATACACGCAGAGAAGTTTGAGAGCTAAAAAAGATTAAACAATAAAACTCAGAAAATACACAGCAGAAAAGTGAATGCTTTCAATCAAACAGATCAGGTGCGAGGTCAGACATAATGCAGACCTCCTAACCACCGGAGATTCAGAGGACAACATTCCCAAAGGTAAGCTATTTCTTGACACAGTGCGCCATTGCAAATGATAAATTAAAACTGCAGAATATAATGTTCCCTTTGTGAGAGTAGCTCTTTAACAGTGTCACCTTCAAAAATTTTGCACACAAATATATGGCTTTGCATATACTCACTCATGCTAATCTTGTGCATTTTCCTCTAATTAAAATCAGCTCTCTGATTATTTGCTAAAATAACCTGGTGTTATGAAATCCAAATAATGTATAAAACATATCACTTTAAGAGCACTTTGTGTAGCACACAGTCTAAGAGATCCTGTAACTTCTCTCCTAAGAGGAGTAACTAATGAAGCACTCTATTTTCCTCATTTGATCTTCCAAACAGCAAGTGAACCCTGAACACCGTTATGCATTACTGCCTTACACTGCAAAATCTGCAAACTAAGTCTAGGAGCTTTTTGCCTCTTTCTCTAGATTGCTTAGGAGAATTTCTAGAAGAGAAGGAAATTCAGAGCTTTTATCTTCAATAAAAAGCAAAGATAGTCACTGACTAACGGAGTCATTCAAATACTAATTAAATGACTAATGTCCCTATGTTAGGAAGATTAGGCCACCTCTGCTTTTGTTCCCAAAAGGGCTCAGTACCTAAAACAGAGGTGCACCTATCTATGCATGAATTAGATACCCAGCTTAGCTGTGCTGGACTGTAGACCTTGATACTCTGATAGCAAAAATGTTACAAAACTACACAAGTCATTCACTTACAGGAACAAAAATGAATAATCTTGTAATAGAAGAAAATCAACTGCCACAAGTATTTACTATTGCTAAGAAACCATATTTTTTTGGCATGATCTTTTTTCTTATAAAGTTGAGCAGGAGCAATGAGGTAAGGCTGTTCATTTTTCACTGTCTCAAGCAAACATTGGTTTTTACCGCATGACAAAACTAAAGATTTTGCTTCTGTTGGCCATAGAATTTCTGTGGCACGGCCAGTTCTCAGCTAATTTGACTGAGCAGAAACAACAAATACAATTTCCTCCCTACAAATCGCACTCGTTATAAAGTAGCTGAAGGGTGTGGATGGAGCTGATGCAACACACTAGCAAAGGCACTGCTCTCCCTTTTGTAATTAGGCTAAACAGTGTATTTAAATRGCATCACTAAACTTCATGGATCTTAAGTATCGTAGATACTCTTCTCACTCTTCTAGAAAAATGCCACTTAGATAAATGGATATTTTGTGAAAAGGTTGAAGGAAGGAGAAAGAATATGAATATTGGCATGATACCTGGCAACATCCCTGAAAAAAATACTTTCAGCTTTTGTGTGAAGTATGGTAACAGCAATATTGCGCAGCCATGCATTCCTTTAAACATGAAACCCTCATCTAATATAATCATCAAGGCAAAAATATTTGCAGTCATGTTGTATCAAATTTATAGCAGACACTATACTGAACAGACTATCCTTTAAAATCATTAATATAAAGCACATTCTCTAATTATGTATGATAGTCCGTAGAATACTTTTCAGTTTTCAGATTTATTGGCATGCATATGCTTATCTTAGAAAATGTTTGAAATATATCCTGAGTACATATTTATCTGAAACATTAAAAGTAAACATCCCTGAGAATATCTTGGAAGCTTACCGACTTCCAAGCTATGAAATCCTCTCCTGAAAACAAACTGATGTAGAAAAATGTGTCATTTCTGCTTCAGTTCYCTTTGTCCCACAATTATCTTTCCTTTCAATGACTGAGAAAATAATATTCTCCTTACAATTCATAGGAGTATTTGGCTTTAGATAACCAGACACATGTAAAATATTTACATTAGTATCAAGTCCGTTCCGTAATTGCACCTATAAAAATAAAATAGTTCAGGTTGGAAGGGATTTCTGCAGATCTTCTAGTCCAAATTCTTGCTCAAAGCAAATGCAAAAACAATCTAACACAAAGCATCACAATAGGTAACTATACAATGGCAAGTGAAGACTATTAATGTAATACGCATATTATACTTGATATAATGGACATAGTGCACTGTATAGGACATATATTCCTCTAGGTGCTGTTCTGCTAAATGGCTACTACTCCTACTGAAACATATATTTGAATATGGTGAATGTGTCACCTTATGTGTACACGTGTGCATTTAGTCTCTTCTCCTAGTTTAATTTTTAAACTGAATTTTGCCCTCATGAAGACTACAATGGACTAGACTCTTCTTGATGCGCGTATATTCTGGGAGAAGACTCAAACAAGTGAATGCAAGTGGAATGGTCAGCTAATTTAGGACAGAAAACATGTATTTATTTAGCACTTGAACAGGTTGACTAGAGAGGTTGTGGAGTCTCCTTCTCTGGAGATATTCAAAGCCTGCCTGGATGCAACCCTGTCTAATATGCTCTAGGTGACCCCGCTTGAACAGGGGGATTGGACTAGATGATCTTCAGAGGTCCCTTCCAACCTCAACCATTCTGTGAATTGAGGCCAACTGCTTGCTTTTTTATGCGTTGATAGAACTGGAATGGAAAGAGATGTCCTGTGTATTATACGTGATACACTCCCTCCCCCCCGCCTTACACACCACTATGGTATTTTTTACCTAACAATGGCAGGTGCCCTTAAAATCTACATTTTTTTCTTCAACAGTAACAGCTACTATATTAACATTTTAAATTAATCAGTGCTGTTAGCTRTTCCAAAAACCTATGTTATTTTCTTTTGCCATGGCAGTTGAGACTTCATGCTACTTTTCAAACGTTTTGCAATTTGGAAGAAAAATAGACATAACATGATGTCYCAGGAAGGAAAGATATATATCTAATATACCTATTTATAAGATAGCCAGGCTAAATAAATAGATAACTTGAGTTTTAAAGTACATATTAGAAAAAAAGGGTAAAGAAGGAGACAACATTTGATATTCCATAGGAATGTGGAAAGGGGTACGACCAAGTTAATCTCTGACTCTTAATCAATTTTCACCTCATTTTGAAGTTTGAACTAAAGGTGTTGTTCTTTTTCTTTCTCTTTCTACTCACTTCACTTTGCCTCAGCTTTGAAGTTTCTGTAAGCTCAGAACAGCTTATCAGAAAAGTCCCAGAGAATAAGAGATGCTTAAACAGGGCTCCGATTGAATGAGATGAATTTTAGTCTCCCTAGGAGCAGGTTGAGCTCCTCAGTATAAGGCATACACATATTCAAWCCCAAGGCAGAAGAATGGATTTAACTACACTGGATAATGCACAAAATCCCTCCTTAGAAGTCTCGTCTCGAAGGCTTTGCTCACGATGTGCTCTGGATCTTGGATTGTCAGTGACTCACCAGAGAGAATGAGAAATGCCCTCTTCTTTGGAGCTTAAATTAGACATTGCAGTACAGTATTGTACAACAGAGGATAACACCTTTAACTTCTGAAGAGTTAATACCTACAGAGAGCTTATACACACAGGCTTACCAACCTATTTGATTTGATCATATCCTAACGGCAGGTTGGTATTGCCTGGCTGAGGAATGCAACCTCTCTGTTTTGTTACTCTAATTTTCTAGTAAAGACATGAAGGAATTATCAAAACAGGCTTTTTTGTGGTAATATAATGGTGCAATAAGGCTATGGTAGTGGCTGCATTCCAACAAAATAARGCAATCTTCAGGGTGTGGGCTTATATCCAGGATGCAAGTGAAAAGGTTTACGAAGTAATGACCCAYTTTGACCCTCACAAGAGCTTTTTGCCACTCGGATCAGCTGCTCGTGAAAGTTGTTGAACTTGATTGTGTTTAACTAAAACTTGTCAATAAATGAAAATAGTAATTTTTTGCTCTTGCAGCTCATTTTAACTGGTAAGTCAGGCAGGGCTGCTGCACACAGACCTGCTGTGTCAACGGCAGGCTGGACGCAGGAATATCTTTTGCCACTGGCTGCCTTGGGGTTGGTTGCCATCATCAGCGGAGGGAATAATAATTTCCTAAACATGACAATGCCATCAACTGTGAACCTACATGTTCAGGCTGGGAAAATAATTTTACTGTTAGAAAAAGAAACCTTTTATTAAACAGTTTAATATTGATTTATTTCTATTGAATATACTTAGCGGAGTAAGGGCAATGCTTTCAAAGGCCCTAAGTGACTTAGCTGACATCCAACTCCCAATTTCATAATTGATGATTAGTCTCTTTACAGACTGTTTAGAGCCTATGTCATAACTGAAAATGGAAAAAAAATCATCATCCATCTAAAAATTTTATCTAGATACTATTAACAGGGTAAAAACATTCTACTTTCACTTTTCCTGCTCCCGCACTTACACTAATGCTTTATATTTACTTTATTTATATTTATATAAATATATATACATATATTATATTGTGTGTGTATATATATGAGGATTAAGTTAGGGAAACTCCATGGCAATTCATTATAGGGATATTTTGCAGATGATAAAGAGAGGTGAAGTTGAAGAAAATTACAATACAGAAGAAAAGAGAATGAAAAAGCCTCTGGACGTAAGAGCATTTGCTATTATATCTCCTACAATCACTGTTTTTTCCATGTATCAGCAATTATTTAAAATACCTCTTATAACTACATAACTGAATTAGATATCAAATCAGAGTAGAATCTATTAGTCTATATATTGAGATTAATTTAATAATAGGCACAACTACTGGACACCAGAGGAGAAATATAACCAGCTCCAAAGATGAAGTAAAAGAAATCCCATAATATTTCCCTTGAAAATTTGCAAGTACCGTGCCTTACTTAAAACACAACAATTTGAGCTATTATTATAATTTCCTTTCTTGTAATAGAAGCRATTATTTGGTGCTAAGTGCATTTAATGGCAATTATCCTGTGATGACCTTGCTTCCATAATATGAAAAAGATGATTTGACTGTGGTCCTCACACTAAAAATATGGTTATATTTGACCTGAAGTAACTTAAATATATGCAACAATGTCATTGAGGTTAAACACATTTAAAAGGTGTTTGACCACTTCTAATTTGGCAATTGCAGTGTTTACCCTGCCTGGCTTGAAATGTCCAGCATGTCAGTTTACCCACTTCTTATTCACTGAATATAGAATCCTTAGAGCCAAACTGGTGAGATATGGACAAGTGGATGGTATGGGGTATGGAAAGTTGGCTGGACTACTGGACTCAAAGAGTGGTGATCAGCAATGCAACTCACAGCTGGTTACTAATGGTGTYCCACAGGTGTTCATACCTAGGGCAATACTGTTTAACATCTTCATTAACATCATGGATGACAGGATAGACCACATTTTCAGAAAGCCTGTGGACAACATCGTACTAGGGGAGGGCAGTCAGTATGCTTGAAGACAGGGATGCTAGCCAGAGGCACCTTGAAAGCCTGGAGAAAATGGCTAATAGGAACTTCAACAAAGGCAAAGTCCTACATCTGGGACAGAATAACCCTGTGCACTAGTACAGTCTGTGAGACAACGAGTTAAAAAGTAGGTTTGCAGAAAAACACATGGGGGTGCCAACAGACAAGCTGAACATGAGTCCACAGTGTGCCCTTGCAGGGCCAGCTGCATCCTGGGTTGTATTAGCAAGAGAACTAACTAGAGAAATGATTCTCCCTCTCTATTCACACTCAATAGACTGCATCTACAGCACTATTTCCAGTCTGGGGACTCTCCAGTACAAGAAAGACATTGCAATATTGCAGTGAGTCCAGTGGAGGGCCACATAGACAGGGGGCTGGAGCATATGGCATACAAGACTGGCTTTGCTGGTCCTTGAGACAAGAAGGTTAAGGAGAAATCTTATTGTCTACAGTTGCCTAATGGGATGGTGTAAAGAAAACAGAGGTGGATCTTGGAAGAGCACAGTCAAAAGATGAGAGGCAACAGACACAAGTTGGAACACAGGAAATTCTGATTATATAAAAGGAAGAAAATTTTTACAAAGAGGGTGGTAAAACACTGTAACAGATTGTCCAGAGAAGTTGTAAAATCCCATTCTTGGAGATATTTAAAGCTCAACTGGACAAGGTCCTGAGCAACTTGCTCTTACTGGACCTCTTTTGAATAGGAGGTTGGACTAGATGACCTCCAGCAGCTCCTTCCAARCCCACAGGATTCTGTAAGACCGAATTCTGTCCTTTGTTGCACTGGTGCACTGAAGCCTTTCCTACAAAGTGAGAATGTGGATTTGTTTTTTAAATGTATTTCCTTAATTTACCTGGATTACTTATTTATCTACGCTCACACGGATTAAGAGGAGGTAAACTGGTACAAGACTATGGATCTTACATGGATTTAAGACTGTTTTCACAACTTTTTCAGCCAGTTTAATTACACTAGTTTAAAAYACTTTTCCTTAATTTGTTTGGTGAATTGCAACTGAGAGCAAAACCTGCTTACTCCATCATTTCAGCTAGCACCCACACAAATTTCATGGTACACGTATCCCAGACTGCTGGCAAATATTTAGTAGTTCAGACTGCTGATTAAGACAAGCAACTTTTGATTTTTACTGCCTGCTAATATTGGTCTGCCCTTCACAGTCACTGCGGTTTATATAACACCAGTAACAAGGCAGATTTTATTTCCATTTCTTTCTGTAGGGCTGGGCTCCACATCCTCCGGAAGATTCTGAAAATGGTCTCTTTGGAGGTGGTTCTGTGGTAAGTTTGTTCAAAATCTTCATTTTGAAATACAGGAGGGATCATATATGAAATATTCACTTGATTTCKTTTAAAAAAGAAAATGTCTTCTTTAAACTTTTAAAGTTCTGTATTTTTTTTTGTCTCAACCTGATCTTTCAATCTGCACTACCCATATTATATTTCTACTCAGAAAGTAGGGGTTTAAACAGTAATGTATACAAATGCTTTCTTAGATCAATTGCTAAAGTCTGATCTTTTATTATGAAGTATTATTATACATTACATCATTATTAAATATGTTTTTCATCTTTGCACAATCTCTTGCATCTTGCAGCCACAAGAGGAAGCAAATGGAAAATGAAAAAAATAATAATATTGAAGATTTTATCAGTAATTCCAAATTTCAAATACTTTCATAGAGGCGCTATGGAGAGATCAATCGGGCTTTGAAGCTAATTCTAAGGGTTCTATGGCCTTTCTTAGGAGGAAAACTAAATTTCTGTATTTTTGTTTAATTGACCCCCTTGAGATATTAAGTACCAGAATCACTGTCTCACCTTATGGAATTATAACATAGCCTCTCAGCAAACTGCTCATTTTCTCACTTATCTCAGATGATTATAATTTGTTATTCTTTTAATATTTTGTAACTGTGTACTACAGAACTACTGCTGTTCAATTCCAAGGAATCATAAGCATGAAACAACAGATTTGGAATATTTTTTTAACTGCTTATAAAGTATGGGTGCAAATGGACTTAGTCTGAGACCTATTCAACTAGCATCCAGCAGAAGGACCCCTACATATGAGCAGAAAGCTAACAGMTAATGACAGTGCTTCTAGTCAGTCCACCCATAGCAGGTTTAGAGACATTACACACCCATAAAGGTAAAATATTCATGAAGAAGTGCAAGAATTAATTTGTAAATGTAGCATCAAGAGGCCAGAATTCTGTCTTCTGTAATGAAAAGGATATTTGAAGTTTTAATAACACTACCTGAAACAAGAGCCTTTAACAATAAAAAAAAACTTAATAAATCATGGAAACATCTAGTGTATAACTTAGCTCTTACAGGTAAGCAAATATTACATCAAAGTATTTCATGAAGAACAATTATTCTGTAAACTATACACAGACATCTGAAAATGCTACGCAGAAACCCAGCAGTAGGAGATTGAAGGCTCTTTCCACAACTGCCAAAGACTAAACTAATACCATCATCTCCAGTATTTTGGGACAGAATACATACAGCCCATCCGGGAAATGCAATCACCCTCTTGGTACAACAAGGCAACTCCTGACTATTCGTGATGTTGTGTAACCACCTAATGATCAGGAACTGAAAGAAAAGAAAACCCTCCTTTCAATTTAACTGTATAGAGATGTGATTACAGCACCAGCTGTGAGAATCCAGCTGTCTGCATATCCTGGGGAAATGAAACATTTTATGGTGCAAATATTTATCTACTGGATGATAAACATTTTTGTTTCATACCCAGACATTTTAGTTCTGTGTTAGCCTATAATACGTCAGCCTAGTCATCCTGTGTAGAGCGCACAAATTTTTTAGGTCCCTACTATTTGAGTTTTCTCCCAGTGTGATGTTTGCAAAAGCTATTGGGTTTTCTCCTGAATGTTCTTCCTTTTTAGGCCACCTCCACTCTGAAAAATTTCACGAGACAAGTGTGGGGCACTGAAGTAAAAGTCTGAACATCTCTCAAGAACCACCTGTGAAGGGAAGGAACCTGCGTGCAGCCACTTCACCTGTCAGCATCTGACTCAGGAGCTAGGAGTGTAAGAGGTTTTGTGAGAGCAACTGCATCAGCTTAGAGGATGCCAGGATGAAGAAGCATATGGAAAATTAACATCAATATGACAGGGAGCAATCTCTGGACAGTAGAAACAAATTTAAGCAACGTATGTTCTTCCATTTTGTGGCTCTTTCTGTTTCTACACGCAACATCCTTTGCAACTGCAGTGCCCCAGCCCTTTTCCTAAGGTCTTCACATTACAGGTAAAGGAGTTGTTACTTCTCTCTACCAAACAATACTTCACTTGCTTTGGTCTACTGTCTTTCAGTGACATAYGTCATGGACAGGACTTCTAGTTTCTTTAAAGTGTTTTTAGAAAAAAATGCCATATATTTCTATTGTTTGAAAAATACTTAAATTGATAAGGATTTCAGGAAAAAAGCTATTTTACATCTTAGAATAAAATTATCTCATTGTTCTATGAATTGAAGCTGATAACAGGCTGGAAACATCTGTTCTGACACTCTTATCTGTTAATGTGAAGTTGTCACAAAACTTAGATTTTCAAAACCCCTTTGCAGATTTAAGATAATTCCTCATAGATTAAAAGTGCTTTTAAAATTACTTTGCCAGATTGTGAAATTTGCATTTCTCCCTTTATGTTTTATGCAATTTTCAATTGAATCATATGTACTTTGTAAGATCAGAACTCTGAATTATGAAAAGATAGGTAGCACTTCTCAGAAAGACTACATAGAGAAATAGAGATGAAAATGAATACTGAATTGTTTGAAATGTCAGTCTTCTGAGGTGAGAAAATGGATACACTTACTGTTTAATTGCTTTATACCTTATGCAGGAGAACTGGACCAAATGGAAATTGTTTATCTCAAACATATTGTAAGGTGTAGACTGGGGTACTTTCTTATGTGTGAAATGCACACCAACAAAGTAAAAAGGCACATCAGTTGTCTACTTGGGTTTATTTTTATTTTATTTTTTTTTTTTTTGGCAATTGCACCAAATATAGGCTTTCTTGAGCAACATGCAGAAGATCCTGCAAATTTTATGATTTGCACTGAGAATTTCATCTTAAGTAAAGGTAAATATGAACACAGACTTATAAAACCTATTAGACACATTATCAGGCATCATTTAATTATACCAGTGCTGCTTAGAAAAGCTGTCATGGTGCAATACTGAAGATGATTCTCTCAAGACTTTGGTTGCAGGCATTTTTTGGAAAAGGTTATTTCACAATCAGGAATAACTGACTTGGAGACTTTACGGCTTTAAGGATTCCAGCTTATTTTATGGCAAAGAAATGCCAACTGTGTGCTTCTCAGACTATGGAATTACAATGAAAAACAAGTTTGTGAAAAGAGCATTCTCTGGTGTCCTAGATCTGAGCCTGTACTCAGTTATTTCTGTTGTCTTGAGTKGCAATGAAAAATTGTGGTCCCTTTTTACTAAGCGACCTTGCAGAGTCTTCTGAGCTAACTGAAGGGGTGCAAGACTACTTTTTATGCATTATGAAAAGAATTTCTTGCCTATCCTTAGTTACCTAAAAGTTAGCCATCTAGTCTCCAGCTTCTCTAGGTTTCATCTCATCCTAAGCATTAAAACTTTAGATGACACAGGTAAGTGCGATGAATGAGATGAACTCACCATTAGAGGTGTCATTCTCTCTCTGCTGTCTAGAGAGGGAGCCCACCCACTAGCTTAAAACAACAAATTTTTTAAATGTCTCATGTTAGATTGATGCAGTTCACTCAAAATCCAGACAGCCATATTTATATCGAAGTTTGGATGTAGAAAAGCCTTACTCTAGTCTTGAAAATTTCTTTATTTTGACTTTGATCTGAAAAATGAGAATTCAGTTTTAACAGTCTGTTTTTTCTCACTACATCCTTTCACTTGAGAATTTTATTTAATAAGAAATGACTGAGAAAGGAAACAAATTTCTTAACATCTGCAACTACTAGATCTGCTTGTCRGAATGCATTTCAGATAAACTGGAGCAAAAAGTCAAGCACAAGTGGCTGAAGGTACAGGAAGACACTTGGCACAAGGCTTTCATGCTTTAATGGAAAAAATACTTAACATTTAAACTTTTATCAGTTTAAATTCTCTGCTAGCTTATGTATACACCTTTAAAAACCAGGGAGTCTGGACTTTGTCATATAGTTTTTATAAAACTTTAAAGCTTAGTGAAGTATTTACAAGTATTTATCTTTGCCTTTATTGAGATAGAGTAAAGAACACAAGCAATTACTGCATGACCATAGCTCCTGTTTTCTAAATCAACTTCTTGATGACAACCTCTTCTTTTGCAGATATTTGTTGTAATATATGTTTTGCACAGCTCAACTATTAAGTAAAATGAATGAAGTGCAATAAAACTGACACAAATTAAACAAACTGCAGCATATACTCTGCCTTTAACTTCTTACAAATAAATGTCTATGATTTGTGATTAATGGCTTCTGGCATCTTGTGTATTGTCAATTTATGTCAATTTAAGATTACACAGACTAAGCTACTTTACAAGTCAATTAAAAATTGAATTAAAAAACCCAGTGCTTCTCTTTCAGATCCTTGCAGAGGTATGTGTATCATATTCAGAAGTGTTCCTATGTAAAAAGGGGTTGAAACTGCATGTAGAATTTCTAAGTGGGATGAAAGCTATATATTTGATCTAAGCATCTCCCAACACATCCCCATAGTCTCTATCAATGTACATCACTAGGATTTTCCTATAGCTGCTGATCTTGTAAGTAGAAAAGTTAACACTATTAATACTTGGATTATTATTAATATTGAAAACAAATTATGATATTAAAATGCAGTCATTTTCTAGGACAGGAGAATCCCATCCAGGCTACAAGCTGYAGTTATCTATGCTCCCAAGGAGTTATATTCCGCTGTAAGAATGCAGTTTGTTTTTGACACATTTCTAGCCCAGCAGCTGAAAACAAATCTTTCCAAACGTGAATCAATATCACACTTTGAAATAACATACCTGACACTGCTTTGAGTACAAGGCTGGGCTAGATAACTTCCTTAGGTTCCTTCTAACCTGAATTATTCTCTGAGTCTAACAACTCATCAGARTTGTGAGCTCCTGATACTCATTTCAATCAAACATTAATTCTGAAGTTTAGCAATAGAACTTTGAAACAAAATCCAGTTATTTCAGACACCTAAATATGTACACATTGCTCATGAAATGGTAAGACATACACCCCACTGTAATTACACATTCCCTAGAATTTTTTCATCACTCAACAATGCTTGCACAGTATTAAAAGGTGAGATCTATTTTATTGCATCTTACATGAAATAAATCACATTCTTAGAGTACCTCTCTCAGTCAGTTACAGGGGAGCCTGATACCAGTATCTTAGATGGATACTGCAATTTTAGACACCTAGCAGGAGTAAGCAGGTCCCAAAACATGCTGAGTAACAAGGTAGTTGATACTTTATCCCTGAATTTTGTGCATTATCTTATAGCTTGATCACAATACATGCAGCAGAGAATTGGGAATAATTCAGTACTGTCACCTTATAACCTCCAACTCAATTACTAAAAAATTACACTTTCAAAAAGCTCTGCTTCAAGACTTGATTCAAAACCTTCCAAAGCCAACAAAAGTTTTCCACTAACTTCACTTATTTGAATCATGTTCTTGGAAAGGTATCCACAAAGGGCATGTCTTAAGTCTTGCAAAACTTAACTGTAAAGTATCTCATCACCCCTTAGAATCCAGAACCCTAAACTAAGACACATGGGTTCTCTACCCATTGTAAGGGAAGAGCTACATCTATAAAGACATATTTTCTGCATCAGACAATCAGCTAACAAGAATCTTGAAATGGCACTATCTTCCTTTTTGTCTCAAGGGTTAGTGACCACACGACTTTCAGTCTCTGAAGAAGTATTTCATTAAAACACAAAAATACAGTCCGAGGCCAGAAAAGGCAAGAATTGCACTCTTGAATTACTAGTACAACATTGCTCTCAATCAGTACTGATCCAGAATAGCATTAGAAATGACTGCCAGGACAAAGGCAGYAATAGAAAGACCCAAAATACAAAACTGTGTATTGAAAGTTTCTAAATTTGACTTCCAACTCCACATTTACCCTGAAGTCCATACACTGGTAGACTCTTACTGAAATGTAGTACGAAATGTAATACTAAAATAAATTCCAAGTTGTACTTCAGGAGTGCAAGTCCTACGAGGTACATATTCTGTTCTACACGAGTAATGACAAATTCTTCATTTGGGATAGTTTGAAAAGTCAGCTGAACTCTTCTGCAAGACCGTCCACTGCATACTAAAATGCCACAGGAACTGTCATTAGAATTCAAAGGTAAACGCTATGCATAAAAAAGAATAATGTAAATAGAGATTAATTTTTGAGACAGAAATTCACCCTTTAAACATTTACTTCCCTGACAAAGGCAATCTGTACCTGCTTCTGTGGGACAGATTAACAATCCACTTAGTTTTTAATTAACTGTATTTTTCACATTATCTTTTGTCAAAAAGAATGTGGCTTGGCAGCAGAGAGGAGAACTGCTGACTGTGTATCAGCTAAGGAAAAGATGAATATGGCTTGTTCCCCAAGACTGAATGGAATATCTCATAGAATCATAGAATCAGTAAGGTTGGAAGGGACCTCTGGAGACCATCTAGTCCAATCCCCTTGATCAAGCAGGGTCACCTAGAGCATGTTAGACAGGGTTGCATCCAGGTGGGTCTTGAATATCTCCAGAGAAGGAGACTTCACAACCTCTCTGGGAAACCTGGTCCAGTGCTTTGCCACTCTCACAATAAAGAAATTCCTCACATTCAGGTGGAACTTCCTGTGCTTCAGTTTCTGCCCATTGCCACTTCTCCTGTCACATAGGACAACTGAAAAGAGTTTGTACCTGTCCCCTTGACACCATCCCTTCAGGTACTTATAGACATTGATAAGAACCCCCCTCAAGTCTTCTCTTCCTCAGGCTAAAGAGGCCCAGCTCTTGCAGCTGYTCCTCATAGGGCAGACGCTCCAGCCCTCTGATCATCTTCAYAGCCCTACGCTGGACTCTCTCCAGTAGCTTCATGCCTCTCTTGTACTGGGGAACCCAGAACTGGACACAGTACTCAAGATGAGGCCTCACCAGGGCCGAGTAGAAGGGCAGGATCACGTCCCTYCACCTGCTGGAAACAGTCTTCCGAAAGCACCTCAGGAGACCATTGGCCTTCTTKGCCACAAGGGCACATTGCTGACTCTTGGTCAACTTGTCATCCACCAGCACTCCCAGGTCCTTCTCTGTAGAGCTGCTTTCCAGCARCTCAGCCCCCAGCTTGTACTGGTGCCTACGGTTATTTCTCCCTAGGTGCAGGACTCTGCACTTGCCCTTGTTGAACCTCAGSAGGTTCCTCTCCAGCCTGTCCAGGTCTCTCTGAATGGCAGCACAGCCCTCMGSTGTATCAGCCACTCCTCCCAGCTTGGGTTCATCAGCAAACCTGCTGAGGAGGCACTCTGTCCCCTCATCCAGGTCAYTGATGAARAMGTTGAACAGGATGGGACCCAGTACTGAGCCCTGGGGGACGCCACTAGTCACAGGCCTCCCAMTGGACTCCACACCACTGATGATGACCCTCTCAGCTCCGCCTTTCAGCCACTTCTCAATCCACCTCAAGTCAAGTCAAGGTACACAACATCCACTGCTCTCCCTTCATCTACCCAGGCAGTCATTCCATCAGAGAAGGCTCTCAGATTGCTTAARCAGGATTTCCCCTTGGTGAATCCATGCTGACTACTCCTCATCACCTTCTTTTCCTCCATATGCCTGGAGATGACATCCAGATGACATCTCAGCTTGAAAAACCTTCTTGCGCTCAGAGCAGGGAAAGAGACATAGGGAAAGGGGAGCCTGCTGCACTAGTGAGGAAGACAGTCTGTCTACAGTAGGATCCACAGTGGAATCATGTTGTTACAGAGAAGTCTTCCTAGAAGCCCAAGACTATGGGGAAGATATTCAAATCAGAAAGCCATGGAAAGTTTTTGGAAAGAATTCATCTTGCAAGGATGCTGTTACACTTCTGCCTCATCCAGCTGATTCTCCAGTTTAAAGAAAAAAAAGTATTCCAAGTTAGTAGTTTTTTGACAATGCTCTAATAAAGCCTGGCTTTGGAGAATGAAAGCCTGCTGGCAGGGCTCACTTTAGGGAAGAAGGTGGTACAGCTGCAGCATGAGACATCAGCCTCCTTGTCATGGCAATGCCAGAAGTAGCAAGTCTGCATGTGATCTTGAGACAAAAAGATACTTGCAAGGGAAATTACTGGGGCAGGGAGGATACTGGTATATCCTCAAATTAAGGTATATCTGGAATGCTGAGTGACATAGAAATTTTGGGCTGTTATTCTACTTTTTCCCTTTTGYCTTTTTTTTTTTTTTTTTWAAGGAAGAAAGGAACTGGAGGATGACAGAACATCACAGAGGTTGTCAACGAAGCTGTTGGGGGAGCTGTGGGGCAAAAGTGAGTCTTTTTTTCTAACTGAATGATCAAAGCCAATGAAGTCTGTTTTTCAGCTGACGCAGAGGCCTCCAATGAGGCTGGGGAGAGCTCCCCAAAATAACTTAGTAGAGATGCAACCTTAGCAGAAGTCCTAAGTTAATGATCCCATCCTCAAAGGAGGAGTCAGTCAGCACAGGAGCTCAGCTGCTGAGACCCATGTCAAACCTGCTGGACAGCATAAGAGAAGGAGCGCAATTCTAGAGATGCTATAGCTGAAACTGGGGACAAAAAGATTTGAGCAGTAGAGAATCCTGCAGCACAGACAGGAAGCTCATGAGGGCCCAGGAAGATAATCGAGTGTTTAGTTTTAATGCTGCCTCTCTCACTAAGATTGAGACAGCCTCCTGAATGAAAATAAGGTTAGGAAAAAGATGAAGTGCCTAATCAATTACAGGAGGCTTACTTAACGTACTAGAAAATATTAAAGTTTAYTGCAGATTGAGGGAAGCCTGGCCAATAAATTTTATATAAGCCCAGAAAATGTTGCTTGAAGTAAAGATTGAGAAATTGCATTAAGGTAGATGTCAGAGAACTGAGGGAAGTCTGCCCCATGAATTTTAGAAAAGTCCAGAAAAATATCACTTGAAGTATAGTCTTCTGATCAAATTGAAATGGTTTTCATGCGGAAGACAGTCTGGAACAAGGGAAATAGATATATCTGGTTGAAAGAGAGGGAAGCTGGGTCTTCCAAAATGCTTATTGACAATGTGAGAAGAAGCAGGAAAAATGCTGGGGTACCAAAAGGACACAGTGGCTTTGTGCAGCCTAAATTGCTGAAATCAGAAAGAACAGAGAAAGGCAGTATCAGCAGCCAACTCTTTTCAGGACCCACAGTGCTACTTCCCACAGCTGCAGCACTGCTAGGAGAGATTGATAATCCATCCTGTGAGGAAGAATGATAATCTATCCTACGGGGTGCACTTTTTAATGTGGCTGTGTAGCAACATAGAATGGGGATAATTTCATAAAGATGAGGGTCCTGAAAGGCACATAGAAAATGAATGTGATCTGAACACGACAAGGAAAGCACCTGAGCAACATGTGCAAGCAAGGAAAACCAGGTGCTRGATTACCAAGCATTAGTTCTAAACAGGCCAAGTTTACCATATCTTGGTCTAAGCGGGATTCAGTTTTGGAAATGACAAAGATGAATATACTCCCTATCTCAGCCTCCAACTAGAGAAAACATTGGCACAATTCAGAAGGGCTGGAGAAGAAAAAGAACACAGAGGAGAAATATAACCCTCTGRTTATATTAAGCATATTGAGCATGCTTTAAAGGACACCCAGTAGGAAGACCTCACTATAGAGAGGAAAATGTTGCATGGAGATGGCTCAGATAAACTATCAAAGAAGTTTGACACCAAACTTTTCCAATATAACAACATACTAAATCGATCTGTCAACCAAAGTCAAGAAAGAAAATTTTGGTCATTTAAAAAAAGGGCCTTTTTATTTGTTTGTTTTGTAGTTTGGTACAGGTAAGTCTGGACTTTGGCAAGCTGATATATTTGCCAGACACATCAACACTGTTATGGGCTGGCCAGCAGCTGCAGAATGAGAAATATTTCATTCAGTTATTACATTCAGTTACTACATTCAGTTACTACATTCATTCAGTTGCAGCTGGGAATGGAGCCAGAATGCCACTGAAAAGGAAGCTTTACAAATTTATTAAAAAAAATGTAATTCTACTTATGTAATTTTTACAACACACACAGATGGACAAATCACCTTAAAAATTACGTAAAAGGGAAAACTAATTTTGTGAGGTAGAGTTTGTCACTGCAAGAATATGACTCACAAATAGAAACTGCAATGAGGAAAGAGAAACAGGATGCTGATTCTGCTTAGGCAGAAAGATGCTTAAATGTCTAACCACAACCCCTCTGTCTTCCTTTCCAGAATAATGATTAAGGTATCTTAAAACATGTGGAACTTTAATGTTCAAAAAAACCACACCACCTACAACATGAGCTGAAATCCCTGACAACTGCAGATGCTCAGCACTTCTGAAAATCAGGCCTATGATATTGCCTATTTGTCACAAGAAATGTAGGAAAAACAGCAATAGTGACCAGTATTACTGTTTCTTTCCAGTTCAGTGAAGAAAGTCAAAAAATGAACATATGAAGATGGTTCAGGAATTATACTTTCCTTCCCTGTCTTATTGGCAAAATTATGTTTTTTTAACCTGCAGCAAATTTGTGTTGCAGTTATGAAGTACATTTTTTCAGAATCACCCTACAAGAACCTTAAATCTGAGCAGCATTGCATTGCCACTACAGATTGGCTACATAAAAAAGTTATTAGGTAATTATTTTCAATAGATTTTTTTCTATCTTTTTTAAATTTGTATTTGTATATACTGCATTTTCTCTAAAAATTCCATAGAACAGTAACATTTGGGGTTTACACAATCTATGTCTTACTATCTATAATTTACCAAAGTATTGTGTATGGCACATCTTATTAAAAGATAGATCTATTTCATATGTGCAGTTTACTGCCTTAAATGAAATGTACATATTTGAGAAGGAAATAAAAGTTTCAATTAAAAAATAATTGGAGCTCAGAAAGGGTAACAAAATTGATCGTCTAATCCATGACATTACAAACCACAGTTAAAATTAGTAAACTAAACACAAAGTTTTTTGTAATGTCGATAAATGGGGAGAACACCACTCAATATGAATGCACTATATTAAGGATCTTAAAATGTGGTTGCTGAATCCCTCAGAGGCAGTCCCATAAATGAAGGAATAAGATGTTAAAAAATAGAAACTGAGACATACTGAGGACTGAAAGTAGAGGTAGGATCATAAAAAAAAAGAATAGTTTGTTGTTTGTACAGATTAAATGGTCTGATATACTTTCTTCAGCAGTTATGTCTACTTTAAAATTGCTAGAGAAAAACTCAGAACACTAAGAACACATAGGCAGCGTGCTGCTTCCTGAAAGCTGAACACAATATGGTGAACAAATCCAATTTCTTGTCAATTCTATCAACTACAACACAGGCAAAAGCTGGTCTTGCAGGTAAAGCAGCAAACTTGAGTTCAGTTCCTCAGCAACCACATCAGGCTCACATGACTTGCCAATCTCTGCCTCTCTTTGCTTTATAGCCTTTTGATAGCGAATTTTCTCTAGTCTGTACAACGTGTGAGGAGGGTGATAGCTTTGTTTTAATGCCTTGTACAGCACTGCTGTAACAAAGCACTAGCCCTAAATAAAAATTAAAAAGCACTAGGATCAAAGTATCTGCTTGTGGAATTCTGTAATTAAAAGCAGAGGAGCATAAATATGCTGCAATAACAAATTAACAAGTCAGCATAAATGAACAGAAATAAACTCTTAACATACAGAGGAAGTAAGAAATAATTTGGTCGAGTCAGTTGAAATAATCCAAAACAAAGGCAGTGATCATTTTTCAAAGGCAGAATATAAAAATAAAAAGCCAGTGATCCATAGTGTTTGAACACGCTTCAGCTAACAATAAAATTCCAAACCCAGAAAACTGAAGAAGTTCGCTTACTGTTCCATCAGAATTCAGAGACAACAATGATCAACGTGAGTTGCGGTTTTCTTCCATAAATGCACAGGCATTTGTGAATTAAGTGTCTCCTAGTTCTTTTCCTGGAGCTGCTAAGCTGTCCAGTAAATTCCTGGCATCATCTTTAAAGCCTTTATGATYTGACACTTCATATTCCCCAATATTACTTGAGGATCAGGAGTGGCTGCCCTGCTTAGATCCCTGATCTGGAACATGCAAGTGTTACTCTGTTATCAGCCTATGAATGGAGTATGGGCCAGGAAAAATTCAGTCTTAATTTAGTTTTAGTTTAGAGAAGGTTTATTTTAAGAGCTGAAGCAGAACAAAAGCCACTGCCTTTCTTCTGGAGATTACAGCATGCCAAATCATAAAATGTTGCATGATATTTAATTAATTTTAAAAACAATTCTTTGCAATATAGCACTGAGCTATCACAAAATATGAATAGGGCACATTAAAAATGTTTTAAAGAAATTTTCCTAGAAAGAAGAGGAATAGTTTTCATTGTGCTCATCCTGCTGTAAACTAAAAAACACAGAATATGTAGATTGCTTGGAAAAAAACATACCTATTAACTCCTTATTTCTGACATCTAAGGCCATGTTTCGTAAAGCTGTAGCAACTGCACATACCACCCGGTCATTGTCTATTCGAAGCAGTTCCACCAGGATTGGCAATCCTTTTTCTTTGCGGACAGCAGCACGGATATACACTGACCACTGTAAAGACATAGGAGAAAGCGTGATGATGAAAGCGGGAAATCTATTACAGCAAGTAAGGTGTCTGGSCCTCTAATAGATATAGAGTAAAGGGTGACAGAAGTGTGTGGATGTAAACTGCACAGAGAGGGAATAATTGTATTGACCATGCTAGGCAACCTCATGACGTGGAAACCCACAGATTTTCTTATGGTGGCAAAAACATTAAATGATGATTGACTTTAATCCTAGCATGCCTGCTTACACTTACAGAGCCCAAGTCTGCCAGAACACTTGCTTTGCATCAGCAATTCCTATATAACATGTAATAATATCTGTTCATTGCTTAAACCACAAAATTTACATTATAAGATATACATTACAAAATACRTCCAACAGCTCTGAGTATTCTCTCATTATTATCATACGAACTATTCAGTCTAAAAATATGAAAGCACTTTTACGATTTCTCTTGTGATTGCCATCTTGTTCAGAAGGAAAAATGAGGACAGCTACACTTCTGGGTTTGGCACCTGTAGTGGTCCTTATGGGAAACTCTTGTAGTCAGGGACTTAGTGATCCAAGCCCCTCCACCTATGGAGGGGCTGCGCTGCGCTGCAGGTCTAGCTTGGCCACCAGCCCTGCGTTGTGCTGCACCCACCCTTGGCTGCTGGACAAACTCGGTCGGCTCACTGTAGTGGAGCACGTGACTTGTACTCAATTTACTGTCCCTCTGAGCTTGAAAGTGAACAGCTGTGTTAAGTAATTTTATTACAGCTCACATTAATAACAGTATGTGTGAAGTGTTATCAAAGAGTAGTGAATAAAACTACATGAAGTGGAATGACATCAGAGTCAGATAATTTTGTTTTAAGTGTTTTTTGATTTTAAGAAAGGTTCATCTTTTCCTCTCTGAAGTGGTGGGTGGGATATTGCAGCTGCTATTTTTATGCAGCTTCTAATTTAGCTCTSTGTGTGTGCATCAACTTAAAATAAATAATTATTGTATTTGAGATACACTCCTTATGTAAATACAAACCTCTTGTATATATATACAGCTAACTATCTTAAAAGAATCCCAGAAGGAAAACATTGARTGATTACATCTCCCATGCAAATCATCTGAATTCACTGGATATGCTTCTTGAGTCTTAGCTCTTTCTGTTTAAAATATATAACAATATAATATAATATATTGCATCATATTAYGTATTACAGTATATATCGCGTAATAACTTTGTTTTCTGGTACGAGGAAAATTGTGTATCATTTAACATGGAACAGATTACAAAATTAGATGCATGCCGTTGTCCATTTTTAGGTGATTAAGAAGTTGCAGCTCTGCAYTGTGAAACTGTATCTGTGGCTTCTGGTCCACACAGTGAGGCAAACGTTGTTTCTTCAATAACGCTGAAGTCACAAAGCTACAAAATGCAAGTAAGACCAGACTCATGACCTGGTAGTTTTAAAATCTATGGATATTCCCAAATTTGAGATATTTGGACACACAGGATGTGCAGCTTTATATAGTGCAGCCCGCAACAAAATAAGCAATCTTTGGGGCCTGTATTCCTTCCTGTATCCTGAACCGTCCTCTGAATTTTCAGAAGTCCACATTCACGCTCCTAGTATTAATATTTTAAAGGGATTTATTGCATCCTCTCCCTCCCCTCAGTGCCACAGCATGGATGCTTATCTTGTAATCATGCTTGGAGAGTGAATGTAAACTTCTGGAAGCCCTTAGCTTTAGAAATATTTAAATAATAGAAATTAGGATAACAGAGTCTTCAGCATTTTCGGGTCATGACAATCCTACTCTTTGCACAAATCTTCCTTAGAGAACAGTTACATAGGGATAGTGATCCTCCACAGACTGAAAGGGAAAAAAAGAAATTCCATGAAATACAGCATTAGAAAAGGAAAATACAGTTCACCAGCAGACTATCTTTAACCTCTGCATYCGGCCCCCAGTTACTATAGCTGAGATACTCTCTTCAAAGTCTATACTATAGACAGGTGTCTGCACAATGGAAGTCAGAACATGTTTTGTAGTAACAACTGCAGATGGGGAGGCAGGCAAGGTCTGAAACGTTGCAATATTTGGAGTTCAAATTTATTTTAGGTCATGTCGTTCAGGGAAAATCAGGAGAAAGTAAAAGAAACCACCATGTAAAGAATATTATTTGATTATTCCCCCCTCATAGTAACAATGCGTAACAAAAATCAGCCAGCTGGACCAGGCATGAAGACTATGTTAATACAAAAGTGATAATGGTTACAATAACTTTCCTATTCAGGTTAATGGGATGTGAGATTCTCAGCATCACTGAGCACAGTAATGTGATGTGTCTAAAATGTAAATGTGCCATCGTTTTCTGCAAGAAAGCAAGGAATAGCTCCAAGGTAAGAGAAAATAAACAAGTTGCAGCAGGATTCTTGATTGATCTTATTCTATACTCTCTTCTCCTCTACTTTCTCTACAATCAGTGCATGGGTTCATCTTGGAAGAAGGATCATTAGACATTAAACTAAAATAAATCTTCATGATCAGGGACTTTAACTGAAAGTATGTATTGAAAAATAATTTCTTTCCTATAGCTTGATTTTAATGGGATATTAAATATACRGGATGTTATGAAAACCCCAAATTAATGTTTCTAAGCTTTCTTATTAATACCCGCAAATTTACCTGTCAGTTAAATTCACTGTCACCTACAGCTGGCTGTATGCAGAGTGATGACTCTTAAATAAAGACATCCACTGTGTGTGCTCTGCCTACAAGGCGACAGCCCAAGTGAGCATTCAAGTTAACGGGGAGGCTATTTTGAGCATGTAGTCAGCCTGTTTGCTGGAGGTGAGGGTCCTGACTGGAAGTCAGTACACTGTGAGATGCTGACATTCAATTTAAGAGGATATCCCAGATTTACTGCTTTCAGTGTGGATTGCCTGGGGAATTAGTGGGGCTGCTTAAAAATAAAAGGTAAAAAAACACATTTATGCCTATTCAGTACCAGAGAGAATCTAAGAAGATGCTATTGATTATTCATTATATTACAAAAATCCCTGTAAACTTTTCTCCTTAGGATTTTTTTTAGTTAACTACAAAGGAAATCACAAGGACCTGTTTTATGAAACCCAGATTTAAAAACAAACTTCTTAATTATAATAGTTTCCATCATCCATCCAAAGGAAAAGTCTGAAAGAAACAAGTAGATTTAGGAAAAAAGAATGAGAAATGTTTTTTTGACCCTATGGAAAGCAGTATTTCCTGGAGGAAAAACACTGGAATAATTGAGTATGAAAAAATAAAAACTGTTTATCTGCTCTCTGAATAAATGACATCCAAGTCTTCAATGTTGTATCCATTAATTTGATCACAACAGTTGATAATATAGCCCTAAATTTTCATAAGRGAAAAATTCAGATATAATGTTTCATAGATGCACATATCACTCGTGCACATAAAACAACGAGAGAGAGTGAGAAAAGTACATGGGAAATCTCTTCTCTGCCCTGCATATTCCTCTCCCTCTGCCCTGCCTGAGCTCTCTTTTCTGAAACCATCTGCTTTGGTGAAGTTCACAGATCTGTCATTGTGATTTCCTAGTGCTACAGCCGTGTTTCAAGTCATCCACCTTAGGCAAAAATACAGAAATGTCAATTAATTGTTTCAGCAGTCTCTGGAGAACTTTCCATTCCRGAAGCAGTAAGACCCACCTGCGTCTCCTTCCCCGAACTGCCACTTAGGATCAGCCCCTGCAAGCGGTTATACCGCGCTGCCTGCATTTTGGGAACRCTCCAATCAAGATGCTGCAAAACCCTCACTTGTTTCTCTCGGAGAATGGGAAAACCTATACACTCTTGCGTATACCGACGATTCCTTTGTTTGCCTAAAGACAAATGTGAAATGTTCCTGCATTTCCACATTGCAAGTCAACTGCTAACATGAGCTCAGTGAGGTATAAAAGGCAGACGTGAARAATCATAAAAAAGAGAAGAGATAGAAAGTTTGTTGCCTCTCTGTAAATGAGACACTCTGCCAACATACTTAATCATCCTGTTACTCCACAAATCACTGGCAGTGTCAATGATCAAATAACTATTCAGACTGTAAAGAAAAAGGACTCCTCTGGGAACAGCCTACACTTCAGAGAGAACAAGAAGCAAAAAAAAATAATTATTATTGCATGAGATTCCAGCTAAATTATCAGAGACAGGCACAGAAGCCATAATCTGTGACCAAATACTCTTTATAGGTAATTGAATTTGTGGGCATAACTACTACACATCACTTTGAAGGTATCTAGTGCATCTCAATGTCCACTTTCATTAGTGGTTTGTTTTTTTATTTTTGTCATGGTAATTAAAAAGAGAAATACAGGAATCGGGAAAATTATTTCTTAGTTTGTCACAGTTATTATTATAAAGATCATTTTYGGAGTAAATGCCTCCAGAGGTTAAGATTACATTAGACTGAAAGTCTACATCAGTGTAATTCATCTAGATAAAACTATTTTTTTTAAGAAAAAAATATAAGCAATTATCAATTCAACTCTTTTTTAGGGTTATAAATAGTTTTCTTTATTCTACCAAGTACCTGCACAGATGCCCAAAGTAAGAATGAAAAAAAAAAAGCCAGCAATTGAACAGACCTAGTATTTTGAATGGATTCACTTTTCCTCCCATTGACATCAGTATTAGCTAAGCACCTCAGGTATCTGGACATCATACACACTTAAATTTCCACTGGAATTTGCTTTGCAAGGCTACAGTTCAACATTCTGACTCAAAGACTCTACAGAGGTACCAAGCGGTGACGGAAATAGAGAAGACACAAGCCACAAAATCAAAGCCAAATCAAGGTAGCAAGCATGACAAAGCAAATGAAGTTATCAGCAGAGCCAGGAAGATTAGGGAGACTCATAGTTTCCCAGGAGAGCCTTAGAAAAGCGCTGACAGGTAAAAGCAGCAGAAGGAACAGACTGTGGTCGAGAACTGCAGGTTGAGTAATCACAGATCAACATTTCCGTTTGTCTGATCATACTTAAAGACAACATACACAGCTCAAAATATATATACATATATTCCACATAGAAAATTGCAGGTCTACTTCCCCCCTAACTAACTCCACTGGCGTCCCTGTGGGTTCACACTGCCTGAGTTTGCAAGGCTCTGTGAACTTCTCTTTTTGCAACATTTGAAGAAAGTGAGCACCCTCCAGGGACCCTCGACTTCCTGACCACAGCACTTCCTTCTTAGAAATGACTCCATCTGAGAAGCCACCACAAAGTACTCAACATCTCAGTGCTGGGACTACAGAAAACAGCCTGGGATTTGCCTGCTGAGGAGAAAAGTTTTAACTGGTTACTTTCCTCTTGCACCATCTTAGTCAAGCTTCAAGAGAACAGACTAATCTGGTGGGTGAAGATATACAGCTAAAAGATAAATAAACTAAAACTGAAATGGAGCTGACAGAAGATGTATCAATATTTTTTTCTGCATTAATTGATGTTCTCTCTTCTATGGGAGTTTGGGGGGAATCCCACCTAGCTAAGATTTTCTGACAGAGTAATGCACTGGTTCTTTATAAAGYTTGCCTTTGCTGAGTAACTAAGGTAATAAAAGTGGTATCCACTCTATAGTATAAGAATTCATAAAATTAGTATTTTGGAGAAAATGAATGAAGGCTTTTTCACTGGAATTCAAATAACTTCCTCCTGGAATAGCCTGATGAAACTCTGAAGGGTGAATATGTAAATAATTATAGTAATCAGTGAAGTCTGGCAAAGAACCCACAATATGTTCAGGCCTGATAAGAGGAAGATTGTTAAGCTAGATGGCTCCTACTTTAGACAACAACTTTTCATTATCTGCAAGTGTTTGGATGGCAAGGAGCTGGAAACTCTTTTCTTATTGCTCTTTGAAGTAGCTGCATTGACCTCAAGACTGAATCAGTCCCTTTTATGTTTTCAGTTTCTTTATCTAAATAATTTGCTTAATGGGGTCTTTTGCTCCTATGAGACTCAAATTTCTCTAGGATGGAATTTAGAAAACAGACACAGTTGAGTGCCTAAGGCACAAAGACTGTTATCTCATGGAACTATCTCAAGAGATCAGGCCACTGACCCAGAAACCCTGTTCACAAGTGCATTGTACCTGCTAGGGATCAAAGGCAAGGACAGGCAGCCGCCCGAAGAGAGTGCGTTCCCATGCCCTGTGAAGCAAACTGCCYGAGGACCGCACTGGTCTCGCACCACTGCAGGACACGTGCAGAGCCGGCCTGTTCCCAACACTGCGGAGCTGAAGCACATCATGGACACGTGGGAGAACGAGGGCTGCGACCCTGTCATCTAAGCACTCAAGGGAAGTTTTAAAGGACTGAGCGGCAACTGAGACAGAACAGCCGGCACGCAGAAGGGCCCCACAAAGGCTCACAGGAGGTTTAGTACATGCTTTAATGTAGGGCATTACACTGTCAATAGAAATATTCTACCTCTTGATCCCTGTGTTTATATTTTATATATATATATATATATATAAAAGGAAAACCTAGTTGTGGTGACAGCACTGTGGTTTTTAACCACATGTAGTACAAAAATGATCCTGTAGGTGATGAGATCACAGCAATAAGTATTGCAGAAATGTCTCCAGCAGATAATCTGTCAACAACCTAAATTTAGCTGTCAGATACATACAGACATACAGATTACTGATGGTGGCTCCTTTCTTCCTAAGAGCAAAATTTTGTTCACAAAAGACACAAACTTGGAGTCTTGACATTGTTACCTATGGGACATTTTGAACATAACTTTCTACTTGCTCAGTAATTGAGCTTGTTAATAGCCTACTGACTAAGATGAAAACTAAGAACTCACCATTCCATTTCTTCCCAAGGAAAATTACTGATTCCAAACTATAAAAATATCTATGAAGATTTCCTTTTACAGGATGAGTCTTGTTATTTCAGACTTCATAATTTTTTAATGTCCAAGGTATTAAAATAACAAAATAAGATTGTAGAAAGGACATCAAGCCTGTAGGGTAACAGTGACAGAGATTTCTTAAAAAGCAGGCACGYGTCTTCTGAATATAGCTGACTAAGTCAGCAAACCTTGTATTTTTATTTTTGTGTACTCCACAGGGCTGGAAATCCCAAACTAAGTGCCAAAGACAACTAACAAGGGTCCCAATGAGAGCAAGTTCCTAATGGGAGAGAAGAGCTTCTGTTGCTTTTGAAGGCCTGTCTTGAGCTGTATTTCCTCAGGGAAAACTGAGGAAAGATTGGCTGAGGAATATATTTGCTTAAGTTTTATTTCATAGTACTAGGCAGCCCTAAAATATGAGATTATATTAAGTATAATAGAAAGTGTAATAAGTATACTTAGAAAAAGTCTACTTTTGGACTTTTGGCAACAAAAAAGAGCAAAAATAAAACCAGCAGCCCTTCTTTCTATGCGTTGTTCCTTCTGCATGCAGGAAGTTTAGGATAAAGTAAAATTACTCTCATTACAATTTGACGGGAGAGCATATTTTCAAAAGCAGTGAGTCCCTTCAAACGAAAATCCACTGAGCCGCAAATACGAGCTGAGCTCTGCTCTGGTAGTAGGTGTGTGCACATACAGTGCTGACAATCTGATCCATACATATGCAGAGCCCATACTGCCCATGGTCAGCAGCCCCATAGTGGGGTGGAAAGGCAGTGATCTGCTGCTACTCCACAGGCCACCACGTAAAGCAATAGTCAGGCTTGAAACATAGGTGTATCCTGGCTGCAATGTGGAATATTTTATTTTGTCAATCCTCCTCACCCCTACCACTCATATTTGGACATCTTCATATATACTATTCCAGAAAGGCCTTTCATATTGTACATAGATGCATCAAATAAGTACATGAAGCAAACAAGGAGAGATCTGTGAGCAGATGCATGTCACTTTTCATGAAAGAAAAGGGTTTGCTCTCTGCAGACTCCAATACCTCTGCTTTCCCTACGGACCAATGCCTTGATGCAGAAGAGTGAGATGAARGAACTCAAACTCTCAATGTCCTTCCAATACTAACGGTTGGTTGTAAAATCCTCACATCAGTGAGGAAACATATTGTCTCAGCTGTAAGGTTTCTAGCATCCTGAACGCTCAACTTTACCTGAAACAGGCTCTTCCAAATGTTCTGCGTTGTATATAAGCTGTCAATCTATTCATTTTTCTTCATAACTGGAAGATATACAATTGTGATCTATCCCAGGTTAACTGTTCCACTGAAAATACCCCTTCTCATATCTTCTTCAGAATCTTGTTTTGTCCAAACTTTCTCATTTGGACAAGTTAATATACTTGTCATCAATACTCTCCTTTTTAATTCGCTATAGTTTATCTTGATTCTAATAATAATTATATGAGGACTATATATTGCATTAATCTTTGTATGAGAAGCTGATTCAGTCAACAGATGGGTAATAGATGGCAAACCTTGGGCCTGAACAGTGTTCCACCATGACATAGAAAAATGTTGTGCAAATGTATGCATGTACCACCTTTTTTTATTAATACTTCTGCAGTGCTTGCCTTTACAAGGAATTGCTGCAAGAGAAAAGGGGCTAAAAATGTTCTACAAGCTAAGATTTACTAAGATTTATTCCTTTCCACACATGCATATGTTGATATTATGTGTATGTATGACCATATTCTCTGGAATAAAACTTTGTCTCACATTCAGACCCTCTCAGCTTTTAATCCTTAAAGCTACATATTGATGCTTTCCTATTGTATTTGAAATTTTCAGAACTAGTCTAGGGGACTTAGACACATATCAAAGGTTAATTCTAGTGGCAGACATTTATCTAAATCCCCTAGACAAATTTTACTTCTTTTAAAATTTATTCTAGGCTTCCTTTTATCTTCTCACTTCCCCTTCATAATGACATTGGTTAAGAACTGCCCATGTTAAAAGCATTGCTTCTCTGCCACTGAAGAGGATTAGACAGCTTTTTATCTAGAGGAACCAAAGAGATAAACCATGGAAAAGAATCACATAAGTACATGATCTGCACTAAATTTTTTTCAAGAAGAGATCGCATCTTATGGAGTGTGGGAGCATGCTTAAGGCATTGGATACCTCATGCTGTCTAGGATTCTTCTGTCATTAAAATAATGCTATTTGGAAATAAAAAAGAACCAACTACAATTGCTGTTAGCTTTGATAGTAATAGCAACATCATTTATTTTTAATATGGTTTCCTCTTTTTTCTCTTTCACTCTATCATACTGTTCAAACTAAGTTTTATTTGAAAGCTTTCAAGCAAAAAATCATTTCTCAGTCTTTACAAAATTACAATTTCTTGCAGGAATTCAGAAAATGAAAATCTCCCTTAGGAATAACATCTTCTTTTAAGAGTTTGTTATCTTTTATTTCAGTCGCTTTATGTCCAGAGACTGCAGCAGTGGAAAAGAGAGGTCAAAAGGTGGAAACATCAATGCTTATGCAATCCTCAAAGAGGATTCTTCCCCTCACAAAAGTGGCTAGTATGACACATGAAATTAAATATATTCATTTTGTGTCTGCACATCAGTTGTAATGGAATTGGTGAACCTTTAGAAAAATAGAGCAACAAGAGAACAGCAAGCCTTCCCCATGATACCAATGTACATAAAGTTCAAATCAGTTTTTCTAACACATCCCTTGCAAAAGAGCTCTACAAAGCTTTCCTCCCTCTCCAGTTCTTGGTATGCATCTGTCAACTAAAGAATGACAGATATAGATTTATTAGAAATGGGAAAAAGGGCACTATTTGTATTTTAGCATTCTCATTAGTTCTCATAAATGTGTTATACATTATTTCCTCATTTGGACTAGTGCTACACCCATTCCCAGATGAATAAAACACATGTACCATGCTTCTGTGCCAAGATTTCGTACTATGATATGGTCTTTAATATGGGAATAATAAAACTGTAATGATCTCTASGCATATACATAGCACTTTTCAGGACAAAATCATTAGGCAGAGATTTTGTTACTCATTTCATTATGTCACTGAATGCCATGGTCAAAGGCATTTTATAAGGCTGGTGGAATATAACGCTCAAAACAATTACCTGCCTCTGAMGGTCTACTAAATGTGCCAACTAACCCTCCAATCAAACTCTGTGGAAAAAACAAGTCGTTTATTAGCCTTAGGGCTAACATTTCAAAATGACTGCCTAATTAAATTGGTACTCACATATTTAACATGAATACTTGAACTTTTAAAATCAAACTGGATACTGTCTGAGATCCAACTCTGAAAACTCTATGCCCCAATACATGTGTGTTTTCATAGTAAACGTGAAAAACACCCATTGAGAACTAATTTAGAAACAAGGCATTATACTTAYGCAACAGAGCTATATAGTATTTTCACCCAATCAAACCAGTTTATCATCAGGAGAAGGATGCAGAAATTGTCTTAGAAAGTAAACCAGGCTCCAATGTTATCTCAAATTTTACTCATTATTCTAAATTTAGAAAAATTTTCAAAAGCTAATTATTTTTAATGGAAGATGATAAAATAAATGAATTAATAAAAATGTTTGGAATTAACTGCAAATAATTGGGAATGCAAAACTAGATCTTTTGATTGTAACAGAGAAGTAGAATTACATGGAATACTTAGCCTTGATTGGGCATTTCCTCGCTTATTTTACATATTTAATCACAAAAACAGCACATTTTAATAATTTCTTAGGTTTTTAAAAAGTAGATGGTGGGATTACTCGTGTTGGTGTCACTTCACGTTGTTATGCTCTTGCCCAGTTTCTCATAAGCAACAGAATATCAACCAGCTTCTGCACTGCCAAATCAATAGGGTTTCGTTGGATTGTCACTGGTGATATTTTTGGCTCTTTTTTATGGTTTTGTCACCACTGATTCATAAAAAAGCTGAGTCCTCTCCTTGGATATATGTTTTCAGCAGCAATTCTTCACGCTTTACTAGATCATGGGATTTTCACTGCTGTATGCTGGGCTTTCCTATTACATGATTATCAATTCAATAAACTTGGAATACTGTCTAAAATCAGACTCTAGATGGTTCTGTGAAAACATATAGTTATTCCACTACAAGGGGCATACAAATACATTCATATCATTAATTTTCTGTCATCTGTAGGGGATTCYGAATTTAAAAATATATGGATCAGGTTAACATTCCTACCTTCCAACTCCCAGCAGCCAAGTTCTGCAGTGCTCCTGCTGCCCCCTCCAGCGTGTCTGGATTCGAGCACTCAGAGAGAAGTGTGAGGTAGGGTTTGACTATTGAGGGGTGCCACAGCATCTGGATTCCTTTGGGTGGTTCTGCACAGTCTGGGAGAGGTCCGACTCCATCCCACTGTTGGAAAGTACGTATCACAATGTCAGCAGAGAACAGGGAAATACTTGAGAAGTATCTCAGTTGAAGCTATCACATGTATACGTGCATGTAGACTGGTATCAGCACGAACATGGCAAGCAGGCACTCTCAACTTCAGTACATCATGCAATCTTTCATAGAGCAACCAAATTTCCAACACAATGATCTTTATGAACGAGCCATAGCATTGCCAAAACACACAGTGTTTTAGCCAGTTGACATAACAAAATCTCTTTTCACTGCATTTATTTTTTCAGTTGTAAAGAAAAGCCTACTGAAGAGCAACATGGATCAACGTATCTTAAGAGGCTACCACTTGCAGAGGAAGAGATTTTACTTTTTTACATACTGGTCAGACCTCTGCATTCTCTCTCCTTCCATGGGTAGGGTAGGGGGAAACATTAAGAAACACTACTGTGCAAAACCAAATCCTGCAAGGACATGAACACTCCATCCCCTGAGAGGCCCAAGAGCAACCRAGCAGCTTTCCCTGACTATACAACTTCTTCTGGCCTTTCATTGTATCTTGTTCTGCTGCCATTCAGCCACAGCCTGAATCTAAAACTGTAAGGTTTTAGATTGCTATTTATTTGGCAGAACCACTTCTCACAAAATGGACTCTTTCCTCATCAAATTTTGCCACAAAAATTACCCTAGTCCACTCCCCAAGATGGGCAATATTAAAACATGGACAACAAGCAGGGTATGCACAAACAACATTCCTGCTGGAAACAGAGATTTCATTCTCGCATCTATTCACCTTTCTACTGGGGTGCACAACACACCCAAGCATGAAACTTCTTAAAAGAAGGAATTTTGAAGACTTTTTTGCTTTCTAAACAACACTAGTATGTGGAATGCAATTTTAATAGTATTTTAAATATGTGATTCTTATCTCTCTGTATAATAAACACATATTTGCCTTGCTTTGTACAGATAAAAGGATTTAGAAAATTCAGTCTTAGTGTTAAAAATAATCCTTCAGTTTTTAATATATTTTTTCTCTAACATCTTTGACATGCACAGATTACATGATATTGTACAAAGTAAACATTTTAATGCATTGGATTAAAACTTGGTGTGATTATGTAGACRGAAAATGTGTATCATAACATTATGTATCTGCTACACATCCAAAGATAGTACAGACCAAATTAGTTCCTTGTTTAGATCTGTAACAGTTAATTTTCCTAGCAGATTTAATCAATTTAATCAATTATGATTCAAACAACACTGTAAAGAAATTCACACTAGGAAAGACCTAGATTTTCTCATTTTCAGGAATTATCAATTATCATGTTACTTAAGCTAACTTTAAAAATCTACATATAATTTAAAATAAAGGACAGCCAATCAAGTCTCATCTAGTATCAACCAATAAAGCTTATTTTATTTTAACAGGGTTATATTAGTTTACTACCACTGAGAATCTAGAAGTCTTTTTTTTTCCTAAATTAAAGTAGAACACCAGTATATAAAGCTCTTGGGACATCTGCACATGAGTAGTTACTCAAAATCAGAAAGCTGCTCACATATAAACCTCACTGCATTGGACAAAAGTTACCACAGTTTAACAAAATGGAACAGCCATTCCCCACAGTGGTTGAGAAACAACAGGAAAATCACCTTCTGGAGAAAAAAATCCCTTTAAAATGACACTGTAATAGCGTTCTGCCTTTGAAATTTTTTAAAATATCTTTCTGCTTTTAAACCAATAGGTTGATTTCACTGTATGTGATTCAGTTCTCCCCTTTTCTGCCTATAACTCATCATCCTTGCCAGAAATGACTTCTCACAAGCTCACAGAAAACACATTAAAGACTGCTTCTTATTTTAACTCTTGGAATTCAATGACTTGAACTGTTAGAATTTTTTTAAAAATACAAATCAGAAGCATCTCTTACAGGCCAAATTAGAGCTTGCAGCACATTTGCACTTAACCCCTTTATAAGCCCACTAAAGAATGACCTGTGATGCTCAAAGACTTCATCCATCTCATCCCGATTTGCACATAGTATGGAGATATTATGCAGCTGAACAGAGTTTGCGCAGGGTATTTATTGTATGATTTCAGGGACAAAGTATCTATAATGCATAAAATGTATCAAATCTACCCAGTATATTTTTTTGTGCACATGTGGGAGTACAGGTTTTTTTTAATCCAAGTATTTACACTTGTACAATCTCAACTACTGCCAAAAATCAGCTGATATAAATAAAGTTGTAAATGTGTTCATGCTGTACTGGTGCATTTAAAGCCCTAGAAATCATACTTGCAGACAAATTCATAATTAACACAGTTTTGTCATTCTGCCCAGCTATGAGAAAGCATTTAAAAAAAGAAGTGAGACTAATCATTGCATTTTCCTGCCTTTGTTGCTACTAACTTTTGGCCAACATGCTTGCACTAATTTATCACCAAGAGAGAAAATGTCTGTGGGACCTTTTTTAAGACACTGTGATACCTCAGGGTCATTGTAAGTCTCTGGCACTGCACATGCATGTGCACAGAAGGAGCAGTAACTCCAGTGGCATTGCACAAGCTGCCTGCGTTCTTCTTTGGACTTGCTACATGTGCCTAAAGCAGCCGAGCAGCAGGTAGATGGAGGGTTTAAGCAACAATCGTGCCTAAGATGCACGTTGTGCCTATGGTGTCCTCTTCAAGGTCACAAGATAAGGGTGATAGAAGAGCGGACACTGCAGCCAGTCTCTGGCTCCGTCTGAGAGGCAGAAGGCATCAGCAACCATGACCTCTCCCACACTCCCTGTCTCCCGTGTCTGAGCTCTCCTGTGCTGCTGCATGTGTGATCTCAGGCAAACTTTCACTGAAGGGCTTAATGTTTTCTGGCATCTTCCTCTTAGCTGAGACCTGTGCCTGCAGCTGAACAGCTCGACTATTGCTGGGGCATGCAGGACTCATAGGTCAGAAAAGAGGCTATTGCAACGTAGATTTAACTGCATGACCTTCACCCATATATTTTGTCTTACCTTTCAAAAATTCATAAAGAAACATATCAATTGTCTGAGTTAAAAAAAAAGCATCTTCCCCCAAAATGATATTATCGTTCATTTTCCTGAACAGTGGCTAAAGCATGGCAGAAGCTGCTTTGTAGTTCAACTTGCTCAATATTAATGAACTGAGACTGTGAGCTAAACGAGTCTACCTGGTGAATTACTGGAACAGTTACTGTATTGTTGCAGCCCATCAGGAATAATCAATAAGCTCTATTTGAGATAGGCTTTGGATGCAGTAGGAATGTCTGAAAAAGAGGAAGGCTACATGCAATTACTCTTTTTAGCTTATGTTAAGGAGAACAAAAGTCATGAACAAATATTCCTTCCACTGTTCCCTGCTTCAGCTGAAATTATCCACATACATTGTGGYTGGAGCTGACAAACTGTTAAGTTACGTGGGCAAGATATAAATCTCTCATTTCCTGAAACTAGTGAAAAGAAAGGAAGAAAGTCAAGAAGAATAAAAAGCTGAATATAAAGATCTTTGAAAACAATAAAATTTTGAGAGTAAGAGAGTATTTCCAACAAATTTCTGAAGTTTTCATATTACCGAAGAATTCTGAGGGGAGAAAAAAAGATTGCTTACCTAGATACTTTCCCACAACACTTAATAGACTATCCAACCTCCTATTTCTCATTTTAATGAAAGTAAATCCATTTGCAGTGTGATTATACAGAATACTAGGAAAGATTTCTACTAAGTAAGGGAAGTGTACTCTCTGTATTTGCATCTTTTGCATTGACAACACACTCTCAAGTTGCTGGAGTTTGTTATTAAGGAGTATCTCATGACCACAGAGATGGTCATGGATTTCTCCTCTGATATCAAACAACAGTAAGGGTTTTTATTTTCAGTTATTAAACATATCTATTTTTTTCCAGCAGATTAGGAGAAAAACCATCATCACTAACTGCTAAAAAAGATAGTATCCGGGAAAAAAACAAAAAACCAAAACCATCTTCTTCAATGCCAACAATCCTAAGCATCTGAGATAGTTTGATAATGTTACAGCTACGTTCTTTATGTCAGCAGCAATAAAATTTATATCACCAATTTAATAGTTCTTACCAAAGCATTTATGAAATTTCAAAGACTTTTAAACAAACATGCCCCCACAAGAGGCAGCAATTTCTCATCCTTCATATAGCCGTGGATGCAGCTGTGGAAGTCTGTGCCAGCTGTCCCTAGGCACATCAGCCCAACTATCTCCCAATGTATCAAAAAACATTGTTCAAGAGCAGAAATCTAAATTTAAGCAACAAATACTCAACAATATCAAACAGTTGCTTTCAGAGATGATGAGAACTCATACAGTTGATACCAAGGAGACAAGAATGCCATTATCTAAACCAAGTCAAATTTCAGGTGTAAAGAAAGGTGAGGAAGGTAAATGAAAGGTGTCTAATGACACCGAGTATACAGAATAAGGGTGGAAGAGGGCAAAATTGCTGCAGTACAGTCACAGGTAGTCACACAAAACTTGGCAATTTCTGGATACAGTTTATTGGATAAATAATGGTAACCTCCTGCATTCGATATAGCAATGCCTACAATTTTGGGAAAGGTGTTTGGAATGCTTTCAAAACATCCGTATTAGAATCTTTATTATTTATACGAGACATGGATAATTCTCAATTATACTCCAGATTAAACTCTTTTTCAATTACTTTGTTCGTTTTTTTTAATTACTACATTTAGCTACACAAAATAATTTCATTGAATTTGAGCATTCTGTCCTTTGCTTAAAACCAAACTCCTCCCAAACAGAGCAGCACACAGTTCAACCTGGAGGGAAGGATCCTTGGCATCTAACCACATCTCCTTCTCCTCACCTGTCTCCACAGGTAACTGAAGGTAAGAGGCTTTGAACTACATTTCATATACTGACAAAAACAAWTTATATCTAACAGCCCTATAGCTTTAATTTTCAAAATAACATGGTCATACAGCAAAGAAAGGGATTCCCAAGGCTTAGGAAACGCTTCTATGTAAGCAAGCAAGAATTTAGAAAACAGTTGTTAAAATGCATATTAAGGAATTCTGAAGCCAGTAGATCTATTGCTAAGCAACACTTAGCATAACCACCTCTGACAAGACAAGGAAGTCCCAGGTGCACAGGAACACCCTTCCCAAACAGAGCATCCTGGAAATGCACTCTTTCATCCCTACTCCCAGCTCAGATTATTGACTAAAACCAGCAACAATTGCCATGTCTCTGTTTCTGGGCTTCTTCATCTGGTGCACTGAAGCATAGTACTAAAACACACTCGGTAAATAGAGGTGGGATCACACTGAAGCCTTGATCAGGCAGGCCACTGATCCATTCCAAAACACTGCTCAAAATGTGCTTTTTTCTTCTCATTTAGAAATGTTGTTCTCTCTGTCTTAAATATGYTATTTTACCCAGATTTTTCAGTTAGTGAAAGCGAATGCTTCCTTGCAACATAAACTTAAATTGCAGCTTCGTTACTACAGAATAGCAGAATTTACAGTCTATGTAGCTAGCATGCTGAAGAGAGGTGYCAGTCAATTCATAATCTTTAACTTGAAATGGTGCTGTTACACCTCAAGGCTCCTGACAGCAGGTGAGAGGGGTCAGGCTCATTTCAGAAGTGCTACCTTCAATCAAAAACAGACTTGGGGATAGATTCTGGGCTAACCAGCATCACAGATGAGGAGCTTAGGAGGGTTTGAAGCCTGTGCAAGAAAGCCAAGAAGTAAGCCTGCTTCTTCGTTTTGAAAAAAAAGGAAAAGACATGAAATATTGCTAATATGCATAATATTGCATAACATGAAGAAACCAAATCAGAATTAWTGGTAACTCCCTTTCTTCCTGAATTTGGACTGTGCGCCTTATTTTCCTTAATTGTTTTTGCCATAATCCTCATCTCTCACGCAGCTGAAAGAATAAATGTATTGGCAGCAGTGAGGATACTGCTGGAAGCAGCAACATTTCCCAAGGTGCAGAAATTTGGTTCGATCTGGAAAGTGAGAGGATACAAAGCAGAGAGGCTGATGGCTACAATGGCTGAGGCAAAGCTGGATAACTTGATGTGATGTGAACTCAGTAACAGCTGAACACAGGCAAGCAGCAGGGAGGGAATCTACAGAACAGCCGGGAAGGAAGAAAATACAGTTCTCGGTATTTGAGACACAAATAAAGACAGATGAGTCTCACTTCTCTTTTATAAAGCCTTTAACGAAGTTTTGGTTTCTGGTTTTCTATAGGTAACACCAACGATCATGCATACCTATGTTATTGCAAATCTTTAGAACTAGATTTTGCTTTTTCTGGGCAATAGACTCATGTGGCAAAGTCTCCCTGAGCTCTGGCAAAGAATTCAACAGAGGAAGGATTGCAGATGCTTTTAACAAAACCTCTGTTTATTCTGAAATAAGAACACTTGTTTCCTGTTAAATTATTTTAGCATTTTGTCCAATTCCAGTAGTTTTGATAGGTAATAGGAGTTTCTAGATTGTTTGAACACTTCTCTTTAAAAATTAAGACCCCACAAATCCCCACTTTTTGTTCTTTCAGAAAGGGTGTGAGAAAATACATGCTCGAGAAAGTAAGTGAAAGAACTCCTACTGACTGAAGTCTACTATAATAGGAAAATCTCACAACTGAGTTCAGTAAAATTTAAACATTTAATCGTATTTTTATGTAAACTTGATCTTCCGCAGAGATAGTTTTATTATACAAGAAATCCATGGCACTGCCAAAAAAATAAAGCGACATGCACCATCAGCTCATATTTTCTAGAGACACAGAATACAGCAGGCTGTAGAAACGGAACCTCTCCTCTGTCCCGAGGCATTACAGCTCTTGGAAATACATGCATCTCTTGTGTTTTGTGTACTAAGAAGGCAAATTTTTAAAGATTACTAAAGAAATCACATAGGTAAAATGACAGGTAAAATTGATCTAACACTGGGMTGAGCACAACTTCTGTATCTGTAAGTGATAACAGTGAGCCTAAAAAGAACTTGTTTTTACGTTTGTGAATAACTTCCCCGGCAGGTTAGCTAAATACATATTGTGCAGCATGAAGGATTCATTAAAAAAAAAAAAAAAAAAAAGGCTGAAGCTCAACTTCATGTCTTTATGAGGCAGCTTGGCAACTGACTACTGTTACAGATATATTGTCTTACATCTCTTCTTTGACATTTCCTTCTGCAGAAGGCAACTTCTTGGCCATGCGTAGTGTTTTAAGTGATTCACATACTTTAAATTGTTGCATCCTCCTAAGAATCCACATGCATATCTTACACGTAACACTGTCAGTCACTAGAGTGATCTTCAGGACTATATTATGAGGCACATACAAAAGCTTCCCTGTTGATGCACCCCCAAAGGAATGAACTCTCTAAAAACAATATCACAAGKAGCCCACGTGTTCCGTTGTGAGGGATGGAACATGCAGCTGGTAATAGCTTAAACACTGCAACTGAAAAGAGATTACAAAAGCCATTACCTGGAAAAATTTACCAGTCTTGCAGAAAAGTGATGAGATTAACGTAAAAGAATATGTATGCAGGTATAAAACACAGGGCATCACTCAGCATGTAGGGGGACAACGTACCGGGAAAGGACATGTGAAAACATTACTCTTGGAATGTGCAGAAAGCATAGATAAGCTTAATTCAGAGAGGGGGAATTCTAACTAAGCTGAGAAACACAAGACGATGCAGATGTTAAAGACTATATCTTGGCAAAAAACCCACAAAAAATATTGATTTTTTTTTAAAGCACACAGAAAAATAGTAAATGGGGTATTCCTGACTGCAACACAAAGCGAGAAAAAGGTTAGGTGTTTTCAGATGGACATGCTTTCCAGCGGGAACAAATGTACTGGGGATCCTGGAAAACTGCAGGATGGTCATAGAGCCAATGAAGCAGAACRACCTTTTTTTGGTGTATTGGACTAGATGGTTTCCAGAAAAGAAAGCAACTGAATAATTGTACGTGCTTATTTTTGCAAAATAAATGGACAAAACCCCTTGACTTTACAACATAGCTGGAGCTGGGGGTTGAGCTCTATGTTATTAACATAAAAAATGCTGTTTCATGAAGAATATTCTTCTGTTTTTTCTCCATTTACCAAAGCAACTTGTGAGACATTTAATGTAATTTCCTTCTCTATCTGGCATAGTGATCTTGATGATGGACCTCAGTCGCATTTGTCGTCAGTAGTATTCTATTTAACCTGATAAATATTTTAAAATACCTTTGGCTCAGTCGACAACAGTCAAAAGTTACAGGGTAAGACTAAAGCTCTGCATAAGGTGCAAATACTGTGGTCTGCTCTTATCCTTCTGACTGAAAAAATAATAGCCATAGGTGAGAACTGGTATCCAATGGCAGGATGGGATAGGCTGGCTGTCCGGTTTTAAAGGAAAAGAYGAGAAAAAAAGAAAGGAAGAAAAATCATTAGAAAAATATTTCTGATATTTCTAAAACAAAGTGGTTCTTTGCATTGCAAAACTAGTTTTGAAAACTCTTGAAGAGTTTGCAAAATTTATTTCCTTGCTGCAGGAAAGCCTAGTGAACCCAAACCTGAAAGGATGGGCCCAGTTTTAGTCTCCTTTGGATTTTAAAATTGATATTAAACTCTTGAATCTGATGGATATGAGCAGATGTGAAGGGGCTTTTACCATGCTGTATGATGACAGTGAATGATCATAGAAATAAAGTATATCTAGGAACAGGTAAAACCATGTCTACTGTAAAGGAAAACAGAATGACTTCTTTGGTCTGGAAGAGAGAGAAAAAAGATACTTTATACAGAGTCTTTAAGGTGCACAGAAATTCAACAGGAATGATGAAATCATCAATGCTACGAAGTTGAAGGTGTGAGACAAAGATGCAGAAATCACAGCAGAAAGATGGAAGGAAAAGTTGTAAAAGACTTTATAGAGCGTTAGTAAGCAGAGCATCAAAAATAAGAAAGATGAGTTACAGTAAGACCTATTCATATTCACACACACTATTTTTGGACCTTCACTTTTGGATAACTGCAACCATTATTTATGGGACCTGTTAATGTAGGGACAGGGATGATTGCTTTATGGGATAAAATCATTAGATTGCTTTGACACTTGATTTCATTGCAGCATAAAACATGCAACTCAACAAAAGGCCGTAATAAATGCAATTTTCCTGATGACTGCAGTATTTAACCAGAACAGGTAAAATTAAAGTCTCAATAGTCATAAGTGCTGCACTTTTCAACACCTGTTAATGTCCCTGTAACATTCACACGTTAACAGAATTTGCCTTTACAACTTCAAGAATATTTTCAATAATGGTTCACATAATTTATTCCAAAACYCTGTCTGCCTAACTGGTGACTCAAATGCATACTGTTGTTGAGCCATCTGAAGCAGAAATAAATGGCATCAGAAAGGAGTAAGTCTGAGAAGAGAGATGGAAGAACACCTCCTGCCACCGTAGGTCTTTGAAAAAAAAAAGAAAAAAGTTTGTAAGTCAGTAGCCACTGTCATTGTGTGTGCATTGATACAACAAGGTCTTCTTCTGTAATATCACTCTGTTAGCATTGCCCAAATTTTTAGTTAAAATGCACAAATAAGGAAATAAATACACTTTTAAATCAACTCACCTCCTTCAGATAATCTGAGGAACAAGTGAAGACTGCACTTCTCATAACCTTAGTTTGGTAACAACATTAAATATGTCAAACTGTGTGAGCTTTTTCACATTCAGTTACACTCTTTGATTCAGTCCTGTAGTTTTCTCTTGACTTGTAGAGGTAGCGTATGGGACTAGCTCAAAATTAGCAAACACACACGCACACCTGATGTCTATTTGTATTAAGGCCCCTCTGCATAGATGTGACAGTGAAAGGAAAGCATAAAGAATGTGTAGATTACATCTCAATTTTAAGATTTTCATTTCAAAATATAAATAGTTCCCTGTAACAGATTGAGCAGTTTACAGTATTTATTTATGGCATTCACAGTGTACCCATGACTACARCTTCTAGGTGCCATTATGTAATCTGCAACACTGTTAAGCACATATATTTTCTGTAGTTCTTTCAGAACTATACTCTGCTTTAAACTTTTAGCTACTTAACACTGTTAATGCTTCCTCATACTATGCATCATGCAATTTATTTCTAATGCAGTGCATTAACTTTTTAAAGGTAGGTACTTCAACTAATGGCACACAGCTGCAAGTAACTTTTATTACCTGATCTTGAGATTTCTTTTTCTTCTTCTTCTTCCCCCAGCATCCTGAACTCTCAGCATCTTTGCCATTGGTATCACCACACAGTAATCCATCAAGTTCATCTGTTCCCATCTGCTGTCCCTGAGATGTTTCTGCAGCTAGCCTGTATGAGAGGTTCCTCAAAATGCACACACAGTTTTCAACGGTCTGAAAAACATGACAAAAAAATACACACACACAAAGCGAGAAAAAAAGGTTAAAATTCCTGCCTTGTTTACTCTGTATAGAAAGCAGAAGAAATATCATTGATTTTTGCACATGCATTTGCCCAGCACAACTCTTTTCTACTCATTTCTGAGTGATTCCTAGGCAAACACTGCTTAAAAGATTCAGAAGAATTGGCAGGACCTCACACTCTCCTTTTATGGAAGAAACAGCAGTTTGGATAGTACATTTTCCATCAATTTTTTATCATGTTTCTGAACTTCATGCTGGAGTGCAATGTGAAAACAAGCTGAGGGGAAAAAAGTGTGATCAAGAGAACCTAAGCACACACACAATGCAAGCTAACTTCTACCTTAGTGAACCAGAAAATGCTACAAATGCAACATGGCAATAGTATTTTCACTACCAAGAACTTTTTGTTCTGATTTAAATTCTGTGAGAACTACCAGAAAATGAGGTCTGAGTTCTGTTTTGCAAGTGCTTATAGCATAATATGGATATAAACAGGTTGTGTTTCTTGAGTCTGAGAAGTAAGAGTAGAAATCTCATGAGTCTTTCTGCTTTTACTACTTTCAGCCAGGCTGCAAATAATTTGTGGCCACTCTTTCCCTTTCCTCCATTTCTCCCCCAAACACATTAGGCCTTATGCATATGATGCTGTCTGGAACTCAGAAATGGAGTGAGACCCAGGGCATTGAGAATTCAACATGATTTCTTCAACTCTAGAAGAAACTCAGTTTAGACTGAGTTGAAGCCTACTCCCTTACTTGGTTCTATTTTCTTTGACTATCCCTTGTAATAAATACACGCACATGATTTTCTAGAGGCACAGAAAGCATGGGTTTTATCCACTGAGGGCAAAAGATGCAACTTCATTTACTGTCATATATTTTATGAGCTTATGCCAGGTATGCATTTGGCCCACAGGTTTTAAGATGACATTAAGTTTTAGAGATGACAGCAAATACTGAACTCAGACTTAGCTGGACAAGATCTTTTTTTAATTGCTAACATTTACTTCTATACTTCAATTTCTGCATGTTATAGCTGTGAGTGTTTATTAGCATCGTAATTTTGTTTAATCTTTTCAGGAATAATCTTACTTTAAAATTCACACCTATATTAAAAACAAACTAGCTGAGTCTACTGTGAAGACAACACTATCTCAAGCTAAAAACTGAGAAGCAAACATCTGTGCCACACATGCAAATGACACCTTTTTCGTTAAGATGAACTTGCACAAGCCTATAAAGCTGATTCAATTCACATACTTAACCAAACTTTACTCCCCTTGTAGTTTTTAATTTGATGGGCTTTGTACTTCTTAGACCTACAAATGTTTTTTAAAAGAGTCACTATAAGAGGCTTAAATATGACTTCAAGAGTTTTTCTTATTTAATCAATGCAGATTAAGAACAGTAACTTTTTTAGGCAAAACACATCTAATCCATTATTTTCAATATTTTAACTTGAAGTATCATAACTTTTTCTTATTAGAAATTGACAATAAACCCCCAAACTTCAGTTTCTAGTGCTGCTAAGATTTAGTCATTCTTAACTTTACCCACAAGGTGAAACTTCAGCAGCAACTGTACATATGCTGGTGAGCTCCACGCCCTCTTCCAGTACTTGCAAAAGCAGGGACCAGTATTCTGTTCTTTTTCAACAGCAATCTTATAAACCGTTTAATAGCATAATTATCATGGCATTTGGAAAACTTATTATGCTTCTTATTTAGCCCTTTTAATAGTAAAACAATCCTGAAATCAGTCTAGTCACCTGTGAAGAGAGCAGCAGCTGAGCTGTGAAAAGSTGTAAAGTGACTTCCTCCCTCCTCCCACTCTGCTTCCATGAAACCTTCTAAGTTTTACTTTCTATTGGACAAGCTGAAACAGGGAGCTTTGAAACAGTCCCTGATTCACCTCTTCCAAAGCTAATGAAGAAAAAAACATTTCCCAAGTGGCTCTGCAGGAGGTGACAGAAAGGGGGTAGGAGGTGGCTGGCAGCACACAGCATCTGAGTTTGCWCTGAAGTCTCTTTCCAGTGTAGTATCTAACCTGTGGGTGGGTCTCCTTCACTTATCAGTAACTTTGAATAATAGAAAACTGATTATAGACTGCTGGGTAATGATTAAACAACGAAACACCCACAGGCTACTGCTGTTGCACTGTGYGCTATGAACCTTTCATAATTCCTTCCTCCCTGAGCATGTAGGCAAAAGCCATCCAGTTGTTTCAGGCTAGCAACCATAAAACTCTGGAGGTTTTCTCTCTCCAATCTGTGAAAGACACTTCAGAAATACTAGCCCAATAGGCTTTAAAATTTTGCTGTGTAGAAGGCTGCTCTCCTCCCATAAAATTCTTAGGGGATTGCAAATGGACAAAGGTTGCTCTGGAGCAACAGCTGTAAGTAATTCAGTGCCATACACTGAATGCAAAGTATATCTGAAACTAGCATGTTTCTCCTTCTCTGAAAKGCTTTGATGTATTTAATATATTAGAAATCTTCAACTTGTAAATCCTTGAAGTCATTTTATTTAAGCAGTGTCTTTCACCTTGGGAAAAGCATGTTCATATCTTCATATTTTCAGAGAACTAAAGATGTATTTTTATCTCAGCCTGAAACAGCTATTACTAAAAAGCATTTATTGAACTTCTTCAAAGAAGAAGTAATGTGGTAATACAGTGGAATTGTCTATTAATTGCCCACTGTTTTTTAACAGCAACCACTCCACTCTTCTGGTTGCCTTGTAAGTCCACCACACCATTTTTAGTTCTGGTTCCTACTGGGTACTTAATACTCCTGAAGTATCCTGAGTACCTGGATTTCTTTCTMCTGAAAGGACAAAGATGACAAACCTTACTATCAATTTCACTGCTCCCCAGAGCAGACTGGATGACGTAGAGCAATGCATCTGTCAGGCCATCACACTCCCTCATCCTTCGGCGGGCCTCCTCTCCAGCAGAGCTGACGTTCCTGGCAGGCAACAGCAATGGTTACTACTTTCACAACTTCATTATCCACTTTCTGTGGTAAAACATTCTCACAATTGACATACATATAAAGCACTTTTTTTTTTTTTTTGTCCTTTCAACAGTTCAGAGCTGTGAATAATGAAGACAGCTGTGAATGAGCTCAGGAAATGTAGCACAGAGCAAAACAAATGGAAATTTCAGCTCCCCTGCAAGAAAGTGCTGATGCTCCAGGCAGGATGGCCCTGCTTGAGCTCAAAGACCTACAGCCCACCAGAATTTGGAGAGGGACTGATCTTTTCTCTCTCTCTCTCTCTCTCTTTTTTTTTTTTTTTTAAGAGTAGGCTAGAATAAAGTAGGTTTTGTGAGAATGTGTGTTGAAAAAATGCATTGTGTCCAAAAAAATCAGGCTTTGAAAAGTTTAGAGGTTGTGCCAAAGAAGTCTGTTAGGATTTGAAAAGCTTAGTAGTCAGGACTCTTAACCTGAGAGATCAGTATTATCAAAGCATAACATAAAACACCTGATATTGCTCAGGAATAGTAACGCTTCCATCCTCTTGTTTCTCATTTTATATGAGTTTTTCCTTCTCTCTCTCATTTTGGAAGAACAGTAATGCCTCAATCTTCTCTTTGGGTAATCATATGAGTTGTTTTACATTGCAAAACGTAAAACATCAGCTTACTATAACAATTTGTGTTTCTCAGAGGGCCAGAAGGATTTTTAAACATATTTATAAAAATGGAACTAAGATAAAATTTCTGAATAACACTGTGAAATATAAAGTTCAAAAAAAAATGACTCATAAAGAAAGATATACATGTGAATGTGTACACATACGGAATTTATACTGGTTAACATCAAGCTTTCAGAGAAAAATTGCATTCAAATTTGCATAGCAATTCATTTGGAAAGGCTGAGTTAGCAGTCTTAGGAATGGGGTTAAACTTTTCAGGTAAGTCTCCCTTTGTAGGGGCACACTTTGCTCTGTTGAAGTGCTCCTCTGTAGCTCCTCTCTTCCCCACTCCTAAAGTTAATACATAGGAAGAGCAGAGAATACCTCACATCAGCCCTAAGTACTTAATACTAATGTATGTAAATAGGAGGGAGAGCACTGGCTTTTTGGCTTGGGGAAGAGAAAAGGCACTTTATTCCCCTTATGTACTTGCCTTTGCATTAAAGATGGAAAGAGGACAAGAATCCTGGGAGGTGGGAATGAATTTTGGATGGAGAAGGTGAGACAAATCAAGGATAGATTTACTTTCAATCCTTTCTTTGCTCTGCCTACTTCTTCCTATCCTAACCTTTGTGAGTCCCACAAAGCACCAAAGAATCTTCCTAATTAGTCTTAGAACTGAACAATGCCTTAGCCCTTAAAATGCAGGTTCCTAATTGTTTCTGCTCCCTAAACACACATGATTTTTAATCTATATTTGCATTTCTATGTAATCCTAATTAGTTCTGCTCTCCCACACTGCTGGCCTGCCAATTCAATACTGCTCCCTTCACCTATGCAGATAGCCCCAGGAAAACATACAGCCTGGAAACATGAAAAAATATTTCTTTTATCTCTTTATCATACAGTTGCACTGCTTTCTATTCTCCTTGAGACTGCTTAGTTAACCCTGTTTCATACATCAGAAATGTCTCAACCCTGCTTCATACACCAGAAATGTCTCCTCCTCAATGGCTTACAAGTTTTGTGTTGTCTTGTTCTTTTTTCTGACCCCTCAATGCTTCTTTGTTTTACTGCTACAGGAGGAAAAATGTAGACCTTTCCTCCAGCTCAGGAGGAATCACAGAATCATAGAATGGTAAGGTTGGAAGGGACCTTTGGAGATCATCTAGTCCAGCCCTCAGCATAGCCCACACGGGGATTGAACTCGCGACCTTGGCATTAGCAGCACCACGTTCTAACCAACTGAGCTGAAAGACCCTCAGAATCCTTTTTCATCTAGAAAGTGCAGTCCTGAGAGCATCAACTGGAAAAAGTCTTCCACTGGCTCCCAGTCTGAAGTGATGGAACCTTTCAATTTCCCCGCTGATTGAAGGAAATCAGAAACTAGAATTATAGAGCATGGTTTTCCCCACACAGTGCCCTTGCCCAGTATTTGCAGTTCTGGGGACTCTAGCTGAAATGTATTTTGAGTAGACAGTCACCTTATGAAAGGCATCAGCTCTGCCTGAAATTCCTGAGCTGTAACACAAATAAAAAAACCAGTGTCATGCACTTAAAAAATCCAAGGGTGCAACAGGATGTCAAAGGGCATTAGCGGACTTCTTTCTTCTGAAATTCTACTCTCCTACGCTCTAAGCAGATGAAGAAAAAGAAATGGCTGTACTTAGCCCTAAAATAATGTTGCATATAGAGTAACTGCATGAATTACAATAAGAGGATGCTGAGAAAGTGTTCTGTGCACTCCACTTTTCCTTGTCCTACTATCCAAGAAAATTTGCAAAATATTATTGATAATCTTTAAACAGAACTTGAAGTCAGATTCCATATTAAGATTATCATCCAGGCTACTTCATTTGCTGCTGTTACATATACGAAGTGAAAGTTTTCAAAATATGCAGACTTACACATCGGTAGAAACACACTCTCCCTGATCTTTTCACTGAGGTGATTTCTCATTCTCTCTAGCATGGCAAAATGCATGTCACTGACTTTGCAGAGCCTGAACAGACCAGCCGCCTCTCAGTTCCTGTCCAGAAACTCCTCCTCAACAAAACAGCAATACAGACATCCTTACAGTCCCTAAGCTGCGAGCCATCTGCCTCACTTATTTCTAGATAAACAAACAATATGAGATATATATACAAAGTAGTACAGATACACCAAAGGGACAGCCTTCACAGAAGATGCATTTCTTAGCTGTGTCTGGAAGAGCTTTTGAGTTCAGGTCCTCTGTTCATTACCCTTCCCCATTATGCTCCAGTTGGTTCTGGAATCACAGGGTAGGTAAGATGAATTCCTGTGACTCCTTTTCTCCTTTTCTTTTAAAGCTTTCCCTCTAGCTTCAGCACTGGATCCTGAATATGGTTCTTAGTTACCACAGATCTCTCCAGATCTAGTGTACTAATTTAGATGCAAAATAGCTTAAAAAACAAGACAAATTCAAACTTCACATAAACATTTTGGCAGAAATGTTCATTTGCTTATTTAAAAAGAAATGCACTCTATTATCTAATTATTCCCATTTCACCTTTATTGAAGAAAACCTATCACCAGCTCTGTAAATGACTGATAACAGATCTTTCATGGAAGGCCTCTAATATCACCACTCAGGCGATGTAGTTCTGCAAACAGATTCCAGTTTCCTCAAGCTGTCAATGAAAACACTGCCATCTTAATTTTCTTACTTCTGGCTGTTAACTCCAACAAGCTGTAGCTGGGAGCATGACAGGGAGCAAGACATGATTCATCATTTGTAAATTTAYAGGTCACTGTGGAAATCTTGAACTGGAGCACTGGTATTATCTACTCTCCGTATAAGRCATTTCAATAAGTAGGTATATAGTTTTTCCAGCTTTAGTAACCACCTTTTAAAGTGAAACTACGTTTTATGTATYTTCAAGAAGATACGGAGAAATGATCCATAGATTTTCAAGAACAATTTAGTTCTCCATCATAAAAGCAGCCACAGCAAAACTTTGATCACCTGATAAGGTTTGATATTTGTAGAAGTACAAATTTGTAGAACTGCCACTGGGARCAATGTCAACACTTTGCTAAATGTTTTAATATCCAGAGAGGATGTTTCTTCTAGCACACTGGCTTTCCCAGCTGAAAGTATCCACAGAGGCATCCTTGAGCCTTGTGCTCAGATCACATCCAGCAGTTTCACCCTTCCTGTATCAGCAACAAGTTTGCAGACTGCAGATCTCACTGCAGTCATATAGGATAATCTTTGAAACAAATTACCTTCTAACAAAGATGAAATTGAGATGGGTGCTCCTAAAAGCCCCTTAATAAAGAGAGAAAGCATGTTTAACAACTAGTATATGTAGTGTATTGGTACGTTACATTTTTGCTGTGGACTGGTGTGGTTTAAGAAAGGACAAACACAGGAAGGATAATATCCTAAACTAGGCAAAACTCAGAAGTTGTCTTTGGCAAGGAACTTCAGATGAGTCCAAAGTATAGCTTTATCCCCCAAAGTTTTGTGAAAGAGAGATAGCCTTTAACAATCTTTTTATTCTTTCTAATTGATAAAATAGCCACCAAAGAGTTTTCCCAGAGAAGTAGTAAAGTTTATATAAATCACGAACTCAAAAAAAAAAAAAAAAAMCTCCATTAATATTGTAGGAACCAAGTTTATGTTTCATAAGTGAATGCCTTGCGGAAGTGTGGTGAATAACTGAGTTGCAGTTGAGAGGAAAAAATACCCAAGAATTATTCTATGAATAAGGCAGCAGGCAAAAATTGCTATTCAGCACATATTCATTGAACTAGTGGACAGTCTCACATTTTAACATCCAAAACATCCCTTCCCTACACTTTCCTCACCAGTATCATACCTGGAAGAGCCTTTTCAGGAGGCTGGGACCCATCTGCATATTTATACACATTGATAAGATCCCACCCAGGGCCTTCTCTGCTCAAGGCTAAAAATCTGAGCTCTCCCAGCCTCTCTTCATATGAGAGATGCTTCAATTCGTTAGTTGTCTTGGTAGCCTTTTGCTGGACTTCCTCTAATATGTCCATGTCTTTTTCGCACTGGGAAGCCCAGAACTGGACATAGCACTCCAGGTGTGGCCTCACCAGGGCTGGGTAGAAGGGAATCATCACTTTCTTCAACTTGCTGTGATGCTTTTCCTAGTGCATCCCAGTAGTTCATGCATGTCTGCACTTTTCCATCTTTAAGAAGTTTTCTCCAAATTGTTCAGGAGAAAACAAAGCCACATAGATGCAGTCTTCTCAATCAGTATTTAAACTTAGTCAAGAGCACGTCCTAGTCAACAGTGCTGAAGACTGATAACAGATATAACACTAGAGGGCTAGAAAAGTATCCTCACGGTGCCCAGAAGAGAATCAACCACACCAATAGTCTCCCTGACAATTCAATTCGATCTAATCCTGAAACTCATGCTCTCAAAGCACCCTATATATTCATCTGTCAAACATATATACATATATAAATATACATGTACACACACACACACACACACACACAAATTCCCTGCTGTTGGCCTCCTCTACATATGCTCTCTAATGTACTATCTAGCTTTATTTCTGTCTAGTTGGTTAAAAAAATCTTCAGTGATAAAGCTTTGCCTCAGCAGCAAGTTGACACCCCCAGCCCCACTGGAGGCTGCAGTGAGAGGTGATGATGCTTTAAGCTGGTCAGCAGTGTAGCAGATGATCACATAAGAGCTATTGTTTTTTCTGCTTGCTTTCTGCTGTTTCTGTTAGTGTGCAGGCTCTTTGTTGCAAGAGCTTAACACAGTAACACTGACAGCAAAAGAAAGCAACCAGTACCATGCACACACCCAGCAAGTGCGCTTGCAGTCATTAGCAGTCCATTGACAATGGTCAGTTTTTAAGGGATTTTTTTTAACAGAGTAAGTTCTTGAGTCACATAAGTTTATCTCTAAGTATTCAGGCAATATAGCAAACAGATTACATAGAGCTTCAGTACTTTTAGATGAATTCTGACTTTTAAAAAATCATTATTTGCACACTAAAACCTTTCTCAATCATCCCTTAGTGCTGAAAACTAAACTAGCTGATGAGAAATTTCTCAGATAACCAGCAAATTTAAATAAACCAGTAAGAGTAAAAAATAAAACAGAAGATGCCTCCACTCTTAAGAGTTTCTAAATGTTAGGCTTTCAGCAACCACAAAACCAGCTTATTATTTGGAAGTAATAGTAGATATAGAAATAAATTTTTCAGTCACTGCCATAGATACACCTTGCAATTTTGCTTGATTTGAATGACAATTCAATGCAGTATCATTAAATGAGCAAGACGTTTCACCATGGTACCAAATACAACTAAAACATGCAGTAGGGTCACCATAAAGAATCCTTCTTGCTAAGTGTTCTTAGTACTAATTACAGCCTTCTTTATTTATAAGTTGGCCTTCATGTTGGCAATAATTTATCAAAAAAAAAAAAAAAACTGTTGATGTTCCTTGCAGTCCTGAATGTGGTTCAGAATAAGGCATTTTAGGGGACAAATTCTTTCCTATTAATCAGCATAGCCCATCTGTGATTAATGAAGCAAGACCAATTATATCAACAAAGAATTTGACCCTAGATCTTTAGCTCTTTGGTATTAATTTCACTTTGGAAGCATTCTTTGCAATTAGACAAACATCTGACAATTTAATGCGGATACAGTCTTGGCTATTAATCTTTTTATCAAATGCTATGACAATGTGATTTAGCTTTCATTATTCAGCCATACCTTTCATTTTCAGAACATCACAGCAATTAGCCTACCAAAGCAAGCACTCAACAGGTAGCTTTTACTGCTTTGCATCTTCATGTCCAGTCCTTAGGCTAAATGTACTGTTTCTAATGACCACTGTGTGTGACCTGCAAATCAACTGACATCTAATATAATAACAGAAGAATAACAGAAGAACATACAGTGTGATAGATATCTTAAAAGAAATAGTCTCTCTAAAAGAAATGAACAAAATGGCATAAAGTATTTCCTATAGGAGTTCATGGTTTAATGAAATGCATTCCTGTCTGAAAGAAACAGAAAATACAATCTAATTTCTAACAGCAAATTCTAATCTCCTTCCCCTCCCATTTTGCTATGGCTTTCCATTTAAATTTCTCTTGTAAATGCTATAGATATTATATATACTGTATTTAGTAAGTATTTTAAATTATGCTAAAAAAAAATCCATCCTCAGCAAATTTCTGATTGGATATTTCATTTGTCTGACATACAGTAACTGGCTACGTCAAAATCATTGCACTTACTAATGCTCAGCTGTTCACTCATACACCACTTTTAACGTACTACCTGCAGAAGTTGAAAGCCGGTTTGTCCACAGTGTTCATTCAGTTGGGAAGAGGTGAATTACTGTGTCACTGCCTTCCCTTGGGAAGAAGCTGCTGTGGTGCAGACCATGAAGGTCGTAATGGGAACAGTTTAAAGATGTCAACGATAAGACTTTTTTTTCCACTTTCAGTTGTAACATTTCCAACTTAATTCTTTCCTAGAACTTAGTAAGACAACTCCGCACAACGATGGAACGCTGAATTCACTGGAGGGTGATTGCTCCACAGTGTGGCAAAGACAGTGGCAGTCTGAATAAAAGGTTTCAATTCTCACCCTGAAAGCTGTGAATATAATGCAGCATTCTTTGCTGAAAGAAAAGCTAGTATTACTTGGCTCAGGAAATGCAGTTAAAAATACCTATTTTGGCCATGTGCTTCCCTTGCACTCCTCCAAGTAAATGAAGCAAGACAGACATAYAGCAGCTCCTGACATCACATAATGTTGCACTGAACTAGGAGTGCTCTGAGATGTTCCTCCCACTCTGGACCAAGATGTCTGACAATTCTTACTCTGTTAAAAAGTGACTCGTGTCCATACGTCTCTATAATATGAAAGGCTACTTCAATGTACGCTTTCCAGTAACAACCATGGCGAATATGATATAACATGCAATTGAAGCATAGGAAAAGCTAAAGTTTGCACACAGAATGGGGTTCTGTTCTTCTTTTTAAAAGGTAAAAGCATTCAACTTGTGCTCCAAAATAATCTGTATTCTGCTTCGCAAACAAATTGTGTCTTGAAAAAAGCCAATCATTATCAAAGAAGCTGAGCCCTTTTGTTAGAGGTCATTTTAAAACAAACACAACCCTCTGCTTTGAAATGAGAGCTTGTGAGGGGATATACAAATACAAATAAAGAGAATAGGGAGGAACAGTTTTAAATCATATTGGATGCCTACTAATGAGTAATTTTTAAAAGCTATAAAGCTTCTAAAAGTCTACAGTAACAGCCTGAAGTCTTAAATTCAGACCCTTTAAAATATGCAACCTTCACTTAATGAACAGCTTTGCAATCCTCTCAGGGCAATGGTTTTAGGGCATGTCTTCCTCCGTACTAGTCCCATGGAATAAGCACTTTTGTGAATATTCTTACCTGCTACGGAAAGACTAAGGGAATACTGCCACCCATGCTAGATTAGAGGCAGTATGATTGATAGTATTTGCTTCACTCTTCAAAAGACTTTTGACAAGGCTCCTAATCAAAGGACTTCAATGAAACTAAGCAACCATGGGAAGACGGATAGCTAATTGTTAAAAATAGGAAACAAATGGTCAGTTCTCACACTGGAGTGTGGTCCCCTGCAGAGTGATTTAGTCACACACTATTAGAACGGGAGGTAGGTGAACAATGAAATGAAAAATTTGGCTGAAGATTACACAGAGTAAYGAAATGAGTGTTAACAGGGATGCACTGCAGAAGGACTTGAAATTTAATGTAGATGAATATAAAGTAATGTATATCAGGAAAATACAAACACATTCCTGATTTTGCTTACAATATGATGAGCTCAGAGCCACCAACTGAAACCTAGGAATTGTAACACATAGTTAAAATTACATGAAAAGACAGCTCAATACTCAACAACAGCCAAAAGAACAAAATGGCCTGTAAAGCAAGGACAAGGCAAGGAGCATAAAATAAAGCACAGGAAACAGTGAGTGTTACACCACTGTATACATTCAGAGTTTGCTTCCCTCATTCTTATTCTGGTGTACCATTCTGATCCCCTCATTTCAAAAACACTTTAGCAGAACTGGAAAAGAGTCAGAGGAGGGCTACATACTTCCGCATTAAGAATGACTTAGTAAGCCACCACGCATCAGTYTGGAAGAGTGACAGATAATGGGTGGAGAAGAGTATGACTGAAATGTATGAAGGCATTATGGGTATGGAGAAGGTAGACAAAAATCACATTTTCATTCTCTAGTTTGGCTGAAAAATTAAGGGGTCACCAGATGGAACCAACACAAGACATGTTCAAAGCAAACAAGAAATGGTGGTTGAGAGTAGCTAGGGCATAGACATCCTTCCCAAGAGAAGCTGTGGATGTCAGAAGTGTACATGGGCTAAAGGGAGGCAAGTTCATGGAAGAGAAATCTGTTATTAAAAAAAAAAAAAGGAAATTACATCTGCTTCAGGAAGACTCAGAGTCAGGAAGAGGTTGGGAGAGTGGGAGAGCAAAGAACTGAGGAGACTAATTGAATCTGAAATGACACTAGCCTCACATGGCCAGCCTTTGAATCCAGAGTGACAGATTTAACCCTGAAAACAGCTTTGGATCTCCTGCTTTGCTKATATCTACAAATGAAACACTGAGGAGTCAGTCATCTCATGGGCAGCACAGACAACCTGAGCAGCTGTCCTACAACAAGGGAAGAATGAGGCGGTGTACAGTATTTCAACAACAGCTTCTAAATCAGTAGTCAATTTTTTTTCAAGATGTTCTGAGAGCCATATACTCAAAATTGTATTAAATACTATTATTATGTACAGGAATAAACTCAGCTGAGTGTGGAAGAATAAAGGATATGGACAGCCTGGAGGGGTTTCTGGTCCTCTCCTGCTAGCATTCGAAGCAGTGATACCTGCAGGGCATTCAGTGGAGACACCTAAGCTAGTGCTGAACAAGCTACAAGACTATTAGTGCACAGTGTTACCGCCACGCCAGCTTGGCTCTCTCGTTACCTTCTGATTCACTGCTTCTCCGCAAACTGAAGTGACTTCAAACAACTGCTAGAGCAGTCCCACCATTCCTCCTGCCTGAGCTACCTGCTCCGGAATTAGCTCAGCCATCTCTGTTCAGTGGGCCCTCTTGCCAGAAGAGACTGCAGACTTCAGAGTTTATGCAGGCTCAAGTGCAACCGGACAAACTCAGGCGGAAGGATCGCGCTGAGGCTGCGAAATACAGGCTTCGCCCCTCATTCCAGCTCCCAGAGAAACAGGTAACTGACAGCCGGGAGCATATTCTGAGGATGTATTACTACTCTAATACGTTCTCCCCTGGCCATCCATTCTGTTCCCCATGAAAGCGCCACAAAATCGTGTCAGATATTTTAGTAATGTAAAACACTCCCTTCTGCTTCTCATTTTCCTATTCAGTTACTTATCGTATTCCAACAAAACTGCTGATTAGACATAAATGGTTTTCGATTAACCTCATTCTACCTTTTATTTATTAGACTATTTTCTTCAAATGCTTATAAATCGGACCATTTTGATGTTCTTAATTGCCTTTCTCCACACTTGATGCTTGTTTAATTGTTCAAGCAATTTCTAAAGTATTAAAATACAGGCTATTTGTTCCTCATTTCCATGTCTCCTTTTCTCCTCCAGTTAAAGATGAACTCTGCATTTGTCCTGTTTAGTCCTGTGGGAGTGACTGTCTTGCATGAGTTGCACCAGCCAAAACAATTACACAAGACAAAAATACTCACATTTTGTTTTACATAGACTGTATTCTCAGAAAAAGCTTAGCATTACAACTGCATTCACAGCAATGACTGAAAAGAAGCAGGCAAAATGCTTTAAGGAGCTCAGAATAAGCATGAAAGAAACATAGTTCTGCCTGAAAAGCACAGGAATTTTCTAAGCATTTAAAAATATTCTGACTATATAGATCAGGACTCTCTACACTGCTGAGAYATCACTTTGTAAAATCCTTTGAATATTATTTCCCTAAGATAATTTTAATTTTTTATTATTTGTAAGGAAAAAAAAAWTGTTCTCCTTCACCCAAAATTCTAACGTCTGCAACAGCTGGGAAAAAGGATCTTCTTTCTTACATGAAAYACATGAGAAGGACTCCAGTCAACTTCACTTAGTGTGTGAAATTTCTCAACATCCTCTGATGTATTTGACCTTGTTCTGCATTAAGAGCAACTAGTACTAGCAAATGCAAATAAAAAATCTTGGTTTTGACAGCTCTTTCCCCTTGGCTTATTCCCAACATAGCTCACGTAGGTTTCAGGAATATATGCCAGCTGCTTTACTGYACTGTCAGAAATATTTGGAATGCCTGATTTGATTATGATAAAAGTACTAYTGCAGAACCTAACACGTGGTCAAAATGCATTTTCATCGTGTTTCCAGGTTTCACCCCAAATTGTTTAGTGCTAGCAGATATGTCCTAGCTACAAAACATATATTTCCCTTTAGACTAATATGACCAGATCACTGCATAAGATTAACATTTAAAAACAAACATGAGTGATTTTTTTTAAAAAAGTAGTTTGTTTAATAAAATTCCCCAAATAATAAATCAATGGAAAATTTACTTTTTTCCTTTTACCTAATCCTAGGATAGTTTTTGAAATTAAAAAAAAAAATCAAATGAAACATGTTGAGCTGTTCCTTTCCAAAGTTTAGTGTTGCTTGCTTAAAGTACCATTTGCATATTCTTTCTTCCCTCTGTCATGAAATTATGAATCCAAGGTGTCCTGCTAACTTGAGTTGGAATCATCTTCTGACCCATTTTAATAAGACGCTTACAACACGGTCTCCAGCACCCTCATGCTAAGTCTTCTCTGAAAGGATACTCCTGTCACCCCGCAGAAACAAGAAATGAAAATGGCTTGAAGGCTACTATCTGCATTTAAAAATTCTGAGTCACTTGAGTCAACCTGAATTTCAATCTTACTTCAGTATCAGTTGTCCATACAATCTCTTAATTGCCCACATTTAAAAGGTGTTTTAATTACTAAATATAGTTCTCTATCTTGACAATGTTCTTCTGCTAAGAATGTGAGAAAGTCCTTATTCCAAATACACTCATTGACCACATATTTTGCAGGATCTCCTTAAGTTTTAGTCACAGAAATTCAGTTGAGAGCAACCAGGCTGCTTGTACAGTTAAAAGTCCTGTGCCACAKCTGCCAAATTCCTTCTGCAAGATAAGAATGTAAAATGTTGCATCTGTGATTCAGGTATAGAACTAGAAAGTCTGCATCCGACTGGACAGACTATTGTATTCCCAGACAAGTAAAAACTCTGAAATGGTGACAAGCTAAAATGAGTTCTAGTTCAAGGAGGTACAGAAAATAAGTATGCAGCTATGCAGACATGAAAGTTGCATCTTAAAAAAACAGTAAAGCAGAGCTTGCTTGCTTCAGAAATGCTGTTACACAGATCAGCATCTGTATGAGGACAAAGCAGTCTATAAATTCTGGGGCAGGATTTCATGACAGTGTCACTTCGTTTTTTCACTCCACATTAGACCAGCATTTTCCTTAGCTAGATGAAAACTGAGGAGGGATATTTTAGTTGTACAAATATGAAAATAAATATTGTCATTACAGTTGCATTCTTGACTCTATTTTGACATAAAATTGTATTTTTTATGTTTTCACTTTTCCACTTGCTATGATGACTTTTAATTGGCACTGCTGTCACTAAATCAAAATATATAAGTCCCAGATCAGATGTTATGACTTACTGTGTATTCCTCTAGTATTCCTCATCAGGCAGCTAAGCTCAGTGAGTCTGTTTGCATGTGCCCTTAAATATGAAACTTTCAGAGGTATCATTACTAACACCTTCTTCTCGTGTCTTATAAATCAAATTATTGGTCAGAAACTACAGTTCTTTTGCCTTGGGTTTATATTCAAATGAAAAAGATAATAATCAAACTCAGACCATGAAGAATGTAAATAGCTATATTTACCAGTCTGAAAATCCTATCAAAAAAGATTAGATTCAAGGAAAAAAAATACAATATATGATATTAAGTTTGTCCCTTTCTGATCAGCTACTTAAAAATTTTAATATAGAGGATAAGAGGAAGTCACAAAGTAGAACATTCATTAGAATATTAGAAAGTATGAAACTCKGTATCCTGTACGAAAAAGTAAGTTACAGCACAGAAAAGCAGAAGTCAAGTGCTCTACACCTGTGTGTATACTGACACTCTCTGTGAATTGACTGCTGTGGATACTTCTCAGGCTGGGCTATTTCTCAAAACCTAAAAGGAGTCTTTCTCCTCTCTGTCAAACTACAAATGCTTATAAATGCTGTCTTGTAGACCATCTCTCCTTGTTCCTAGTCTAGATTAGGTACTAATCTCTAGTTCTACAATTTTGTTTTACCATCATTATCCACATGCTCTACATTATCAGAATTTTCCTTCAAAATTTTCAGTTAGGCATCTCAATATTCAGTTATTATTTGCTCTTTTTCTTTCTATTAATATAATACATTGCTATGATACCGTACTTGCAATAGTGCATTTTATTATTTCTAGAACAAGCTCTCCTCTCAATTTTCTCATTTTTATTTGTTAACTCCATTAAAAATATCAAGGTATGGATGTACACATGATGTATAATAAATTTATAATCCTTACACTTCAGCTAAACATACCTTTAGCATAAGAAACAAATACGTATGTTCACGTCCTATTTTCATGACAGTCAACCTAAAATTGCCAGAGTGTGTATCCTACCTCAGATTATGTCACTTCATCATATCTCCAAACGGCTTTATGTGCATACTGAGAGATGATGAAAGAACTGACCCTCTAGCGTGCCCTTCAGCCTAATGAGTCATTGTGCGTCATTGCTGCTTGCAATAACCTGTAAAAAGAGAAGGGAATCACTCTACCACAACCCTACTCATCCCCACCTAGTCCATGCCATATAAAACAGTGAACAAACTCTCTCTACTACTATTGTCAGTTGTCTCTGTGCCTTTGGCTTATATCCCAGCAATGATGTCTGACCACTCAGCTGCTCTGCCAAAATGAACCTCTCGCAAAACCATACACTGCCCTGTCTCAATGCCTGACTCTGTTCTGTGTCAAAATAACCGTGAGGGTTGTCGCCAAAAATTTCATTTTTCCCTTCTCACATTGACACGTTCCCTTTGAGTCAATTCACTGGTTCTTGTCAAATATCAAATTCACATCTCCCATCAGTTCCTCAAGATGCTCATGAAACTCTCGTGTGAATAGCAGGCTCTGGTCTTCTACCTTGTCCTTCCCATTGTCATCAAATGTATTATGCTTGACCTTGACTTCATACATTCTACCCTCCCACCTCCGAGTCTATTCATTTAACRAGTTACTACATTTGCCTCATCATGATTCCTCCTAGAAATTGAACCAAAACACTTATATGTGGTGAAGTAAGAGGACAAATGAAAAAAAGAATAACAGACTCTGCAAGAGCTGTGTGTCTCTTTCTAAGAAACAGCTTTCAGTAGACTCTGAAATTCTGTTGTCTTTCTTGCTGTGGTCTCTTTTGTGCATCCTGCTTCCATCAACTGTCATATTATATAGGGCTTACGTATTCTTTGGGCCAAGGGGAACACTGTATTTGTGTTCTATAAAATCCTTGTTAATCAAAAATTGAATATACATGTACACACACACATATATATGTTGTACAATCTGTATTGTACAATATGTATTTGTATATACATATACAAAAAAAGGAGATTAGGCAAACTGAATAAAGAGACAAAGTTGAAAGCTGTTTTCAAGAAAAAAGTTACCGACATTGTGAGAATATTCAGCTACCATCTCTCTGTAATTCTTACTACACTAAGTGATTTCTGCAGTTATGATCATTATCTAGCTGCCAGATAAGCATACAGTGAGCAGCAGATATTCAGCACCACCCAACTTGCTCCCATGTGTGACCTGTGTTGAGAACCTGCACAAAGCACAAACCTCATCTCTGACATGCTGCTGSGACTGTAGTGGTTTTATGCCTAGGAAAAGGTATTTAATCCTTTGTAGGCTTTGTATGCCAGCCAGAGACCAAATTAACAAAAAGATAATTACAGCTTATAAAGATGTCTGTTCTTCCATGAATAAACACTCATTCTAATTTTGTAATCATTATTTTACCATTATTCTCAGTTAATTGTCAGTTACTTGACAACAGAGCTTTCGCTGGTGTAGTACAACACAATTCCCAGAATTACAGTAAAAACTGTATTAGGTATAAAAGAGTACAAATTATTTAATGCAACTTTAGCAAGCTCAGAGCTTATCTGATTTCCATTGCCAAAGCTTACTGAAATAAATATGCTAATCACAAGTACTGGTGRAAAGTTTTTTCCCTTATTGAACAGCTGGCTCCAGTAAAATGACAGTCCATCAAGATGCAAACTGCATGGATCAAGTGTCACAAGCATCTTGTGCTGGACGCATCTTTACGTTCAGACCAAGAGAAGGACACAGAAGATTCACATGGTCAGAACTGAGAAACTACCTGTCTGTTTTGTGTGAGATGAGTCATTTACAGACACTGCATTGACAAAGGCAGCACTATCCTGCAAATTATTCGTTATGACTAAAGGAATTTCTAGCACCTCTATGTCATTTAATCTAYGTCATCTTTCCCATACCTATATACTTACCTATCAACTTTACATAGCTCTGCCCAGGGGCCCAGGAGCCCTCTTTCAGCTCAGTGTGGGGCCTTCTGGTCCTGTCTACACTACTTTGGAGGAGTGCCCAGCCTTGCTCCTGGATTGCTGCTTGGATTTCCTCCATTGCCCTTGGACCTGGCTTATTACTTTGCTTTTGCCTGATGCTCAYCAGACTTTCAACAGGACTCACTGCTGTCAAGCTCTGCTTGCGTAGCTCTGCTGCCACAAGCCTGCACCAGGATGGTGACAGCACTGCCCAGACGGCATCGTGAGCCCGTGGCTCCTTGCCTTCCATTGGAGAGCAGCCCTCTTTTTACTGCTCCCTGACAGAAATTACATTGGTTGTGATATTCCTTCTCTTTCTGCTCCTGCTCCTCAATGTGTTCTCAGGTATTGGCAACAGGTAACTGTCCCTCTGATCATGGAGCTGAGAAAAGACTTCCTAGGTGTATGAAACACCAATGTTTAGATTTCAGGAAAAGCAGTAAACATTCACTCCAAAAAACACACATTAGTATGCATGTTTGCTGCACAGTACATTAGGAGCACACAGGCACTAACAGACTTGTCTGTTGAAGGAAGCTTACTGAAAAATTATTTGAGTTTTAAATGCAGCATTTATTCTGCATTATCCTCCCCTGGGGACCCACGTTCCACCTTGACAGTATGCACRGGAAGACTTACAGAGAAGTAACTATTCTGAAGTTCCTTCCTTTCAGCTTGTTTCACAGTGTAGACAAAACTTCCTAAGACAAAACTTAATACCTTCTYTTGGTTGAAATAAAAGTTTAGCCCAGTCACAGCAAACAGAAACAATCAACACCTYGCTTTAATCCAGACCTTAAGCTTGCTTCCCACAAATTGTATCTGCATTCTTGTCTGAACATTTTACCTGTGGTATTGTCCTTGGTATCATTCTACTAAGCCATAACACATCACTGATGTCACAAATGTCATCACCTCTCTGAGAATCTGCATGGAAAACAGCAACTCTTCTGCAACCTGGCAGGTGAAAAACTTTGAATTCCATGTTCACCTGCCCATTTTTACCTATGCCATCCATCATCACACTGAGCTGCTGCGACCAGGACAGCCAAAGCRACTCAAGTGCACATGCAGGAATATTGGAATTTGAATCTGTACGTGAACTGCTCTTGCAGAATATGCCTTATTACATTGAGTTGTTTAACACAACACTTGCACACTAGGAGGAGAAATSTCATCCGTTTGCATTTACTGGTTGATGTCATCTCTGGTTTGATGCTGTAATCACTTCATGACATTCAGCACGCCTCCCTCTCCATCCCCAAAATAAAACTGCTTTAGAGCACTTAGGTGTTCAACCTACACATTTATAATCTGAAATCCATTAGGAGGGTGGCTTTATAATCTGCCCCAGAAGATTCAGGYAGCTTGTCATACTGTAAACCTGCTTTGGAAATCTACCCTGTTAGCTGAATGAAATATGAGAGCCAAAAGAAACTGCAGTGCCGGAGAAGCTGATTGCTTCTATTAATACTGACAAAGAACAGAAGTAACAAGCATAAACTCTGAAAATACTTCAAAGCTCAAGTGAAACCACCTTTGTTAATTTAGCCCAGTGATGGAGTCACTTTGAAATAAATGGCAAAGAGTTCTGGAACTATTTCAGCATACGAGTCCAAAGAACTCCAGAAACCATGGAGGTATCGGTGGGCTCGACTGAAGAATACCTAATGTTCCAAAAATACATCAGTTGCAAAAATGAATTAAGAAAAATCCACTGAGTTTCCCTTACCTCAATTCCTTCAAAAATAAACTCATATTAATATTTACAGAGGATTTTAAAATTTAATCGCTGTTTCAAAATCCGATTGATTTTAGAGATTTGCATTTCGCAGTACATATATCCATGTAAGTCAGTATCTTTTTTCTGACTAATTTCATCTTGATGTCAAAAATTATGAACAGCAGTTTTCAAGTGCAATTCTGAGATTGCCTGTACTCTTTTCACCACAAACACATAGTTGGCAAATTGGTAATTACTAACTGACAAAAGAAAAAACAGTCTCTCTTTCAAAAAATTTGCTTCATCAACATCTTTCTGTTTCTTTGATCCTATTTTTTCTTTCTTATTGCCACAGTATATTTTTCATTTCCACATTGAGACAGMTAGCATAGAATAGAACTTAATTAAAATGAAAATGCATATTGCTTATAACATGCATAAAAGTTCGTTTAATTAAATCTGCTGCTATATAAATGGGCTGATAATATCCTTCTCCAAAGACAGAGAGCATCCCACAGTCCATACACCCCAGAAGAGCAGAAGCCAGGTCCCTGGGCGATGGGCCACCGCAGGCAGTTCGAGGGTTCTCATCAGGCCAAGTGACAGAAGTGTTCCTCTCACTAGGTGGGTGCTTGGTACCATGGAGCAAGCAGGTCTGCTACTGTACTCAAGTAGCAAACACTCTTGGTATGTTTATATGATATACAACTGCCATATACAAACAGCATACTTCCAAATACATTTGCAGAGAATTTTGAGTCATTTTACAGTTAGCATCATAAAAAACAACCGCATTTTTCTAGTGAGATCCTACTGCATTTATGCACAGAGAAGCAAGCAGATCTCTATTTACTGAACATCTGAAAGAAATACTTATTTSAGAATTAAACGCTACTTAAAAACCTGGTGTTTAAACTACCTGGTTAGTGGTTCAAGGCATAGTGAKTATTTACTGCCGCAGTGTGTCGAACAGAGTCTATTTAAATCAAGATCTTATTACTTATGTCCAATGTCATAACAATGCATTTCAATTTAAAAGCCCATCAAAACACTACTTACTAAATCAAAGAATTTTATTTTCTTCATAAACTATCCCATCATTTAAAATTAATCTTTATAAAAATTAAGAGAACCACCAAATCAACACTCATTAACCTACAGTACTGTAATTAAAAAAGATGTTTCAAATACAAATGTTTCTCTAGCTGTTCAACTGACATTTTGAAAGCAACTATACTTGCAATTGCTAATCAGTTAATTGCTATGCAACTGCACATAAAGTATTTTAAAGAATAGTAAGGTTAGAAGGTCAAGAACTGAAAAGTTAAGTAACACCCAAATTAAGTTTGCCTTTGCAACTGTAATTCAACTCATTTTTACAAAATGATCAAGATACACTGTCTACACTGTCACTTTTGTTTTCACCCTCATAGACTCATGCCTGCACAGGATGGACTTACTCTGCTATAAGTCAGAATTACATTGCAAAACAGGCCATTTTCTGTTAACCTGTTTGCCTCTCTCAGAAAGTGTTCTGTGAACAACACAAAGAAGATAAATAATGGCCCTGGCTGTAACATAGCTAGATTCTGCCCCTGGGAATTAGATTCTCTTCSAGATTTTGTTTCAGAGCTTCCAGATAAAGTTGAACAAGCCCCTTCAATCAGATTTTTTTTTTTAATGCTTGCAATTTCTGCATTGCTCATGTGCTGGAGCTTGACTTGAAACTCTGTAGACTCTCATAGAACCACAGAAATACTGGTTGGAAGGGACCTCTGGGAGGTCATCTAGTCTAGCCTGCTGTTTGAAGCAGGAATATCATCAACATTAGGTAAGGTCAGTGGCTTTGCCCAGCAAGTCTTGAAAACTTTGCAGGATGGACATTCCACTGCCTCACTGCTCCAGTGCTTCTCTGATTTCTTGGCAAAGCGTTTTTCCTCATGTCTGACTTGAACCCTCCAAGCTGCAACTTCTGGCCTCTTTGCTGCACTCTCTCCAGCTTCTGAACATACTTCTTGAAGTGAGCAGGCTCCAAGACGTGGCCTTACCAGTGCTGAGTAGATAGTGATAGCTTTCCTGGATCTGCTGGCCACAGTGCTAATATACYGCAGAATGCAGATTGCCTTATTCATGATGAGAGCACATTGCTGGCTCATAGTCAGTTTGGTGCCTCCTATAGCCCTCACTTTGTTTTCAACAGGGGTGTTACTCAGCCTGAGGGTTCCCAGCCTGCACTGATATATGGAGTTACTCCATGCCGGATGAACAATTTTGCAGTCTCCTTGCTGAATTTCATTAGATTTCTGTTGGATCAAACCTCAAATTCTCTCTGGATTGAAGAATCTGACATAGAATGATTCACCTCACACACAATTTATCTTAGTATTGTYTGCAGATTTGCTGAGGGTGCATTCTGTCTCATACCCAGGTCACTGATGAAGAATTGAAGAATATCAGCCCTGAGATACTTTGCTTGTTCCTGGCTGCAACTGGACCTTAAGCTATTGACTGCTATACTTTGAGACCAGCAGTCCAAGCCAATTTTCAGCTCATCCATTCATTTAGCCCATGCCTTCTCAGCTTACTGAAAAGAACGCTATGAGAGACATTGTCAAAAGCCTTAATAACGTTATAGCACATATCACATCAGTGTTCTCCCCTCATCCACAAGCTGAGCCACTTTATCAACGACAATCAGGTTAGCTGAGCATGCTTTACCATTAGTAAATCCATGCTGACTGCTCCTGAATACTTTCTTATTCTTCACATGTTTGGAAATGGATTACAAAAATCCATGCTCCAGGATCTTTTAGGGATTGAGGTAACGCTGGTCCCTGGATCTTCCTTTTTGTTCTTCTCAGACACAGATACAATTTTAGCCTTTTTCTAGTCATGAGGGACTCTCCAAATGCCAGGAGGATAGACAGGTGCCTCATAACCATATCAACCCCTCCTCTTTCAGTACCTTTGAATCAATCCCATCCAGTTGCATGGATTTGAATATATCCAGTTTCTCCAAATAGTTTCTAACCTGTTGTTTGCCCATTGTTGACTGCTCATTCCCCTTCCTAAACAATACTGAAATGTAGAAGAGCTCAGGAGCAGGATTTCCCTTTTAAACCTGAAGCCAGAAAGGCATTGAGTACTTCAGCCTTTTTCCCTTTTCTACAGACTGCTTTGTCTTCCCCATTCATCAGTGAASTCACATTCCTCTCAATTTCTTTTTGCTTTTAGCATACACATGCCTGTCAAATCCCTTCTTGTGATCCCTTATGTCCCTAGCTAGCTCCAGTGGATCTTAGACCTTCTTCATTTCACCTCCAAGTGCTGAAGCAATGCTTATCATACTCTTTCTTGCTCTCTGTTCTGGTTTCCACTTCTTGCTTGCTCTCTTCTTGTGTTTTATTCATTAAGAAGCTTCTGTTTATCCAAATGAGCCTTCTGCCAAAATTTCCAGTCTTCCTGTATGACAGGATTTTTTTCCCCACAAATTCTCAGCAAGTTCTCTTTATATTGGGGGGGAGGGTCTCCTGAGCACCCTTCTCCCATGTGGAAGGTGTTGTGGAAGCTTTGGAAGCTTCACAGAGGATTCTGCCTATCCTAAAGAAACCTCAGGTCTGCAGAAGTGCCAAATATTCACAATGGCAACTGAAATCAAAATAAAGCTTTGTTTGTAACAGATAAGTGTCATATGATGACAAACATCAAGCCGGTGGCCTCTCAGTTTGTTATTGATAGCAAAGAATGGTAAAACTTGGATTCGTAGGATCTATTTATAGGTTCTTCTTCCTGTTTTGTCTTTTACCATATTTCTGCAGCCTCTCTTATCCTGACTTTACCCACAAATTGGGATTTGTCCCAGTTTCACTGACATCACAGACACCGGTCCCAGCATCTGCTCCTCAGGATCCTCATCCTAGTCCATTCTCCCCTCTCAGGCAATCTTCCATTCCATTTCCAGAAAGCAAATACTCCTGTGCTGAACCTTTCTTTCTTCTTACGTTGTGTCCCAGTCTTCAGGTAAACCCACTTGCATTTTCTGCCTCCCAGCATTTTCATCCAGTATTTCACATCTCTCTCTCCCCGACTTCCAATCGTTGTCCTGGTTCTCTGCTCTCTTACCCCATCTCCTGTTCCCAGGTAGGGTCTCTCCCTTCTAGCTGGTGGCAGATGGGCAGTTCACAATGCCTCCAACATGATGTGCTCCAGCTCAGCATTCCCAGCCTCAGATTCATTCCCTCAGCCTACAAGGTTGAGGATTTTTTTCATTGCTGACAGTGCCAAGGGCCACAATCATGTGTTCCCTTAGAGAAAAGACACAAAACTTTTTACAGAGGAACAGGCTTCTTCAGAGTACATTTCCCTGGGCAAACACAACCTGCAACAGCAAAGTAGTTCTGCAAAATCCATCCAATTTATGACTTCCAAGGATACACTGGCCCTGCTGTCAGGAGGAATGATCAAAGCATAGCTAGGTATCATTAACAACGATATGGAAATGAAAATGGAAAGCATGCCACTACAATAGAGAAGAGCAATCTAAATAGCCAGGGCCCACAGGAGGTTTATACCAATATAAACCAGGCTGTTCTGCGGGCTAAACAAGCTGCTCTACTCCAGCTTCACCTACCCAGTGCTACAAGTTAAGCCTACAGTTGCTCTGCAGACATAATTTCTATTCACTGCGAGGATATCGAGGACTGACAATAGCAGCATTGCTTTCGGTGAGACAGTAACAGGAACTGTGCTTAGGTGACTGAAAGCACTTCACACGAGCTATTAAAAGAGCAGAGCAAAGTACAAACTGGCATTTGCTGGAAAACATTCTCTGTTTCTCACTACAGACTTTCAGCATGAATAAACATTTATTATTGGTACTGTAATAAAATCATTTATATTTTACTGTACACGTGCACTTCACAAAATAAACAGCCCAAGGATAGACCTCCAATAGAGAGGAGTAAGTGTGAAATAAATGAGTAAGCAGGAAATGAATGAATAAGCTTAGATACCTGCCAAGAAGCCCATTCCCAAAACTGCTGCCTGTCTACACCAAAAAGCCCTCCAGCTATTCCAATGTCATTGTAAGCATGGTCAGTCTCCATCTTATAAAAAAACAGTAAGTTTTATTTGAAACCAAGAATAAAACTAGTGGTTAGTGTTGCTATTACCATCATTATGTATACCTGCACTGTGCAGCTGCACTGTGCAGCTACCTCTACATTTCATAGAATCATAGAATCAGTAAGGTCGGAAGGGACCTCTGGAGATCACCTACTCCAACCTCCCTGCTCAAGCAGGGTCACCTAGAGCATGTTAGACAGGGTTGCATCCAGGCAGGCCTGAATACCTCCAGAGAAGGAGACTCCACAACCTCTCTGGGCAACCTGGTAACCAGCACTCCCAGGTCCTTCTCAGGTTCCCCTCTRCCCAACTCTCCAGCCTGTCCAGGTCTCTCTGAATGGCAGCACAGCCCTCAGGTGTATCAGCCACTCCTCCCAGCTTGGGATCATCRGCAAACTTGCTGAGGAGGCACTCCGTCCCCTCATCCAGGTCACTGATGAAAAAGTTGAACAGGATGGGACCCAGTACTGAGCCCTGGGGGACACCACTAGCCACAGGCCCCCAACTAGACTCCATGCCACTGACGACGACCCTCTGAGCTCTGCCTTTCAGCCAGTTCTCAATTCATCTCACTGTCCACTTTTCCAACTCAGCTTTCCTGAGCTTATGTAGGAGGATGTTATGGGAGACAGTGTCAAAAGCCTTGCTGAAGTCAAGGTACACAACGTCCACTGCTCTCGCCTCATCTACCCAGCCAGTCATTCCATCAGAGAAGGCTATCAGATTGGTTAAGCAGGATTTCCCCTTGGTGAATCCATGCTGGCTACTCCTGATCACCTTCTTCTCCTCCAAATGTCTGGAGATGACATCCAGGATGAGCTGTTCCATCACCTTTCYAGAGATGGAGGGGAGGCTGACCGGCCTATAGTTGCCTGGGTCCTCCTTGTTGTCCTTTTTGAAGACAGGAGTGACATTAGCTTTCTTCCACTCTTCAGGCTCCTCTCCAGTTCTCCATGACTTTTCAAAGATGATGGAGAGTGGTTTCTCAAAACATCCGCCAGCTCCCTCAGTACCCGTGGGTGCCTCCCATTTGGGCCCATGGATTTGTGGATGTCTACCCTGCCCAGAAGATCTCTAATCCCATCCTCCTCAACCAAAGGAAAGTCTTCCTTTCTCCAGACTTTCTCTCTTGTCTCCAATCTCTGGAATTCTTGAGCGCTGCCCTTAGCATTGAAGATTGAAGCAAAGAAGGCATTCAAATGCCTTCCCTTATCATTTCTTGATAAGAGAAGGACAGTTAGACTGTCCTTCTCTTAGGTAACAATTAGAGTTACCAAAGAAATAAGGATATTCCAGTTCCATACATTTTACTTTTATCCATTATGTCTGACAAGACCTTGTTTACATTAATATCCCCCAAAACAACTGTGTACTAACTAGGAAATAACTAGAGTACCCTTACAGTGCGTAAGATACATTCACTTTGCTAAAACATGATCAACTGAAGTTGAACTGAATTGAACTTGGAGGAAAGGAAACAATAATCATATCTAGGGTTTACAACACTTACTTACACATTGTAAACTCTGAATCTTTAGAATTCAAGTATAAAGATCATTTACAACAACAATCTACCCCAGCACTTGAAGAATGACTTACTATATAACACATCCACTAGCAGTTAAACTTAATGATAGGGCTCATGGTATGCAGAACTAACATTTGTTTATATAAATTAGCCCCCATTTAGTAATTATACTGTATGCCTGGAATAAGGTCAAGCAAAATGTAACCCTGGCAGAAGCAATGCTGCATACATTATAGCCTAGACAGAGCTATGACACAGAATTATGGAGGGTAATTAATCTGCAAATGCTATCCATGTGTTTCATGATATGCAGAGAAATAATTCTAGATTGAAATATTTGTGTTAATGCAGTCACACTTTCAATTTTCTTAAAAGAAATATTTTGAACTGCTGTTATTCGGTCCAAAGACAAGCACACACACACAAAAAATATATATATATATATATATACACATATATAGCCATATAAACATACACACACATACACAGACGCACATACATCCCTCTTTCTTTCTGGCTTACTAATGAGAAATTATGGTATATTTTCATTCTAGATAATAATATCAAAGTAGTTATAGTGCCTATAGTTTTGCAAGAGCAAATTGTGAAACAAATTGATCAATTAGAGGTCATCTGCAAGCACACAAAAGTGACATACAGGGGTAGCGTGCTTCTATATAACACTTAATTTAGGTGCCTATTTAAGAAATCCCCCTAAAAGAAGTCATAAATTGTTTTTATAATCAATGGAAGGGGATTGATTTCCCTGAAGTCCTCATACACAGAGTTACTGTTTTCTGAAATTTGGGCACCTCAATTTTCTTGATTAAAACCAAAACCAGTAAACTCCACAAGAAATCCATTAGTCTCAACTGTGCCCCTTTTATCACAGATGCTATAAAAAAAAATGTCCCCTCCAACCCGCGCACCCCTTCATGTGTTAACTAAATAGGAGATCTCTCTGTTTATGTGGGGTTACAAAAGTTAAATACTTCTGAGGTCCCAAGYGGTGTCCAAGGCCAGACAGCCTTAGGCTTATCACTGAACGTGCTAGACTGCATCCACGCAGACAATACCAATACAGACAATATTGAACATTTTGTCATATCTGTATAGATTAGAAGACATTCCTTCTTCATGTGAAGTCTGGCAATCAAAGACAGTAGGTACCAATCAAAATCATTTAATCAGTCTACTGAAAAATAAGCTTAACACAAATTGAGAATGTAAAATGAACCCATGAAATTCAAAGAATATTATAAGATAAACAAAATATATTTATTTTAAGATAAAATATATTTATTTTCTAATTTATTATGTATTTTTACTTTATCAGTGGACTTAAAAAACCCCCTTATGTATATACACACACAATATTTGTATCATGCCCTGTTACAATTATCTCTTTTGGAACACTTTTCAAATATTATACTTCTGCGCATAATAAATTGCACATAAAGATGCAAGATGTAAGATCCATAAAGATGGATGAATGACAGCAGGGGGAGAGAAGAAGGTATTTCACAGTACTGCTGTCCTTCAAGAGAAAATGCTGAAGCTGTAACCAACTAACTATAATAAATGAGTACCTAGCAAAAAGAAATGAGCTGTGAAAGTAAAAAAGTTACACTAGGATGGATACTTCACAAGTACTTTGTCACAGAAATCCTATGTACCTCAAGTGCAACTCTAGCTAAAAATACTACCATGCAGATGTTCAAATGTTTTATACAGCGTGTTAAATGTTTTAAACAGTGCAGATAGGTGCAGTTAAATTACAGCATTAAAAAAAAAGAAAGAAAGAAAAAGAAAGAAAGAAAGAAAGGGTATGTGCATTCCTTCCAAAGAATGCTTTCTCAACAATAATCCAGAACTTGAAGATATAGCATGAGGTTAATTTAATTTACGGAAGGCCAAAATAAATAAATAAATAAATAAAATAAAGAACCACTGACAGAAATTTCCCACAGATTTTGTTGACAGAAGACAGAGAAAGCCTCTATCCTGTTCTCCTTTTGTTGCATGGAGACTAAGATTCTTTCTCTGCTAGTCAATGATCTGCAGCTTAAGATCACCTTGCACCTTGCCCTGTCTCTGAAGCTTCTCACTCGATGTGTGTGAGGTTTCTTTAGCATGTCGAGAGAATTGGATCAAATTGGATAAAATTGATGAAACTGGATTAGTGACAGGTGTCACATGCTCTTTACTTTCATCTGTATGAAAGTCTCAATTTGCCCCAAACCAACTGTCTGCTTTACTAATCCTCTCAGAAATGTGGAATTCAATTGGCTGTGAGTAATGGACTTCATCTGTCTTTCTCAAAGTCTTCTTACTAGACTGTCCTCTCCACTCAAGGAAAAATCTTATGAAATGCTAGAACTTCTAAATTCAGATGGTATAGTGACAATAAGAATACAAGTCCAACACTCATCGGGCAAAATTTCACAAAAGATGACACCTGGATATGATCTGCTGCTCTTCAGCCTTCAGCTCAAACATTGCAACTGCACTAGAAGTTAAGCACGTCTGGCAGTTTGCAGCCTGAGTCACCATTAGCCACAGAGCAGGATTTTTATTTACTATTTACTTACCTAATGAGAGGCTTCATGGGGAAATATTTCCAAAACAAATAAATGTAACAAAGTTATAAGTATGTTTAGTGGGAACTGCAGGTTTCAGGGTTTTAGTACTAAGAATATTACTGCACTGTATTTCTCATGAGCTCTCAGTAGCTCACCAATTTGTAGAAAATTTGGAACACTATCAAAGACTTCTCTCAGCAAAAAAAATGAGCACTAGTGCATCTTCAGCCACTGGCATTACCCGTGTGCTTGAAGAGACAAATCACATGCTCAGTACTTTCTGAAACAGAGTGATAAAATGTTTACTCTGTGATGTTGGCTGGTTTATCTGAAAGGATGAGGCAAGCTCAGCACACTTCAAACAGATATCTGTATTGAAAATCCTTGGACTGAGCAAAAAGACCAAATGATCTGCTCATTCCTAAGGGAAGTTTCTTCAGATCTGAAGCAGTCTATCCCAATGGCGTAAAGTTGCACAAGTATGCCCTACCTCTTCTTCAAATATGCAGTTATGTGTTTTCACATGTTCCTTTTTGACATTCTCTAGTAATGCAAAAAATAATTAATATAGAAGTGATTAGCAGCAAAGAATCTTGACCCTCTTCAGAGTTACAGAATACTCTTCTAGTATTTGTCAGTGAACTCAGCAGGCATACAAATCCTGGAAGATTGTGTTTCTCACTTTCTTAGGGTAACTAAGTATCACTCTCTACCATCAGTCATCAAGGCTAGTACTATTGAATGGTCAWAATCAGTTATTCTGTCATGAAAAATGACAGAACGTCTTGACAAATGTTCATGACAAATAATATTTTCTGCAAAGCGAGATTGAATCAGTTTTACAAGAAAGCATTCAAAAGGGACGATCCAAGATTTTGGACATTCAGGGAAACAATAACAGAGGCACACTGTGGCTACAACTGACACGTGAGGCCTTCTGCCTTTCTGAAGCTTTGTGATTCCCTCTTAAATAAAAGCATTCCTGTCTGATGGGTCGAACTATTTGAAAGAGATTTGGCTCTTCTTTGGCTCTACCTGTTCAACTTCTCACTTTGTGATCACATGGTGACATATTCTAAAATACATGAAGTGCCACACTAGCTTGGAAACTCTTCTCCAAAAGGAGTGTTCTCTTACGATCAGATGGAATTCCATGTGTTTCAGTTTGTGCCCACTGCCTCTTGTCCTGTCACTGGGAACCACTGAGAGCAGTTTGGCCCCATCCTCTTTATGCCCTCCCTTCAGATATTTATACACACTGACAAAATCTCCCCTTAGCCTTCTCTCCTCCAGCCCGAACAGTCTCAGCTCTCTCAGCCTTTCTCATGAGACACGCTCCTGTCCTTTTGTGATCTGAGTCATCCAGCCCTCTACTGGACTCACTCCAGTAGCTCCATGTCCCTCTTGCACTGGGGAACACAGAACTGGATGCAGCATTTTGGGGTTGAGGAGAGCAGCAGGATCACCTCCCTCGATCTGCTGGCAACACTCTTCCTAATACACCCCAGGAGACCATTGGCCTTCTTGGCCACAAGGACACGCTGCTGGCTCATAGTCAACTTGTCAACCAGCACTCCCAGGTCCTTCTCTGCAGTGCTGCTCTCCAGAGGGTCAGCCCCCAGCTTGTACTGGTGCATGGAGCTATTCCTCTCCCAGGTGCAGGACTCTGCATTTGCCCTTGCTGAACCTCAGGAGGTTCCTCTCCGCCTAACTCTCCAGCCTGTCCAGGTCTCTCTGAATGGCAGCACAGCCCTCCGGTGTATCGCCTCTCCTCATCATCAGCAAACYTGCTGAGGAGGCACTCTGTGCCTTCCTCCAGGTCACTGAGGAATAAGTTGAGCATGATTGGGCTCAAACTTGTGCTCTGGGGGACACCACTAGCTGCAGGCTTCCAACTTGACTTTGAGCCACTGATCATAACCCTCTGAGCTCTGCCTTTTAGCCAGTTCTCAATCTGCCTCACTGTCTGCTCCTCCAGCCTGCAGTTCCTGAGCTTGCCTCTGAGGATGTTACAGGAGACAGTGTTGAAAGCCTTGCTGAAGTCAAGGGAGGCAGCATCCACTGCTCTCCCCTCATCTGCCCAGCCAGTCATTCCACCTGAGAAGGCTCTCAGGTGGGTRGAGCATGACTTCCCCTCTGTGAATCCACAATGATTGCTCTTGATTGCCTTCTTTTCCTTCACCTGCTTGGAAATGGTGTGCAGGGTGAGCTGCTCCATCACCTTTCCAGGGATGGAGAGGAGACTGACTGGCCTGTAGTTCCCAGGGTTCTCCTTGTTGCCCCTTTTGAAGGCTGGATTGACATGGGCTTTCCTCCAGTCCTCAGGCATTTCTCCTGATTGCTGTGACCTTCCAAAGACGATCGAGAGCGGCCTTGCGGTGGCATTGGCCAGCTCCCTCAGCACGCGTTGGTGCAAGCTGTCAGGGCCCATGGACCTGTGCATGTCCGGTTTGCTTAAGTGATCCCTAACCTGATCCTCCTCAACCAAGGCAACTTCTTCGTTTCTCCATCTTTTGTCACCAGGGTCCCTGCCCCCTTCAGCAGTGGGCCCACATTTCCCTTCGTTCTCCTTTTGTTACCGATGTATTTAAACTAGCATTTCTTGTTGTTCTTGACAGCTCTCACCCAGCTAAGCTCCAAATGGGCTTTGGCCTTCCTTGCCCCCTCCCTGCATTCTTGGATGACATCTCTGTATTCCTCCCAGGTGCCTTGTCCCTGCTTCCGCCTTCTTCTGTATGCTTCCTTCTTCTCTTTGAATTTTTCCAGGAGCTCCTTGTTRATCCGTGCAGGTCTCCTGCCTCCTTCACTTAACTTCTTGCTCACTGGGGTGCACCATTCTTGGGCTTGGAGGAAGTGATCCTTGACTATGCACCAGCTTTCTTGGACCCCTCTTCCTTCTGGGGCCCTGTCCCATGGGGTTCTTCCAAGCAGGTCCCCAAGGAGGCCCAAGTTTGCTCCCTAGAAGTCCAGGGATCTGACCCTGTTCTTGCCTTGCTGCTTCCTCACAGGATCCTGAACTGCACCATAGCATGGAGACTGCAGCCAAAGTTGCCCCCAGCCTTCACAACACCCCCAACCAGCCCTTCCTTCTTTGTAAGCATGAGATCCAGCACAGCATGTCTCCTTGTTGGCTTCTCTATCACAGAATCGGTAAGAGACCTCTGGAGATCATCTAGTCCAACATCCCTGCTCCAGTAGGGTCACCTAGAGGATGTTAGACAGGATCAGGTCCAGGCGGGCCTTGAATATCTCCGGAGAAGGAGACTCCACAACCTCTCTGGGCAACCTAGTCCAGTGCCCTGTCACTCTCACAGGGAAGAAATCCCCCCTCACGTTCAGGCRGAGCTTCCTGTGGTTCAGTTTGTGCCCATTGCCTCTTCTCCTGTCACATGGGACAACTGAAAAGAGTTTGTCCTCATCCCCTTGACACCCTCCATTCAGATACTTGGAGACATTGATAAGATCCCCCCTCAGTCTTCTCGTCTCCAGGCTAAAGAGGCCCAGCTCTCGCAGCCATTCCTCACAGGGCAGATGCTCCAGTCCTCTGATCACCTTCGTAGCCCTACATTGGACTCTCTCCAGTAGCTCCATGTCTCTCTTGTCCTGGAGARCCCAGAAMTGGACRCARTACTYRAGATGAGGCCTCCCYAGGGCTGAGTAGAGGGCCAGGATCACCTCCCTCCACCTGCTGGCAACATTCTTCCTAATACACCCCAGGATACAATTGGCCTTCTTGGCCACAAGGACATGCTGCTGGCTGATGGTCAACTTGTCATCCACCAGCACTCCCAAGTCCTTCTCTGCAGAGCTGCTCTCCAGAGGGTCAGCCCCCAGCTTGTACTGGTGCCTAGCGTTATTTCTCCCTAGGTGTAGGACTCTGCCCTTGCCCTTGTTGAACCTCAGGAGGTTCCTCTCCACCCAGCTCTCCAGCCTGTCCAAGTCTCTCTGAAGGCAGCACAGCCCTCCGGTGTATCAGCCACTCCTCCCAGCTTGGGATCATCAGCAAACTTGCTGAGGARGCACTCTGTGCCTTCCTCCAGGTCACTGATGATTAAGTCGGACAGGACTGGCCCAGTACTGAGCCCTGGGGGACACCACTAGCTACAAGCCTCTAACTAGACTCTGCACGACTGATGACAATCGACTTAGCTCTGCCTTTCAGCCAGTTCTCAATTCACCTCACTGTCCACTCATCTAGCCTGCACTTTCTGAGCTTACCTAGGAGGATGTTATGGGAGACAGTGTTGAAAACTTTGCTGAAGTCAAGGTACACAACATCGACTGCTCTCCCCTCATCTACCCAGCCAGTCATTCCATCAGAGAAGGCTATCAGATTGGTTAAGCAGGATTTCCCCTTGGTGAATCCATGCTGGCTACTCCTGATCACCTTCTTTTCTTCCACATGCATAGAGATGGCATCCAGGATGAGCTGTTCCATCACCTTTCCAGGGATGGAAGGCAGGCTGACTGGCCTATAGTTCCCTGGGTCCTCCTTCTTGCCCTTTTTGAAGACTGCAGTGACACTGGCTTTCTTCCAGTGCTCAGGCACCTTTCCAGTTCTCCATGATGTTTCAAAAACATTATGGAGAATGGCCAGGCAACTATATCTGCCAGCTCCCTCAGTACCCGTGGGTGCATCCGATCAGGGCCCATGGATTTGTGGGTGTCAAGTTTGCCTAAAAGATCTCTACTCTGATCCTCCTGGGTCCCATCCTGTTCAACGTTTTAACTCTATGCGCCAGTACAAGCTGGGGGCTGATCCTCTGGTGAGCAGCTCTGCAGAGAAGGACYTGGGAGTGCTGGTGGATGACAAGTTGACCATCAGCCAGCAGCATGTCCTTGTGGCCAAGAAGGCCAATTGTATCCTGGGGTGTATTAGGAAGAATGTTGCCAGCAGGTGGAGGGAGGTGATCCTGGCCCTCTACTCAGCCCTGGGGAGGCCTCATCTCAAGTACTGTGTCCAGTTCTGGGTTCTCCAGGACAAGAGAGACATGGAGCTACTGGAGAGAGTCCAATGTAGGGCTACGAAGGTGATCAGAGGACTGGAGCATCTGCCCTGTGAGGAATGGCTGCGAGAGCTGGGCCTCTTTAGCCTGGAGACGAGAAGACTGAGGGGGGATCTTATCAATGTCTCCAAGTATCTGAATGGARGGTGTCAAGGGGATGAGGACAAACTCTTTTCAGTTGTCCCATGTGACAGGAGAAGAGGCAATGGGCACAAACTGAACCACAGGAAGTTCTGTCTGAGTATGAGGAAAAACTTTACTGTGAGAGTGACAGGGCACTGGACTAGGTTGCCCAGAGAGGTTGTGGRGTCTCCTTCTCCGGAGATATTCGAAACTTGCCTAGACATGACACTGTGCAACATGTTCCAGGTGACCCTACTTGAAGACAGGGGTGGTATGTGCTTTCTTCCAGTCCTCTGGAACCTCTCTCAGGTACCATGAGCTTTTAAAGGTAATTGAGTGTGGCCTCTCAATTACACTGGCCAGCTCCCTCAGTGCTCATGTGTGCATCCTGTCATGGACTTGTGTTTGTCCAGTTTGTTTAAATGTTACCTAACCTGATCCTTCCCCACAAAGGGTAAGTCTAGTAAGCTCCAGGCTTCCTGCACGAGGTACTGAGATTCTGAAAGATCATTTTACTAATAAAGATTGAGGTGAAAAAGAAATTCAATACCTCTGCTTTTTCTGTGTCCTTTTCATYGGGGCCTCTGCCTCATTTAGCAACAAGCCCATGTTTTCCCTAGCTTTCCTTCCTTTTTCTGCTTATGTACTTAAGCCATTCTTGTAGCCCTTCATGCCCCTTGTCAGCTACTGGTGGGCTTTAGCTCCCCTAATCTTAACCTCACATGTTCAAAGAGTGTGTTTACATCCTTCCTGGGTCACCTGCCCCTTATACCTTTGGTATACTTCTTTTTTATGTTTGAGTTTGGTCAGAAGCTCCTTGTTCATCCATGCAGGCATCTTGATACCTTTGTGTGATTTCCTGCTTGTAAGATGGACCATTCTTGACTGYAATAAATTGTAACTATTTGTTCATTGTTTAGAAGGAGGAATAAGCCGATGGAGGGGGAGGAGGAGGTTTTACAACAATCAGGGTTGAGACATGGTGTCAGACAAATAAATTATGGTAAGCACAAAAGCTTATATGACCCCTTGTGGAACCAGTGTCGGGGCCCTAGCTATCTTGCAGGACTATGAAGAGCTGAAGTAAGCAACAAGCTGCTCAGAGGTTTTGAAGGTAAAAGGATAAAGAAAAGATAAGCAGGCRCCTGTAATTTTCTCWCAGAACARCATCCCAAAAGGGAGTCAACACAACAGATAAGCAAACCCCTGTGATCACTCACAAGGAGACAAACCAAAATAAAGAGACAGAAGAMGRCCACGGCCTTCCTCTCCACGACCACCAGAGAGCTTCAGACGACCCCCCCAGCAACTCACACATGCGCAAAACACACCAGGAGATTACAACGCAGATTATAAAAAGGGGACTGTATGTGAAGGAGGCGCACGCCGTTGGCGGAGCTGAGACTCCCCGGCCGCCCAGCGCTGTTTTGCTTGTGGCTGCTTACTTAATTAAATAAATTGTTCACATGATTTAACAAACTCTCTGTATGAATTAACCTTCAAGAGAGTAACTTATGACATTGACTAGGGAGGAGTTGATCCCTGAATTCATCAGCCAGCTCTCCTTGACTCCTCTTCCTTCTGGGGCCATATCACAAGAGATTCTTCCAAGCAGGTCCTTGAACAGACCATATTCTGCCTTCCTAAAATCCAGGGTTGGGATCCAGCTTTTCGTGATTCTGCTCCCTCCTTTCCAGATCTTGAATTCCACCATCTCATGGTCACTGCAGCCAAGGTTTCCACAGCTTTCACATCTTCAACCAGTTCTTCCTTGTTTGTAAGTATGAAGTCCGGCAGAGTATATCTCCTCATTGGCTCCTTGACCAACAGTACTACAAAATTGTCATCAATGCACTTCAGAAACCTCCTGGATTGCTTGTGCACTGATGTGCTGTCCCTCCAGCAGATATTTGGATGATTAAAGTGCCCCATGAGGACCATAGCTTGTGAATTTGAGGCATCTTCTGATTATATGTAGAAGTTCTTGTCTACTTCTTTTACTAAACAGACAGTCTATAAATACACTCAGTACAGTGTCACCTATATTGATCTGCCTGCTTGTCATGACCCGTAAGCTCTCAGCTAGCCCCTCACCTGTCCCCTGGCAGAGGACCATGTATTCCTGCAGCTCTCTCACATAAAGGGCAACTCCTCCTCCTTGCCTATTCTTCCTAAAGAGCTTGTATCTATCCATCGCAGCACTCCAGCCTGTGAACTATCCTGCCATGTCTCTATGATCCCAGTGAGATCACTGCCCTGTAACTGCACACAGACTTCTAATTCCTCCTGTTTGTTTCCCATCCTGTGTGCATTACTGTACAGGCACTTCGAAAAGGAACCATGGCATGCTGACTTCCTAGAAAGGGCATGAGAGCTTTCCTGATAATGTAATCCCACAGGCAGTTCCTTATTTAAATGCATATGCCTCAAATGATTCCACTTCAGTCCTGTTTTGTTGATCAAGAGGTCCCTTCTGTCCACATTACCTGCTGCCAACCCCATCCACCACTTCTTTACTTAATTGCCAGTCATTCCCTCCTTCCCTCATCATTGCTTTTTTAAAGTCCTCCTTATCAGGTTGGCCACTCTGTTGGCAAAGATACTTCCACCTCATTTTGTCAGGTGGATCCCATCTCTGCCAAGCAGTTGTCTGTCCTTGAAGAGGGTCCCACAGCCAACACCAGCTGCACAATCAATTATTGACTCACAGGATCAATTTAGTTCTTCTAAGGTCATTTCCCTTCACTGGCACGATTGAGGAGCCCACTACTCAGACCCTTATGCCTTTGACTATCACCCGCAGAGCCATATAGTCACATTTGAAATTCCCAGGCCTCCCCTGGCGTTATCATTGGTGTCCATATGTAAGAGTAGCAGAAGGTAATAGTCCAAGGGCTTGAAAAGCCTCAGCACCTTCTCTAAAACATCCTGAATGTGAGGCCCTGGCAAGCAGCAAACCTCCCTAGAGAGCAGGTCAGATTGGCAGATGGGGGCCTCTGTCCCTGCAGCAGTGTCTTCCTCTGTTACCCCTTGCTTGCTTCCTCCTGTGGCTGAGGCTCAGCTGGCACTGATACTCTATTTGACAATGTTCCTAGCTCCTTAACAGCTACAAGGGGAGTGAACCTATTCCCAAGCTACAAGTCTCCTGGTGGAGTAGAAGCCCTTGTCCTGGTACCACAAGTCACCAGCTTCCAACCTTCACCATCATCAGAGTTTCCACTTTCTGATCGAACAGGCAAAGGTCACAGAATCACAGAGTGGTCGAGGTTGGATGGGACCTCTGCAGACCTTCTAGTCTAACCTCCCTGTTCCTTGTGAACATTTCTATAAAAGACATGCACCTGATAGGCAAAAAGAAACCAGCAATGGCACTGTGACATTCAGTTGTAGAGCTGTCCATCAAGAAGGAGGCCTGTTATAATCAGCTGGACTTGGAGTCAACTCAGATCAAATCTAAAGGCCACCAAGATTCAGAACATACTTTATTATAAGCTTCTGAAAACATGTGTCAACCTAACACTCACTGCTACATGAATGAAAGCTGTTCTGAACCCCCCCCCCCAAATCTAACCTTTCACAAAACAAATGATTTCATTTTCTTCATAACTTTCATACCCACACTACTTAAAACTGACAAAATGTAAATTAACACTGCCTAAAAATGCAGATATGAGGTGGACATTTAATTTTTGCATTAGTTAACATCATGCATTCGATCTGAAAAGAACTAAAACTAACAAAAAGCTTGGAAAAGCTCACCATCTTCAACACATCCCTAATCCGAGGCCTAATCTACATGATAAGCCATTTAGTCTAAGAGGCAGCAGTTAATAGTTTCGTCATCATTGCTGAATCTAAGACTGTCTTAAGCTGAAAGTAAAGGTAATGAGGCATATTTATTCTTTTGATGTCTGTGGACAATTTCCAACAGGAGTTAACTAATAAATTACAGGAAGAATAGGCTCCTGTGATACAAACACGTAAACACTTGTAACTGTATAACACCCAGTTAAATTGTCATTTTTTTTTCCTAAAAGAATTACATACATTCATATCATGTACATTGTGAGATTTTGGTAACTGGAGCCCCAAATGAATTTTCGGAGCTATGGTCTGCTACCAGATTGCGGTGGCAATTTCACGGTTTAAAGTAAAGCTTTCACCAAAAATCCAGAAAAAATACTGAACTTGAAATGGTATTTTGAGTGCCACTGCTGTAATTAAAGACAATGTGACCTTGTTTAAATCATATTCATTTCCTGAACATGAAAAATAGGAGTAACTGCACTTTTAAGAAAAAGTAGGATGCTTAAGTATCTGGCATAGCTACATATTTAATTTTGTTGGTACTTCTCCCTTGAGTATGTTCTGAATAAAAGTAATATTGCAGTAATCTGAGGATTTATTCATACTAAAATCTTCCCCTACCCCAAATTATAACATTAGATTTTTATTTCAGTTACCTTTCTGAATCACTGCAGAATTCAGTAAGGAAGAGTCTCTCTCATATCCAGCATAAATTTGCCTCTTAAACTTTATGCTTAACCGGAGCACAATCTTTGTAGCCTTTCAGATTGGTTTGTGACATTCTCCTAAGCTAGATCCTTCTTTCAGATTCTTGAAAAGGTCCAATACATCTGTTACACCAGACTGGCTCCTTATTCATTTCCTGTCATTTTCCCAGTTTTGTTTTGTGGTTGGGAGGATCAGGAATACATCCATGAAAATGTATCTATACAAGAGTTGAAAATTTTAGGCCATTTAAAAAATTCTATTTTGCAAATATTCATGCCCATGCTTGTCTGAAAGTTCTGAATTGAGGGACATGAATATAGACACTTAAATTCATAGTTAAATATCAAAAACATGAAAACTCAAATGACTTTCAGAGCTGATTAGTCAGTGATAGTCTAGAAATACTCAAAGCCTCAAAAAAACAGGCATTTTTTTTAGACATCTACTAATTTTTTTAAATGACTGCCATTAGGTAAATGCAACTTAACATTCAGTCTTTTACATCTTGTTTTAAAGGACAAGAAACAGAAGTTCAGCTCATTTTCCACCCTGAGAACTATGTTCCAATATGATATTCCAGGAGGCATTATCAAGGCTTATTAAAGGCAATTTTTCAAAATTCATTGTGTTCAAGTAACTTCTCAGTTGATATGTTTAAAATTAAACAATATAATCACGCTTTTAACTTCTACATTAAATATATATCTATATGCCATTCAGCTTTAACCTGGAAAGAAAGGCAAGATGTAAAATTTGTGGTTAAGACATCCTCATCGATATTAAATGTATTTATGAAATTGGAAATTATCTGGTAATATTTCATACAGTATACATCAGGAATCCTCAAACATCAGTTCCTAAATTCTCCCACACTTAGTTGTTAGTCCATTGCCTGACACCAGGGGCTTAAATGATACAGTTTTACTAAGACTTAAGGTTTTAGTGAAACTGATTGAAATCCCTGAATCAGATATTAGAAGCTCCAAACCTAAGCTTTTTCTCAGCTTCTTGAGAAGGCTTTCCTCTGCTCTCACTTCCTATTCTAGCTCCTGGAGAAATTCTCCTCATGCTGAGGAGAGGTGTCAGAACATGTTGTCACACACAACACACCAGTATAATGCTGGAGTTTAGAAGTGCTCTAAACTGATTCAAAATCCTAGTTGTGGCCAAATGAGACTGAACACACAGCATGCACGTCCACATAATAAGTGAAATATGTCTGTTATCACAATACATTTACTGAACATAAGCAAATAACTAGCATAAATCTGCCGATCTAACAATGAACGAATTTTAATTTCAGTAGCTTTGAAAGTTTTAAGAGCTTCAATTATATTCAGCAGACAGACCTCGCTTCAGGATAAGATAGGACTACAAGAGCCTAAGAGGAGGAAAAGAACTTTAGTGTGGATTTGGACTCTTCCTCTCTACAAATGCATAATTTTGCCTCAATAGCCCTCCATGCAGTTGTGTCTCTCAAAGAATCACAGCATGCTTGAGGTTGGAAGGGAAAACTTCTAGTCTTTCTAGTCTATCCCCACTGCTCCAGCAGGGTCACCTAGAAGAGGCTCCAAAGGCCCGCCTAGATGCAATCATGTCTAACATGCTCTAGGTGACCCTGCTGAGCGGGGAGGTTGGACCAGATGATCTCTGGAGGTCCCTTCCAACCTTATGGATTCTATGATTCTATGAACCTGTTCCAGTGCTCAGTCAGCCTCATAGGAAAAGTTCTTCCTCATATTCAGGAGGAACTTCCTGTGGTTCAGTTTATGCCCGTTGTCTCTGTCCTGTCACTGGCRCCATCCCACACCCTCCCTTCAGATATTTATACACATGGATAAGATCCCCCCCCCAACCTTCTCTTCTCCAGCTTGAACAGTCCCAGCTCTCTCAGCCTTTCTCATATGAGACATGCTCCTGTCTCTTTGTCATCTGAGTCATCCAGCCCTCTTCTGGACTCTCTCCAGTAGCTCTGTCTCTCTTGCACTGCGGAGCCCAGAACTGGACACAGCACTCTGGATGTGGCTTCACCAGGGCTGAGGAGAGGGGCAGGATCACCTCCCTCGACCTGCTGGCAATGTCTTCCTGATGCACCCCAGGAGAACATTGGCCTTCTGGGCCRCAAGGACATGCTGCTGGCTCATGGTCAACTCCCAGGTCCTTCTTTGCTGAGCGGCTTTACAGCAGGCATCCAGCAGATGCACAAGACTGCAATGTCTGCTTGAGAAATATCTTCTGTGCTCCAGAAAAAGCAAGGCAGATACTGAGACTAGTTGCTCAGTTCAACATCTCTACACCCACTACTATATAAACTTATGGAAAAACAGCTATGGCCCTGCTGATGGGAGAAGAATCAAGTAATCATTAGCAAACATGCTGGTCCTACAGTAAGGAGCCAGCTTCATTTTCACCCAACTGAAGATATTCAGAGCTTGTACTGGTGAATAAAGATGAAAGCACATTTTAATTTCAATATCAGCCCATATATGYATATATACATGGATACTTTCATATCTCTCTATATAGATATATTTGTTTCTTAAGAAACAGAACAGATGATGAATAATATAATCTGTGCTATTTATTTTATGCTGCTCCCACATTTTCTATTGTCAGTATGCAGAAAAATGTTACATTCAAATGGATTATAGAAGTTTCTAAGAATAGGAAACAATAACTTTTGGATGTTCAGATAAGAACTCGAAGAAAAATAAAACTGTAGGACAAATACATTGGCTGAAAATGTGAAACAGATCATTCATCTGRAAAACAATTAAAAAAACCTTGAAATTTAGACTTCACAGCTAACACGAATTGTTATAATAGGGTAATGTTCTTTCCAAAAATTAACCTATCCAGAAACCAATTACTGGGTCAGTTGCATTCATTTCATGTTTTAAAAGCACTTTCTCCTTTTTCTTTTATTCACTGAAAGCTTGCTACATTTTTTTTTCAATTGAAAGAAATAATTCCTGGTATTTTGTGAAAGATTTAATGAGTGTGAAAATATGAAGTGTGAAAATTTGAAACGTATGATCATTTATAAACAAAAACTACTTGATTACTCTCCCATACAATTTCTAAACATCAAGTTATGCTTTGTGGGGGAGAGAGGAGATACATGTTTTAGTACGTTTTCAGTTTTCAAAATCACCCCTGTACCTTCAGTGGATGCTGAAAAATTAAAGAGAACACAGAAGGACTGAYGAAGCAGACTGGAAACTGGAGATCTTCTTTCTTCTATGAGTTTAAGATGAATTTAAATTAATAGAATTTCATCTGATAATTTTGAAGAATTTTAAGAATTTACTGCTTTAATATTCCATTCTGCACACCAAGACTAAATTCTTAGAAGGATTTTCGGTTTTTTTAGATGGCCTCCAGAAGSAAATCTCATTTTGTGGTAAGCAAGCTTGACACTTCAGCTTATGAAAACATTGTGTAATATCTCCCTGTTTGATTTTTAAATTTCAGATTAGGGATTGGAAATATTCATGTAAGTGACTGGGACTTAAAATTCAGTTTTCATTTGAGTTCCATAGTAAGTCCAAATGAATCAGAATCTATAAACCAAAGATAAAGTGTTTTACAAAAACAAATGAGCCAATCTCAGGTGAAACCCAAAAAAAAAAAAAAAAAAAAAAGAAAAGAAAGGAAAAGAAAGGGAAAGCTTTCACAGAACTTAATGAGGTAAGGTACTGGTACCTCAGAGGGGAGGCAAGTAAATCGGGTAATTACTCTAATACATATCACATTTGAGGTCATGCAATCTTTCATGAAAGATGAATATGAAGATTAAATTTATAAGTTATAGGTACAATGCAGTGCTTAGAGCTTTGAATTATCCAAACAATTTCAAAAGATTCAATTTATGTGAAATTAAATAGTACAATATTTTCTTAAAGCCATTTTCTTTTTTCAAATCACAAAAGTATGCAAGAGTGCAGTTTGCAAATAACATCTTTCATTAAAGAAGAAAAAAACAAGAAGAAAAGGTCTGATCTTGCTGCTCTATTTGATATGATTTTGTATTGTTCTTAACTGGATTACTGTGTAACTGAGGGTGCAGTACTGGGCCCACATAGCATCTTTTTAAATATATATTAACAATTTAAGAATGATAATGAATAAACAGATAAAAGGAAGCATATTAAAAACTGTCATTAATAAGTGATTTTTTAATTGAAAAGACAAAAAACTCATAAAAATGAGAAAAGAGCAGTAGAAATAATAATTCATATAATACAGTGAAAAAACTCAGAACAAAAATCTCAGTATTCTTATTTAATTCTCATTGTAAACTATTTATTAGCATTGTATATAGGAAGGAATTGTATTATAGCACCTCTCACTTATTATTTAAAGCTTTCAACAGTGAATGCATCAGAAAAACAAAAGCATAGAAGATTAAAAAAAAACCCTCACAGCATATTTTTAGCATTAAATCCTATGGAATACCTCGTGACATTTCTGAAGTCTATCAGCATCAGAGATTTAGAAACATTTATTGAATATTTCAAAGAACAGTATTTTTCCTATGATACCTGGCATCATCAAAAAAAATCAAAACTTTGATGCAGGTAATATTAATGTCCTTTCTCAAACAACAGCTTAAACCAAAGGAAAAAAAAAGAAAACTGCAGAGGACAGCTAAAGAGAGTCTTCAAACAAATTTTCCCACAGCAGATGGCAATGTACTTTCCATTTATCAGATAAGCAAAGCAAGGGCTTTGGCAGCAAACCTATTACATCTTCTTGGTTCACATTATCTCCCCATCCAATGAGACCATGAAGTGGAAATCTGAGACTTGTATCTAGTCCTAAGTAGAAAGCGTGAAAGTTGTTAAAAGCTGATGGGGGAAGGAACTTAAAGAAACGACACAGTGTACTAATGTACTAACTGCACTAGGTATGCATTATTCATATCAGCTCCAGTAAGAACAAGAACTTTCTAATCTTCTCTTCCTGACCTTCACAGGTTCTTCCAGCCTACAGCCCCATTATCCTAGAGGAATACAAGGCTAGAATCCAATCATCACTTCAGAGATCAACTTACAGTTTTCTCCCTGGCACAACCTCGAACTTCACATTTTGTTCAGAGAGACAGATTTCAACAGCAACTGGAGAAAGGTAAACAAGAAAGTTCTTGCTGGGGTGAAGCAAAAGCAAGTTCAACACTCCATGTGTCCTGTCCCTGCCAAGTAGCAGCTACACAGAACTAACCGGGATGAAATTATCGAAAGAAGATCGATGAATGCCAAATAAATACCTGAAGCCACTAAAGAGAAGAGAAATGCATCTGGGAAATATGGAGGGTCTAAGATCAGAAAGAAATTAAAAGGGGACGCCAACACTGAATGTGCATGCTCTGAGAAGCCCCACACCTGTCATGGGCCCTCCTTTCAGAGGCAGCTCTTTAGCTGCCACAGATTGAGCATTRGAAGTGTGAATGGGATGGTACAGACCTGGACAGAATCACGTCTGTCACAGCAATTTAAGCAACTCTCTTTGTTAGTGATTTGAATACAATGCAATGCAACATAGTTATATTACCAGGTTCTTTTCAAAATCAAGACAGCTCAGATACAAATACCTAAGTTTTGCCACATATCTCAACTTAGCTGATGTAGTCATACACATGCTAGTATTTATGCCCTATATATTTGCACTATGGAAGTTATTACCTTCTATATTTTATCCTCTTCTGATTATGTATAAACAATCAGTAATAGTACTACTTTTTTCTAGAGATATTTCATTTGAAGAAACAGCACAAGGAGAAAAGTGTGCTTATTATGGAAAAGTAGAAAACATTCACATTTGATTTGCCCTCCTAACCAAATAATATTTTTTGAACTGATTTTAGCCCTATTTGATGAATTTCTGCTTAGGATGTAACATACAGCTGTATTACTGATATATGCTATTCAYCTAACATTTTTTTTGATGTATTTATGAATATTAATTAATCTTCATAACATGTCTGTGAGGTGTATTACAGAATCTCCAATATATAAGGAGAAAAAAGTCAACACCTGAAGAACTTGCCTAGTAAGTTAAAATATTTCAATAAAATGATACAGATTGGAATTCAGAAGTTGCTATGATTCAATTCTTTGGTAAGACTTTGTCAAAACTGAAATGCCTCTTGTTCATCCTGTCATCATTCCCACGTCTCCAGTTCTATCAGGAACAGATACATCAAGTTGCATACATATATATACCATAGTTGTTAAAGATCTGTTTAGGTATTCTAGCTGCACAGTTTTAAATTGGTTGGTCTCTTATTGCACTCTATTTTCCATCTTCACAGAGCATGAAAAATCTATTTTATCTATTTATCACACCATTGCCAATAGCATCTGGAACCCACAAGGCATTATAATGTTACTTTGTGGAAGCATCTTTGTTACTTTTTTTGCTAATTAAATTGGATGTAATAGTGAGTACATATTGACAGATAAGAAGTAAAACATCTGTATATACAAGCTTTGATGAGGGGATTGGTCAAAGCCATTAAGAAAAAAGGAAAACCCACAACAGTGTTTCTAGAGATTGTTTTTAAATGGCCTGAAGCTTATTTTCTAATTAATTTCAAACTTTAAGTCTACAGCACCAGAAGTCATCTTGATTGCAGACACACAACCAAATTTTACAGGTGTCTACAAATGAAACACAACAGTTCAAGATAAAGCAAGATCATGAAGGCAAAGGAAGTATTTTGCCATACTCACCGTAGGCACCCAGTGGCATTGCGCAGCACCTGTGATGAATGGAGCTGTATTTTATGATCATCCTGGAGCGGAGAGTTTTCCCATCCAGAGTGTGGGATGATCACTGCATTGGTCAACACTGCGAGGGCATCCTGGATGATTGGCATTTTCAGTGCATCACAGGAAGATAGATTCCAGAGAACTCCTACAAAAAGTCAATCACTAACAATTAACACTTTTGGAGAAACGCTTAAGTAACTTTAGTTTGTTTTTTTTCTCAAAATGTTTCACAGCATTATTATTCTTAATGAAGCTGTTTCCTTTAAGAAAAAAGACTACATTGTGAATGGGGTTGAATGATACTTCAACACTGCCCCACCACAGTGCAAAATGCACAGCAGCATTGGAAATTCCTGAGAGCTAAGCCTAAAAAGTGAGCAGCTGGTTACGACTCAGCTCTATCTAAGCTGAGAACCACAACTGCAATGAAGGAGTGTTATATATTTTTGAAGGGCTTTGGCCTTAGATTTCTTCCTTCTTAATAAAATTAACAAACACCAACCACAGAAAACAGGCTCTGATTTAAATTACAACCGCCACTACTGATAATTACATACAGACTGAACAACACCTCAACTCCCTCTACGATCTCCACCGTGGTGAAAGCAACTGTCTAGGCTAACAAGCATTACAAGCAAAAAGGTCCTCTTCACAACCCACATGGCACAGTAGTCCAGCATAATTCAGGCCTTCAAGAAGTATTTTTTTATTTGGTAAATATTTCACTGCTTCAAGTTACAAAATAGTTTGTACAGAACAGAAACAAGATTCATCGTGCAACTTATGAGACAATTTATTGGAAAGAAGAAAAAATCCTTCTTTAAAATTCATAATGTGCAAAAGCAGATGAAAACCAATAATGAACCAAAGCATTATGAGCACAGCTACGAAGATCAGCGCCACAGTAGATGTGTCATAAGAAAAGTTGGCAAGAAATCACTGGAGGCAAAAGAGACCCTGTTTTTTCACTCCCTCCTGTACCTGAATTGGAGCCCTGGAAAGCCAGTTTAATTTTAGGGCTATGACAAGACCCTGCTCGTGCAGGGCATCCAGCAGTGCTGGGAGGAAGCTGGAGGCAGCGGTTCTGCTCCATCATTCCCTTGCACTGCATGCTTTTAGCACGCATCGTATACAAACATGACCGTGACATTACCCTGCAGTATACTGTCAAAAAACAGAGTGAGTGGTGGTAAGAAGGAAACAGCTAAAGACCCTCCAAGCAGAGGCTCCGTCAYTTATAAATATGAACAGCAAGAGGAACACAATTGCTCAAGGCTTTCTTTAGCATGTTGTTTCGAAAGAGAAGTATAATTAACAGGAATTGATCCACATTTTTCGGTTTCCCTTTAAAATTGCTCACTTCTACTGGAAGATTGTTTCAATTATACAAGTCATGTTTTTATGATTTATGTATGTATGTAGTTGTATGGAATGGCACAGATAGAAAGTTTGGCATTTTCATGTAAAAATTCCACGTAGTGCACCAATAACGAAAACTTAAAATAACCTGTATATGGTAGATAAACTGAAAGTGATAGATTTCAGCTAGACACAAAACATTAAAAAGCAGAAGTGCAAATACTGCTTTCTTTTTTAAACTAAGGCTTGTTACTCTAATGAGAAAAGAATCTTTGAATTCTGTTCTGAATTCCTTAACATGAAAAGTAATAGTATATTTAAATGAATATATACCTTCATAAAGATATTTACATTCACTTTTCTATGATGTATTTTTTGTAAACTTTCTATTATTCTTAAAATACCTAGTATTTCATTGCTTTTGGTCAGTATAAAAAATAATGTGGTTGCCTTTTATATTGATTTAGACAGGTGTAAATGATGTCTCTGGTACAGAAATAGAGAATCAGGATGCAAATTTTTCTCCCTTCAAGGTCTGATCTCATATTTAAGCAAGGCAATGTGTTGCTTCTTGGTGAAGAAGCCCTACTCTGGAACTAAAGCAAAAAAAGAGTCTTTGACGGTCACAAAACAGTACCTCGGGCTTCAGGAACTATTCATAAAACTAGAAAAGCAGAGACAACACAAAAGGAGCAAACATAAGGGCCCAGTCTAACAAAATACTCAAGAATGTTTACGCATATATGAACGTGTACATATGCGTACATTCACTCTCCTTCCATCTTGATAGTCTAACTTTCCTACTGTCTCACAGGAGGTTCTTGCCAATTAAAAGTAAACTCAGGCAAGCATCATGATATATTGATATAAAGCGATAGCTTAAATGCTCAGAAATACTCTTTAAGCTCTTTTCCTGCATGTAAAATTAGAATTTATTCTCAGAAGTGGTAGGGCCTGCTACATGCTCAGGTTGGCATTTTAAGTGCATCCTTGAACTCCTTAATTAAGGACATATAGTTATGAATGAGCACTAAGAATCCTCTTACCATTACCTTGCAGAGAAGCATTTGAAGTCAGATTTATCTGGGGTCAAAGAAGATGATCCATTCCTTTGGCTGTGCAAGAGGCAGGAAAATAAAAAAGATCTTTTATCTGAGGCATCTTCTACTAGGGGCTAACTCTGAATGACTGAAAAGTCTCTGAGCACATTTTCAATCACTTTTAATGCTACAGTAAGAGGTTGGTCACTGAGATCATATCCTACTTACTCTGAAAGTCTTGACTGAATTAGATTTCCTGGCACATCAAGCAGGCATGGAATAGCCCCAGAGGTGTCCAGCAGCTACATACTCATATCTAGGCTGCCTACTAAATTGTTTTAGAGTCATCAGCTGCTCGCAAGAAGGGAAGGGACTGGACTTGGCATAACAGTAACTCATCAGGGGTAGTGAGACCTATCCTGTTATATGTAGATTGAAAGAGAGCTGTTAATCCACAATTTAACTCCACGGTTTACCATCTATAGACTGACTCTTGAGAGGGAAGAAGAAATGAAGAACTAAGTAGATCAGTTTTGAACATCTCTTAGTCACTTGCATTCTCAGTATCTTACCTCCTCTTTGCTTTTCATTCAGAGCAGGCATTTTGTCTCCCTATTTATTTGCAAATCACCTTAGTTTGTACTGAATGCTGCTTTCTGGTGCTAGAAAGTGAAAAATAACTGCAACAGACTGATCAAGTCTATTTGCAGGCCAAAAGTTTTCATCCTTATGTAAAAGTGATTGACGGCCAAATAAAAGTATTTTGCAGTCTCATGTTGAATATAAACCTAAAGAGAAGCCTACTGAAAGCATACAGCTGGTTCCAGTTGGAGGATGGATTTTGGGGCAGGGTACCAATTGCCAGTCCTGCTGTGGATATCAGGTGAAGGACACTTAGAAGAGTCCACTGGAATACTTGCTAGGGACTTTAAGGCAGCCTTAAAATTATACTAAGACTTTGCTTATTTAATATTCTTTGTTAAAAATAAAAATTGAAGAGTCTTCCAACTCATCCATTCATCTTTTCCACCTTTATTTTATAGTTTGTCCATGGTCTGATGCAGAGTGCAGCCTGATGAGGTCAGGACACCCCACATTGCCATAAGAGTGAACACAGCTTTGCCAGACTTTTTTGTCGATATGCTGAAAGCACACCATTACTATAGGCAGTTCTCCTCACACAGGCAACAGATAAGACTGAAATCCTAATGTAAATACATGCAATAATAATGGATGTAATAATACCTGGCTGCACAGAAGCCAGGTATAAGCTATCTTTTGCTGGAGCCCTTGGGAAAAACATCTTCTAGTCCAAACTATGAAGTATTAGAAAAGTCATTTGGTGTGTTTTACYGTAGCATTGACAGTTAGACCCTCTGAAATCACAATGTTGCTCTACAGAGGTGAATCGGCTCTGTGGCAGCAGAGTGCTTCATGTACTACACTTCTGATGAGTTCAGGGCAGGAAACAGAAACAAAATCATTTATCCTATGGAAAAATGTACATCTGTTTAAATTCAACTGATATTTAAGAAGCACAGGAGTTACTGACAACTTAGGAAAACTAACTTATGTACTTAAAAGAGGGCAAATACCTACCACTGCTGCATTTCTTAACATTAAGTGCAAGACTGCTTTGCAGCTAGTTCAACTGTCAAGACAAGCTGATCACAGTAACAGACTTTCTGCAGGAAAAACAAAAAGTAGTTGCTTTGATGCTAATTTCAGACTCATTTTAATAGATTCTGGCAGCTGAACAACTCAGAACTCATAAAAGGGCTCCTGATAAGCATACTTAGAAAACAACAACAAAAAAAACCTTTTAAAACTGCCACAACAGAGGAGGAAGTTTCACTAATTTTCCTGAAATCATTTTTTTCTGATTACTGAAGGACTATGACCAAATGATCTATGTACACCTTTATACAACTGACTTATGTACTTGTTTTATATCTATCTACCCTGTGTGTCAAGGTAACCCATAAATAACGCAAACTGAGAAAGAATGTGTTGCAAGAAAGTCAAACGGCAGGCCAGAAATAATGGATCGCAAGTCAAACAGCAGATAGGTAAGTTCTTTTCCCATTGCAGCCATCCACAGCCCACAAAGCAAAAACTGTCATGGACAGAACATATAGTTGTTTTTTTTTT